>NC_090933.1:226823871-227126676 GCF_040938575.1 Ambystoma mexicanum | reverse complement strand
CCCCCACCTTACTCTGGACGAAATGACAGATGGTGGTAGCTGAAAAGGAAAAAAAAATGGTCCAGTGCAGGAAAAAGGACCACCCATCTGTTTCCAGAGACTATTTTAAGAATAAACTTTGAAGACTTTTATCTCTGCAGAAGGACTTTGTAAAAATATCAAAATTTAGCAGTCTAAATGTGATTTTTGTGGCTTTCAAATAAGAAGTCTTGGCTGTCAATAGTATGTATGGGATATGCCAGAAGAATGTGAATCATTGGTAAAGGACATATGATGGAACGTTAAAAATGAACAGAAATAGGCCCTACGATAGTATGTACGCACGGGTAAAGTTACAGAATTTTAGGCTGAACATTTCACACTTAAATTGATCAAAGATTATTAAACGTACAAAACAATGTCTCACAGATTGCAGAGTTGTGCTGCGATGGGCTGTATAAAATATGGAACCTGTTTAGGTAATTTGCTAAGAGACTTCAACTGTATAAATGTAACATTTGTGGCAAAATCGGATTTTAGCTAAAGTAACACACAAGCAGCACAGAACCATATTTCAATGAAGAGGCTCATAAACCAGAAGAAAAAATAACAATTGCCCTAGACAGTAATGGCACAGGGTATGAAATGGTGTGAGACACGATTATGTGAAAAGAAACCCTCAGAGAAAAAACACCCACAACAAACTTTCAACCATATGTTCCTGTCGGCCAAACAAACCGTCCAGTGTACAAATGGACATGCACCTTAGTTTGTAACGTACGCCAACAATCCTTTAAATCTTTATGACAATTCCTCAATCACTATGTTAATCTAAAAGACAAAAGTAAAATGAAAACTTTACAGACCATGGAATCTTGTTCAGTGCACAGCTAGACTGGACTTCAAGGACATTCATTAGCCTGCATTTTAGGAACTTCTTGCAAAAGCACATTCCACCACATCAAAATGTTAGCAACACACCATTCCACTATAGAGGATCTTGTGCATAGACTATATTATGCAAAACGTCCTGCTTTACAACTGCAAATGTTTATTACATTCTCTTGCATGGAACAGCCAAAGAATTTCTTTGAGAAATAGAGCACATCCAAAGTAAATATTTTGGAACTGAAGTTTCCTTAGAAAATTCAGTAACTTCAGAAAACATTGGCGATAACCTCACAAATACAAACCTCTGAACAACCACATACAAAAAAGAAATAATTAAGTTTCAGAACATATCTGCTGAAATACCAGACCAAGTATCTGCCTGTTGTCACTGAGCTTCTTGCAAAAAGAACACACAAATAGTACATATGGCCTGCAAAATAGAGGACTTTGAGGAATTCCAATGTTTCCAATTAGCTTTATATCTAACAGCAGAAAATAAATACAACATGACTGACCTCTCAATAGTTTCCACATACTGCAACACAAAGCTTGACAATAACCAAATGCAATCATGTTCTATCAATAATAACTTTTAAATATTCCCACTTCTAAAGGCTCCCCAACAACCTAACTTATATGAGAGCATTATAATACAAATCGTACACCCATTTCAAGCTTTAACACACCTTCAACTGAAAACAGCCAACTTGACTCCCTCTGAGTAACTAAAGGGCATGCATGGCAAAGTAGTATATTTGCAATTAGATCTTAAAGAAAATGTAGAAATTCTAGGAGTACAACAGCCAAAAGATCAGTCTTTGATTGTACTAGTTAATGGTGTAGCAACCAAAAGACAAAAAACATTTGGCAACAACAAGTCGATTTAAACAAAGTTAGACAAGCCCTACAATATCTTAAAGAAAACAATGAATACTACAAAGATATGAACATAGAGGAAAACTTAAAAGAAACCACCCAAATAATTCAAGATTCGCCAAAAACTGGGCAATTTGAATGTGTAGATCCTGGTACTGCAGCTAACATATAAGAGTGGTTTACAATTCACCCACTAGACTCCAAAGACACGATCAAAGATGCATTAGAAACATATCAAAATCATCAAGCCAAAGGAACCCCAATGAGCATATGGGAAAAAATGTAGAAGCACATTCTTTTCTTCTTCTTTTCCTCTACTCTTTCCTACAGGAAAAGGAGGAAGATATGATGAAATGTCCACACAAATTAGTGCATCAGAATGTATTCTGAAGATCCGAGATTCAGACAAAATGTAGGATTCTTTTCCATCTCCTGTTCAAAAGACATCTACCAACTCTATGTTATGGAGTTGCACACACATTAAAAACAAGCTCTCGTTTTTTTAACATGTCCACTACCCAACTGCTTCAAAAAATAAAAGCCAAAGATCAAGTTTTGCAGTCAAGTATCACAAATCTCTTGCCAAACATGCATGGTACAAAAGAATACTTGTTCTGACATCATGCTGATGTACGTTGTATGCTAAGGAACTTAGGCCCACCAACATGGTTTGTTGCTTTATGTTGTGCAGAGTACGCATGGGGTGACTTGCATGACTTCTTACTCACTGTACACCAACAAAACGATGAACTAGATATAAAAACAAAAGGAGAACTCTGTTCTCTTGACCCTGTCAATGTATCAAGGTACTTTCACCAGAATTTTATTACCATGCATGGAGGATAGCTCATGGGCAACATGCTCATCTTGGAAGCAATACGACACAGAGCAACACAGGTTTGATCCCCGGGTCCGTGCTTAGAAACATCTGGGAATTAAGCAGATTATAAATAACCTATCATATCATGCTGCACTTCATCTGTAATAAAAGTACCCCTCTGCTCTGAGAGGTGCAACACTTCGTTTGGAAAAGAGAATATCAATCTAGAGGAGTACCACACATCCAGATGCTTTTATGGATAAAAGATGCTCCCAAATTTGCCCATGACAGTGATGCCACTGTTTTACAGTTTATGGAAAAGTACATTACCTGCAACATCCCTTCAGAAACCACATATTGACCTATGTACACAAATCTTATGTTTCCCAAACCATAAGTGTGGCAAATACTGCTGATGTAGATATAAAACAAAGATAAATACTAGACCAGTTTGTAAAAAAGGACCCATAAATAGCTTGATGTCTTCTGTTAAGACACAGTGTAAAAGTTAAATCCCCTAAAAACACAAACAACATTAAAAGGGACAAAGAATCCGAGTACATCAATGAATACAATGCAATCATTGCCCTCATGTGGAATGCAAACATAGACATACAACACATTGCAATCAATTCCACTCCAGTTGCAAGATATGTCACAGCCTATCTCACTAAAGCTGAAAAAACAGAGCTATAAGACCACTGGGATGACGTATCATCTGACAAAACACTGTCACAAAAATTGTACAGTTTTGTTATAAAAATTGTCTTGAATAGAGAATGCGGGTGCTGCAAAGCTGCAGACTGTTTAACAGGTACAGCCGTATATGGCAAATCTGAACACATTGGGCCTTATTACAGGTCCAGCAGTAACCCTGTTGGTACTACCGCTGGATTGCCGCCAGACCAGTAAAAAATGACTGGCACCTGACATCCGGTGCCACTGAGCTATTACAAGTCTGGCAGCTGAGAATTCATTCACCAGTCATTTTGTTGATCCCCATTCCCATAGAGTCCCATAGGACTCAATGGGAGTGGGGACACGGAAGCACCAGCACCGTTGTTAACGGTGCCAGTGCTTCGGTGACAGCTTTGCCTACCATGACCACTATGCCCAGCAGGGTCAGACCTGTCCGGCACAGCGGCTCTGTCAGGCAAACCCGTAGTTTTCCAGTCCGGAAACAAGGGTAGCAGTGAGCTTACTGGCACCCTTATTTCCAGACCGGCAAACTTGGCATGAGGCCAATTGTCTGGTTAAACCTTGGTCCAGCTTGTTCCCAAAAATGGGTACTAAAAAAATACCAAGAGATGGAAACAATAGCCACAAATGATCTGAACAGCTGGGACATTTTAAAAAACTATGTAATTGCCACACACTATCCAAAAAGGAGTACTGCTTTGGAAACTGTGCATGTACAACATAGCCGAAACTACTTCTACAAAAACAATGTCATGCTAGATGAGACAAAGGGCAAATATTCAGTCTCAACTTGTGAAGGAAGCCTACTGAATCTTACCAAACCCACCCTAACTAATCTAATAAAGTTATCATTCAAATCTCTGCAACATACAAAACTTTATTACATGGCCCTACTGCAACTTTTTAAACCTTGGAGAAAAGAAGAATAATTATTAGGTGACTTTGACTCATTTGAAGCTACATTCAAAGCAAATGAAAGCAGTATAAGAAATGTCAATTTCAAACAATGCAAAGAAATGTTGGACAATGAACTCCAACAAGAGGAAGACATTCAAGCTCAACTAGTTAAAGACACTCCTGAGGGCAGTCGGCCTTCACTTACAGGAAGCCAAGAACCATTTGGAGAACCACTCATTTTAAATGAAGAACAAATAGCCATGACAGAGGTAGAAAATAGCATGTATCAGTTAAACAATCTGAAGAAGACATGTCAGTGCTCACATCACAGTTAAATGATGAACAACTCAGCATTTATCTACAGGTCACTGAAGAAATTGAACATGGTTTAAAGCATGAAACTAAAACGTGTAGCTGTAAACATTATAAACCTCTGCTCCTGTATGTAAGTGGTGAAGCTGGTTCTGGTCAAACGTTATTAAATGTAACAAACAACCTTTCAGCTGTTGGAACAGCCTTCGAAGGTTTGGCTTCCTACAACATAGGAGGTGTAACTGTACAACGACTAATGCTCAATCCACTAGAACACCAAAATAAATTAGAATACTACAGATTATCAGCAGAAGCTGCTACTGAAGTACGCAGAGTTCTGAAACAAATGAAAGTGCTCCTGATAGCTGAAGTAAGCATGGTTTCCAACCTCATGTTGGCCTTAATTCATCTCAGATTGCAAGAAGTCCTAAAAAGCAACAACGAAGAACTTTTTGGAAGAAAACACGTTATTGTTTTCGGAGACCTCCTACAGTTAACACCAGTAAAAGGTCAACCTATTTTCAAAACATTAGAACACAAACAATGCCACAACACACTTGGCAGCATTGGAAATATACATCTCTGGCAACATTTTCACTACAGAGAACTAACTCAAAAAATGCATCAGTCTGCAGACGTAGCATATAGTAACATTTTAAAAAGTATTAGAACTGGTGTGCTTACTACAGATAAAAAATCCAACTTTAAAAGTAGACTAATCCATGAGCATATGGGCGCAACTCATATGCTCCTGAAGACATGGAACAATTAACTCAACAAAATATAAAATGCATGTCCTTAATGACAACTCTTGCAAGCTGTAGTCAATTCAACAAGGCAATGGGCTGGTGCACTGTTGAGCACCCGACGGATGCGGATATGAGAATGTGTAGCTCCACTGGGGATGCCTATGATCCTCATAAATATCCTGTTTTTGGACTTGGGTTTGGGTCCTGGTGATACCGGAGGTGGGGGAGCACCCAACCGTTGCCCCCACAAAGTCTTTACAAAAATCGGAGCTGCCTGCACGCAACCAGAGCTTTTTTGCCTCCGGTTCTGCTCCCGCACTTGCGGTGCCCTGTGCTGTGGGCAGCCCGCATGCAGCAGAGAGAGGAGGAGCATTTCCATACTGCTGAACTGAAATGGACGACGGGCGCCTGGGTCGCAGTGGAACCCATGGCCCAGACGGTCCGTCACTGCATGTCCTGTGCTGGAACTGCAAGCAGGAAAAGGCACAAGTGTAACCCTGAGACCCAGTGGCCACTGCGCTGGGGCTGGAGCAGCGTGTGTGGGACAGCAGACAATCAAGAACGGGCACTGCACACAGACGCAGGGCAGGCCGTGCTGGAGCCATGGTGATAGGCAAGCCCGGCAGCCAGCTGTGGGGCAGCGTGGGAAGACGGTGGTGGAACAAACCTGGAGACACCTGTCATCTGCAGGCCTTGTGGTCTGCCCCCCCCCCTGCCGCATCAGTAAGAAGTCTGTGCAATGAAGGAGGGGAAGCGGAGCAGTCTGGCAGCCCCCCTACGTCCTCCTGTAAGCCCCCAGAACAAGGGAAGAGATCACCCTGCGGCCAGTGTGAAGGATCTGCACCCAGCAACAGCTGGACTAAGCACATACTGTAATACTCAAGTAAGTTAGCCATCAATACTCTAGCCGCCCACTATAATGGAGCAACACCTCACTGGAACTATCAGCATGTGGGAAAGGGCTGGGGGAAAGTAAGAGGATCCTGATTGGGAGCCCTCCCGTCCCCTGCACACTTTGGAATGTTGTCAAAAAGACATTTAATAGTTCATTATGAAACTTTACATATGAAAAATGTTCAATTAGAATCAATGATAGTCTCAGTTTTAGAAACAGAATAGGTATTTAATTGCGGAAAACAAAGCAAACGTGTGTTTACTACAATTGATTGTAAGTATATTGGCATACAGTGCAAAAAAAAGGGAAAAGAGTGGACAAGAATCCATAAGGGCTGGGGGACCAGAGAACCCTGTGGAACATTTGGAGGCCTGACAAGCTGTGTGCCGCCAATATAGTAGCCATCCACGGACATTTTGGGCAAATATTGGCATGTAAGAAGGGGCTGGATGACAGAGGAACCCACATGTACAGAGTGCAGACAGGCCTGCAAGGGCCACTGTTGGAACTGGGCATCTGGGTTCGGATTAGACATCTCAGCCATCATACCTTAAGGGGCCCCCGCCCCCGTGGGCATGATCTAAACGGTGCTGGCAGTCTGAGGCACAGATACACGGATCATTTATACCTTGTGCCCTCTCCCTCAGCCCCCCGGGTGAACAGAGGGGGCCCTCTGCGACTCTCAAGACTGGCAACGCGGGCGGAGACGGACTGGGTTGGGGTCACATGACTACAATGCGAAAGTGGCAGTGGCCACAATAACATCTGCAACGTGTACTGCAGGAGACCCAACAACTGGGAAATCTGACGTCGGCGCACACAGGAATAGCACCCTGACAGAAGACAGTGGACTGGTGGCCGTCTTCTCTGGGTCCTCTTTGCCCTTCCCAACCCTCCACGGGACACGAATGGCTCGGTGCATTGGTTGGCTGCAGTGAGACTATACATCTTACAGTACACAGGGCTCCCAGACACTACACTGCACCAAATCGGACCATTCCCTCAGAGTGCTCCTCCGCATCTGAGAGATGGTGAAGGATATGCCCTGCAGAGGAGTAATGCAAAACAGAATCAATAAATATACCATGAGTGCCCCAGCAAGGGCCACCAGACCGACAGATGGCTTGGGGGGCGATGCTGCAACAGGGGGAGCAGGGCTGATCCCATTGTTTACAGATATTATGGGAACCATCGGGAAGTCCAGGGCATCAGTGGAGACCAAAATTGATGGCCTTGCATCCGAGGTCTCCTTATTGTGACAGGATCTGAGAAACATGACATTCCGTGTTGTAGAAACTGAGCAGCAGATATCCGACAGCGATGACAATGTCAAAAAGATTGAGGACCGCCTGGAACAAATGGAGAGGAAACTCACCATTTTAGAGAACAGAGCGGAGGACAGGGATGGGAGGTCCCGTTGCAACAATCTCTGCATACTTTGCCTTCTGGAGCGAAAGGAGGGACCCTCCATGGAACTTTTCCTAGAAAGCTGGCTGTCAGACCTGATGGCCCCAAAAATCGCGTGAACTTCTTTTCCATTGAAAGGGCGCACAGGGTTCTTGCTGGTAGACCAGTCCCCCGGGCCCCGCGCACACAGTGATCGCCAGACTCATGAATTACAGAGACTGCGATACACTTGTACAAATGGCGAGAGCAACTGGTCCGATCATGTACAATGGCAACCGGAAAGGGTTCTTCCCCGACTACATGAAAGAAGTCCAGAAGTAACGACAGTCTTATGACTTTGTGAAGAAAAACCTCTTGTTGTTGGGCATTAAATATGTGCTCTTTTTTCCAGCAACACTGAAACTGTACTATAATGGCACAGTCCACATGCTCCACAACCCCAACGAGACCTGAGAATGTCTGGAGACACAGGTCCTTTCGGCCCCGATCTTGGACAGACAGAAAGACTGCACTCCTCAAAAGGATGCCAATGGTGACGCCCAGACTCCTGAGCAAAGTACGCCAGCACACGAAGAAGATGGGACTGCAGGATCACTGGACGAGCAGGAAACACATGAAGACAAGGAGCATGTGACACGATCTGCGAAGCCTGTGGGGATGCTTCGAGCTGATGTTCCCCCACCTCTCTCTCATGGGATGAACACTTTACTGCTTAGAATGGAACCCTAAACTTGGCAGTCCTGGTCCAAGGTGAAGAGAAGTAACCAGCCCCGTAGTTCCCCCAATTCAGTTTTCATGTGTTTAAAGTTTTATGAGTTTGGGAGACAGGTGCTTCTGGTTGGGGAGAAGTGTAGGGTGGGGGGAGTTCATGGGGTTAGGTTCATAGGTATTGGAGGAAATGGGTTTCAAGATTCACAATTGCACGGGAAGAAATCCGTAACAGGGAACCGTCTCCACCCAGATTGGGAAGAATGAGACCCCACGGTCTACGAGTTCAAATGGTTCAACAGTTGGGGTTTGAATTGTACCAATGTGAAGCAGCAGCGGGGTTGGCATCGTGCAGACACTGGGATTTGAAAGGGGCCAGGACACCTAATGTGAGGGCGCACCCCAAGATACATATCATCCTCCTTGGATAAGCTACGACAGGAGACATGCCAACATGACACAAGCAGGACTAATCTCTTTGATGACCTGGAATGTTAATGGTTTGGGGTTCGGCATAAAACGGAAGCTGGTGCTTCAGTATATTAATCGATACTCCCCTGATATCGCCTTCATTACAGAAACTCACTTAGTGTGTACTAATTTAGGGTTTTTTAGCAGGTCTAATTACCCACATGCACATCAGGCTGGGTTCTCTAGGGCCTCTAGGGGCACTATGATTCTTCTTCATAAACCATTTCAGGCTAGGAAAGTTAGAGTGGACCCACAGGGCTGGTTCGTGGTGGTTCTTGGAGACATCCGGGGAGAGGACTGGAGCCTCATTGCAGCCTATGCACCTCTCACAGTGACAGCGGAACTCCTTAGCGAGCTACAAACAATAATGCTGGAAGAACGGGCGGACTTTTGGGTGGTGGGTGGGGTCTTTAATGAGGTCATGGAGGCCACTCGGGACAGAATGCACAAGGGTAACAGGGCTTGAGATGTTCCAACCAAATTATATACGTTTGTGGAAGCAATGGGGCTATTCGACACGTGGAAGGCACTACACACCTCGGACACAAGGTTCTCATTTTACACCCATGCACACAAGTCATTCTCCAGACTCAGCTATGTCCTTAACCCCCAAAATATGGCACATAGGTTGATGTCTGCAGAATTCCTCGCAAGAAGGATATCCGATCATTCTCCCCTGCTAATAAGACTGAAGGGTATGCAGCATAAAAGAGAAGCTAATTGGCGCCTCAACACTTATCATCTAGGGATACCCGAAATCTTGGATGGACTCTCTAGCAAGACCTCAGAATATTTTGATCTTAATGAGGGGTCGGTGGACTGCCCAATTATGATATGATATGATATGATAGTTTATTTATATAGCGCCTATACACAATGTGTTTCAAAGCGCTTCAAGGAGGGAGGGGACATAGGAAAAATACAGCAACATTCAGCGAAGTCCTTGAAACAATACAGAATGTGAAAAATAACTATCATAGTAGGCCTGACGACATTTCTGATAGTGCAAGTGCATAGAACAAGTAAGGCAGAGGTAATGGAAAGGAAGGAAAACAGAGCAAGCAGTAACATTACTAAGTCTCTCGACAATTTACGCAGTGCAGGTGGTAACAGGAGGTGGGGAGGGAGGGGGGGCAAGTGGAAGGAGGGGGGAAGGAGAACAAGACACGCTACTGAACAAAAAGTCAGTGACAAGTTGAAAAGCAGGGGGGTAGGGGGAAAAACAAAAAAGGGGGGGGACAGACAAGCTCCTATCAGGAACAGATGAAAGGAGTAAGTGCTAGGAGGGGGAAGTCTAATAGGGGGGGAGAATAAGAAGGGGGGAGTAAGAAGGAAGTTGCAGAGGAAGGGGGTGAGGGAATTGGAGCGCAGAGCAGGGGGGGGGCAGGGGGAGGGCGCACAGAAATCGCAGGGGGGCAAGAAGAAATAAGGGGAGGCAGGGGGGGGCACAGACACTCAAGGGGGGGCAGGGGGGGACACATATACACACGGGGGCAGGGGGGGCACAAAGATACACACAGGGGGCAGGGGGGGCACATAGGTACTCACGGGGGGCAGGGGGGGCACATAGGTACTCACAGGGGGCAGGGGGGCACATAGGTACTCACGGGGGGGCCGACGATCCGGCGTACCACGGTGGACAGCGGTAGACAGGGCCTTAGTTGTGGGCCTTCGACAGTGTGGCCGGCTCCCGCCTCCCGGTTGCTGCCATTGGCTTAAGGGGCCAAGGCGAACCAATGGGAGAGGGAGGCAGGAGCTGGCCCAGAAAGGAAAGCATCAAACAAAACAGGAACGAGGGAGACGGCCATCTTGGAAGGCCTAAGGCAGGGAAGGCATCAGGCATGAATACAACAAAACGTGAAATTCCCATGTAGGGGAGAGCGCGGAGCGCATCATGCAGAATAGTCCAGGCCAATTAGGCAGCCACAGTTATAATCGTGCAATTTCCAGCAAAAAACTAAGGTCGCTCGCCGCATCAACAAAGTATCCCATAAAGTCAGAAGAGCTTACCCCCAGCATTGCACAGCATTGGTGGAGGTCAGGCGCAGATGGAGGGTGCTGGGGAGCAGAGGCAGGGCTCCATCAGGATCGGAGGCAAGGGAGGAATGGAGTGTGGATGGAGGCGGGCCTCGTTGTGGGCCTTCGACAGTGTGGCCGGCTCCCGCCTCCCGGTTGCTGCCATTGGCTTAAGGGGCCAAGGCGAACCAATGGGAGAGGGAGGCAGGAGCTGGCCCAGAAAGGAAAGCATCAAACAAAACAGGAACGAGGGAGACGGCCATCTTGGAAGGCCTAAGGCAGGGAAGGCATCAGGCATGAATACAACAAAACGTGAAATTCCCATGTAGGGGAGAGCGCGGAGCGCATCATGCAGAATAGTCCAGGCCAATTAGGCAGCCACAGTTATAATCGTGCAATTTCCAGCAAAAAACTAAGGTCGCTCGCCGCATCAACAAAGTGTCCCATAAAGTCAGAAGAGCTTACCCCCAGCATTGCGCAGCATTGGTGGAGGTCAGGCGCAGATGGAGGGTGCTGGGGAGCAGAGGCAGGGCTCCATCAGGATCGGAGGCAAGGGAGGAATGGAGTGTGGATGGAGGCGGGCCTCGTTGTGGGCCTTCGACAGTGTGGCCGGCTCCCGCCTCCCGGTTGCTGCCATTGGCTTAAGGGGCCAAGGCGAACCAATGGGAGAGGGAGGCAGGAGCTGGCCCAGAAAGGAAAGCATCAAACAAAACAGGAACGAGGGAGACGGCCATCTTGGAAGGCCTAAGGCAGGGAAGGCATGAGATGGGAAGCATATAAAATGGTCCTTCGGGGGGAAGCGATCTCCTTGGTAGCCGCCCACCGTAAGCTACACATCCAAGAGATTGTTGAGACAGAGAGACAGGTGGTCCGGCGAGAGGAACAACTCCACAGGACAAAGCAGGCAAGACCCTGGCATGTCTAGAGAGAAAGGAGCTAAGTAAAGGGCAAGTACGGGCCATCCAAGTGGAGGGGGATGAGACGCTGACAGGGGTCTCCAATATTGTGTAGGCCTTTGTCTACTACTATGCACAGCTGCACTCCCCCCCCAGGGGCAGAGCCTATAGTGGGCACCTCGAACTTCCTTGACTCGTTTATAATTCCGCGGCTCTCTGGACAACAGGTGGAGTCTGGTCACCGTGGAAGAGGTGGGGGAAGCACTGGCACAGCTGCAGTCGGGGAAGGCTGCTGGATCTAACAGTTTTCCTGTGGAGACGTGGAAACGGTTGGGAGGCGCGCTGACAGGGCACTTGCACCACATGTTCCTCCGCAGTAGGGAGCTGGGCATACTCCCTCTAGACCTCTGGAAGACATGCATTGTGGTAATTCCCAAATCAGGGAAACCCCTGGACCACTGTGCCTCGTCGTATAGGCCGATATCATAAATGAATGGGGAAGCAAAAATTCTGGCCCGAATACTGCCTAATAGACTGGTTGGGGTGATCGAAACTCTAGTCCACCCGGACCAGTGCAGCTTTATGCCTGGCAAATCCAGTTGAATGAACCTGCGCAGGGTTCAGATGGCCCTAGACCGAGCCTCTGAAATCCTGGAACTCCTCGTTGTACATTTGGAAAAGGCCTTTGATTCGGTGGGGTGGGATGCTCTGTGGGAGGTCATGGGGGCATGGGATTCAGACAAGGCTTCATGTCATGGGTCAAGCTCCTCTATTCTCTCTACTGTCCCTTCTTGCCTCTATTGTTCCTTCTCGCAGTTGAACCTTTGATGATCAGACTAAGAACAGACTTGAACTGTTCTGGGTTCATCTGGCCGGGGGGGGGGATCGAGTCTCGCTATATGGGTACAACCTCCTCATATATCATAGCAACCCGGTGGTCACCTGTCCGATCATGTCCCGGACTCTCATGGAATACCAACAGTTTGGGGGACTTTGCGTGAATAAACAAAAGACAATATACTTTCCTGTCCAAGGGGGGATGCAGCCATCCCCGAATCTTGTCCATACTCTGTCTCGGTATTGGGCTTCACCTATCTGGGCACACAGATTCCCCCAACGCTAGATGACTTCCTTAGGCTTAATCTACAGCCGGTGGTGGATAGGTTCATGAAGGACATCTCACACTGACAATCCCTTCCGCTGTCGCTGTTGGGGAAAGCAGCACTGTTTAAAATGATGACACTCCTCTATGTCCTACAGAGTGCCCCACTCCCCATCCCCACCAAAACCTTTGTTGCCATTGAGAGGACCTTCCGTACGCTGCTTTGGGGGAAGAGACAACCCTGAATCGCACGTAAGAACCTCCAGTGATCTGTGTGGGAAGGTGGTATAGGATTACTGAATATTTGTGTCTACTACTGGGCTGCACAGATTGGGCTGGTAAATGACTGGCTCCCGCACATCCGGGTAGAGATGGCCGATGCTAGCTCTTTCTCCCCCTCCGGCTACTGTACGATGACAACAAGAGCCTGAAAGGGATACCAAGAATGTTACTCCATGCCCGCTGAGTGTGGGAGGATGTGCACCAACACATAGGATGGGATGAAAGGCCAACACTGATCCAACCCTTGTGGCACAATACACACCGTCCCGAAATACAGAGAATGGGTTACTCTAGATCCTGGGAGAAACACGGTGTATGCATGCTGGCAGATATTATCTGAGCGGGGTGACTTCTAGATTTTGAGACCCTGAAGGTGAAGCATGGTCGCAACCTATAGACTCCTTTAGACATACACAGCTCAAATGTGCCATTAATGTCCAATTCCTGAGCCCTGCTGGAATACCTGCATATTCCCCCTTACAGACAAACATTCTCCCTGACTATATCTTCTTCTAAGGTCACCTCCACTCTTTACCAAGCAATGAAATTCTTTGGCACTAGAGAACTCACAAGGCTGAAGGAGAAATGGGAAAATTACCTGGACAAACTGGAGAGGGAGGAATGGGTGGAGGCGCTAATGTTCCCCTGGGAGATAGGTATTGATGCCTAACTGAGACTAGTACAGCTCAGAATACTACACAGATCATACTAAGCTAGTACAATAATAGCTACATGGGGTAGATCTCATGGTGGGGAGTGTCTCCAGTGTAAAATCACAGAAGGTACCTTTTTTCACATGATCTAGGAGTGTCATATATTACAGGAGTTCTGGATGAAATTCCTCACTAAACTCTGTGTGAGGATGGGATTCGTTGTTCTAAGACACCCAAAACTGATTCTACTGGGGGTGTGTGGTGAAACGGACTTCAAAAAGTACAAAAAAGCATTCCTTGGGGTGGCGCTAGGAGTGGGGAAGAGATTAACTGCTGCTACCTGGGGATTGCCAGACTCAATATGCATAGACCAATGGTCCAATAAAATAAGCAGATGTACTTCCTTGGAACGGTGCATCTACGCTGCAAGGGGGTGCCCCCAGAAATTTATGAAGATATGGGGGAAGTGGGAGGAATACGTACTGCATCCTAACTGTTGACAGTTACCCTAAAGGAAATAGGTAGTAATTCTAAAACATAACCTTGACAAAGAACAAGGTTTAGTTAGTGGAGCAATCGGTGCAGTTGTTGGCTTCCCATCATATCCACTGAAAACAACATCCACTTTGACAAACATGCAGAAGTTAAAAAAGTTAGCAGCACAATAGCATGTTTCCTGCTTAGAGACATGTATGTACGCAGAGAACAATTCCCTCTGTCTCTTGCATATAAGGTCACTTATTCACAAATCACAAGATCTAACCCTAGATCATGCATGGATCGATATTGGCAGAACAGTCTTTAAAGAAGGTCTGCGTTACATACCACTTTCATGTCTCCATACACTCAATGGTCCATTCCTAGTTAATGTTGATGCAAACAAAGTCAACGCTGACATTCCTTGCATCCTATAATACAACAAGCTACGTGCACTGTACACTCCCATCTAAATATGTATCCAATACATGAAAAAGGAAAACCTTTAAAAAGAAGGCTAATTCAAACTGAACCTATAACAGATCTCCCAACAATACAGCAAAAAAATCAACAACCTACTGCTTCTCCATCAAATAATACAACCACAAAACTGTCTACTACAAACTCAACTGAATGTCCATCAGAGATAAAAGAGACAAATATCTCTTCTACAAAAAATCTTCAGGCCCATTAAACGATGCAGAGATAAAACGCTCTGGTCCATTTAAATTCAGCAACACAACTTCAGTAAATTGCTATGCACATGTAACAATCAATATTTTCTTCCAATTGGCACCACTTGTTCACAACAGTTACTTAAACAGCTCAGACCAGTTGTGTTTGCAAATGCTCGCCCTACATAGAAATGCCACAAATATTCCTGACAGCACTTACACTGTCTCAGGTATGAGGCAAGAATTGGACTACTGTGCAGGAATGGTAAGATGTACCATAAACACACAGTAAGATCATCAATAATCCCTAGTATACTTACGACAAGTACTGGAAACCAAAAACATCACTAAAAATGAAATCTTCCAGATATCATACATGTGGAAACATACATGCACTCTCTGAAACCATGCGTCACAACAGCACATTGCTAATGAACAATTTGTATTTGCATCCATACCAAATTGTGAATTAATTCCATTTCACCAGCTTCTGCAGATTGCAAATCATGACATATTATGCCCTTTTTGCAATTCAGACAATCTTTCCAGCATACAAATAAACTCACATAACCAATATATCATACTAATGCTTTTAAGGTACAATGCAGATGGTACTAACAATAACTGTAAACTCACTAGATTTACACATGGCCAAGTATCTTTTGGCAAGAAAACCTTCACAACAGTAGGCATAATATACTACACTGGTGCCACAACCACTTCAGGGCACTATACTTCATACATCAAAAATAGAAGTGGTTGATTTGCATGTAACGACACCTCTGTTACTCCAAAACATAGGTTACCAGCAAACCTAACAAATGCCTACTTAATATTCCTTCAACCCTAATTTACCCACTAAACTGTATCACAATGAACAGTTGGAATAAGCCAACAGGTATCTAACGACATCTATAATACTACAATAGTACTTTTAAAAGTGAATCTAGTTAGAATATGCCGACAAGTATATAACTACTTCAAAAATACCCTTCAATGCAATACAATTCAAATACGCTATCTCAATTCTTGTTACTACAAAACTCCTTCTAAAGTCTAATGTAGTTAGAATTTGTCAACAGGTATCTAATTACTTTAAACATTCCCTTAATGACAATACACTTCAAACAAACATACTATCACACTTAGACTCACATAATTTTAATATGTTTTTTAAAATCCTTTTTGAATTTATTTTCTCCCAATGACCCAATGATTATTTAATGCCAATACAACAACAGTGTGTCATAAACTAATGTTGCACCAAACATAGTACATAGAATATACTGTTTATGAGGGGCAAAAAGTGTAAATGTATATGTAAAATTGTATGCAATTAAAGATTTTAAACTATCCTGCTGAACAAAATATACTGTTTTTCCCACTGAAAAAGAACCATAGATTTCAGCTTCATTATTGTATGAAACTAAGTAACCGTAACAAGTATAAACACATACATATATTCCATAAGCACTGTCCTCAATTGTACTACAATCATAAATGTCATATGCATTTCAAATATATAATTCCACCATTTTACAAATACTTGCTACTCCCACTACATTACCTATAATTACTATGCATATATTACTATAGCGTTTCTTGCCACTGGCCACAACCACCAGAATAAAATTAAACCATATAACAAGTGTGTGCGATACACCTTCAAATAACAAAGTTCACCGTGAACCCCCTGCAATTGAAATTATATCCACAGACATTAAAATTGACTGCGGACTCAGTGGCATCTGCAAACCATTTGTTCACTTATAAAACAGTGCCATATCACCTTTATTCCACTCCCTTACCCTTTCCATGCCCTCTTTCAGCCGATAAATAAGCTCACAAGTGTTTTAAAAGCTGTCCATTCACGGTGCTGTACACAGACTACGAGGTGTCTGCGGATTGGGTTGCACCCGCACCCACTTTTTTCACCTATTAAAAGAGGCAGATATCATCTTTGTTCCACCCCCAACCATTCCAGCACCTCTTTTGGCCACAAATAACCCCAAATGATTTTTCCAGACTTTTTCCTCACTGTGCTATCTGCGGACACCAGCTGCTGTCCACGGATCCAAAATGGTGACCGTTTAAAATAATATGATGCACCTCATTCTTTTCACCATCCAATCAATGGGTGCATCCAAAGTCTGCAGATATTACGCTGGCCCCTGATTGCTCTACGGGGGCTTCCATGGACTGAATAGGGAAATGAGTCTGCTGACCGGACCAAGATATCACTGATTTTGTTGTACCTACTTTTTGGCCATTTAAAAAAGAACTACTCGACAGATTTGCACCAAATTTACAAAAGCACGATTCTCGGGCCAAGCCGCCGCTCCTGCTGCTAATTTGGTGAACATCCTCCCATCGGTTTGGGTTGTAGGCATGATCAAATTTTATTTTCCATTGCATTTATGAGGAAAACCACACATTTTGGGACCCCCCTATAACTTTGCCCCCTGGATGAAACCTCACCAAACATTTCAGAATCAATTTTAAGGGGCCTATTCTTCTTTTGTTGCAAGGTTTGGTGAGTATTCTTCCAGGAGAGCAATGTTATAAGCCAGTCAAAATGCATTCTTTCTATGAGCTGAGCAAGTTAACCATAACTACAGGGCCACTACAAGCATGCTTTCTGGATCAAGCGGCCAATTCTGCTGCAAATATGGTGAAAATCTGACCAGAGTTTGGGCTGTATGCATAAGCCAAAAAATGTTCCACTGCATCTATGAGGATCTCCACACATTTTGGGGCCCTCTTATAACTCCCCCTCCCATTGAACAAGACCGCACCAAACTTAGCAGGATCATTCCGAGGGCGTATATACTTTGTTTGCAAAGTTCGGTGAGGCTACGTCCAGGGGGGGCAAAGTTATAAGCCACTCAAAGAGTTTTCTTTCTATGAGTTGAGCAACGTAACCATAACTACACGGCCTATCTCCTCTTCCCGGGTAGTTCTGGAGCAGAATGCATATGCAATAAAGCATGTTCTCCACACCAATGATGTAGTACTTACGAGAACAGGAGAAAAGATACATGGAGAAATAAGCGCTTATATTTCCCCAGCAGTATAGTAATTGTAAAAAGTATATGGAGACAATATTGCAAAAGTGTAATTTGCACTGCAGACAGATGTTTTGAGTAATCATTTCTGATTATGCTCCAATGTTGAACAGTATCTGCACAGAACAAGGAATCAGTCATCCTCTTGGTGGCCCTGTCATTGAGATGTAGAGCAATCATGTTGGGGCTTCTTTAGTTTGACTTTGTGTTTCAGAGGACTTCAGCAGGAGAAAGAGTTGCCATGTGCCTGATCCACTCTCAATGAGTTTTTGAATGTTTAGGGGAGGGAAATTGGATTCTATCATGTCTCTCACATCTCTCCTCTTTTATATTATGTGTCTTGTGTTTTGGTTCTTGATGCAAAGGTCATCAGGAATTAACATACCCATTGCTTCAAGCTCATGAGCAGGCCGAGTCTATGTTTAGAGAGATTTAGAAATTCCCTGATCTTACCATTATCAATAACAATCATCCTAATTGGTCTTAATAGGCTGGCTTGAAAGTCTCACTTCTTGAGTTCCAGACATAGGGCAGGGATGTCCTCCCACTTGTGATTACACATATCGCTATGTTAATGATTTCAATCGGGCGACACACACCTTGGTCTCAGCTTAGTATGTAGAGCACAACTTAGATGCCTTTTTTTATTCTATGCAAATT
The DNA here is from genome assembly GCF_040938575.1 of Ambystoma mexicanum. NCBI lineage: Eukaryota > Metazoa > Chordata > Amphibia > Caudata > Ambystomatidae > Ambystoma > Ambystoma mexicanum. The sequence goes on along the minus strand of NC_090933.1, from coordinate 227,108,147 downwards.
CAATTTGAGATGGTACACAACTTGTATCACACTGCCGTTTTCAAATACCCTGGGTCACAATGGACCATGAACCAGACCGATTGGTGAAATGCAATATTTTATTTATTTTTAAAATTCAAAGGAAATCAGTCAAGTTTAATATGGGGCAGCAATCACCAATGGGTGATAATAACAATGAAAATGGAAGCAATACACATGATTAAACTTCTAGTAAAACCTATATAAAGCACATATGAATAGGAGCACTTTTTGAATTAGGATAGATAGAACCCAAGTTAAGGTTTCCCCCTTCAATGTTCCGTCAACCCACAATTAATCAGATTCTCCATGGATTTTAAAACCTTTGTAATGGCCTAAAATGAGACTCGGATTTTAACAAATAATTAATTATCTGTGTGGTTAAATAATGATGTACATATGATTTCTCACTAAGGCAACAATGCACAAACACTAGCAATCACAAGGCAATGAATCACCAAGAGCATACAATTCATACAATTCAAAAACGAGTGGAAAGTTTAAAACATGCTGCAACCAAAAGACACGTTGGAAAGTTGCAATTTCTTAATTCCTGCTATAAATTTCAAAAACTGTTTCTTAGAAAAACAGGCGAAATGCTCTGAATTGGAGTGTGTTTCTTGGGGTCGGGGATAGATGTATATCACAGGGATATTACAGAAGTGAATGGATGGTAGTAGCTTAAGATTTGGATGAGATTTTCGGGTTGAATGGGGTTCAGTTTTAGGGAAATAGAGCAGTTAAAAAGAAACCTTTGGTTTTAAAAGAAAGGCAAAGGTTACCTAAAACAAAATTATCTAGACTATATTGTTAAAGAGGAACACGGTAAGCTCTAAGGTTGATTTGCGAGGTCAACCTTGCCCCGCCAGTGCTCAACCCCAACAATAAAATATATGGAAATTAGTTTGATTAATCCAAATATAACTAAGGGCTTATAATATCCACAGACATAATTGAAAAACGATTGCGCTAGCACTTAAACATTAAGGACAGGATACGAGGATAATTCTAACAGTTTTAACAAGTTACCAGGGTATAAATATAACTACTTAGAGAGTGGAAAAAGGTCAACGGCAAGACAAGGAAACTATGTGTTTCTATGGGGTGGGGATTATCCTCACAGTCCACTTTTTAGTTTTGGGATTTTTGGACAGTCAACAGGGTCTGGTCACCACACTGCGACACACCTGGACAAAATCAGCTGGGCAAGGTCTGGTAACTGGTTAGCGAACACAGCTGGGCAATTCGGGTCAATGGATGGCACAGGTACTGCTGGATGCAATCAGTGGGCAAGCAGTTAGTGGGCACATGCCGGTCAGATTTCAAAATGCACAAGGTACCACCGCTTTCCCCCTTTTGTTAATGGGATATTAGTGGGTTTTTCTGGATCAATGGCCTTGCTGGAGTAGGAATCAGCTATGCTTGGGTTTTGCAGTGGGCTCTGGAGCAGGGTCAGCAATGCTTTGGCCTTGTAGTTGGAATCAGCCAGATGAATGGAGCAGATCAGGAATGCAGCGCAGGAACTTCAGGAAGAGTGTGTGTCTCTACAGTCCTGTCATGGACTCTTATTTATAATGCATAGTGACATCCTAGAAGTATATGGCTGGGCAGGCTTAGCTAAACACACCTCTACCCCATTGAACTGGTCAGAGATGCTAGTCCCCACCTCGCTCTCAGCTGGTAGGATGTAACGGGCAGGATGGCAGATTTATGATGTGAGTTTTACAATGTTCAAAAACCTCCCACAGTTAGAATCCATTCACCTTCACAGATGTTTGAAAAGGTATCTATAATGACATTGCACATGTTTAGAAGTACCTTTTGTTATTTATTGATTAATTTAGTTAGTGGTTTCATTCTGTTTAAAACCAATATGAACAATGTTCTCTTTAGTAGAATGTCACTTAGAGCTTCAAGGATTAGTCTGCTGCGTTGGTTTTTATGGGTAGATCATGACTGTTCAGCAGCTTATGTAAGCTAATGAGGAACTCTACGGTGGAACATTTTTTGTAGCATATTTTTTTGGGTTGCTTTACAGTGGCTACGTTAACATTAGTAGATATAGTGTTAGGGTCATTAGTAGGTCTGCTTTTGTTTGTATAACTATTTTTACTTTTAGCTTTTGGAAGAGGGCCTTACATTTTTCAGTGGTGGCTGGTTTTGTCTTGTTGAGTGAGGATACTATCTCTTTTGTTTTAATGTTTTCTATACATTGTTTTAGAGGAAAATGACTATATAGTTTGCTTTTATTCTAATCTGCTGTATGTATTCTTTACTTTCTATGGAGTTCTATTTAGTAGGCATTTTGGTGTGTCTGTTAGAAAAAAAGAAAGTTTAAGTTTGAAAGTTGTGGAATGTATATGCACGTGTTGTACATGGGTGTGTGGGCGTGATTGTAGAGATGAATAGAGTGATGTTTGATTGTGAAGTGACATAATAGGTGTGGTTGGGAAGGTTGTAAGAGTCTGTAGAGGTGTTATGCGCTTGGACTAGTTTGGAAAGAAGAGTGGTGGAGGGATTGCAAAAGTAGGGACATTATGATGTTTTGAGGAAAACAGTTCGTTTTGAAATGATGGTGTTTAGAAGGGATAAGAAAGTGTGTGAATGGTGCAATATAATTAGTTAGAGTGAAATAAATGTTGATTCTAAAAGAATACTCTGGGCTAATATATAGTGGAAGTGTATTGTTACAATTACAGAAATATAAATGGTACATTAATGTACTTACTTTGTGGATTTACTTGTTTTGCTGCTTCTGCGTTGTTTTTCATGTTTGTACACATTTTTGAATTCCTGATTTACTTTGCATTGCTGCTATAGCATTTTTACTCGTGTTTGCACACTTCTTAGGAATACCTATTTTTATATCCTTGTTGCATCATTGTGGTAGATTGACAATATTCTGTTTACTCTGCAGGCACTTCCAAACCACATTTTCCATACAGAGTTGTAGTTTCAGCGTGCATTTCCCTTGATACCTGGCGTGAACATGCCGGCACAGAGAGGTCAAACTAGTCTGTGCTAGTCCATGCAGGGCCGGCAGAAAGACAGCTTGCTTCCCATCTCCCCTCCACCATGGGGATGGCGGAGGTCCTGTCTGCAATTGAGGCAGCCAGAAATATTTTTACCATACCTGTGTCTCCCTCCCGGACAACAGCCATGGTTAGTCTTGCTCCCTTGCTGCCACTAGCCAGAAACGCCTCAACACAAACTGATTTCTCGGAAAGTAACTTTACAGCAGCACCCGAATCTTTGTGTCTCTTGCCTCTCCCTGAAGACACTCTCAGTTCAGTCCTGCCCCACGCAACAGCACAGGAGGGCTTGTTGTGCCCTACTCCCTGTCCCTATATAGTGATCACATCTACCACTCCCTTACCGAATCCCTTGCACATGGTATCTGAGCACATAGTATCTGAGCATCATTGCCATGTCCATATTGTGACACCTGTACACAACCTAGCTTGCATGCTTCTGAACACCAGATCACTGGTAGCTTGCATGCTTCTGAACACCAGATCACATCCTATAAAGAGGAGAAGAACATCAACATCTGTGCCCTCACGGAAACATGGGGTCACAGAGCTGCAGGCCCCTCCTTGGATTTTGCTATTCCCGAGGGGTACAAGACGATAAAACAGGACAGAGAGGAAGGTAGAGGGGGTGCACAGGGAGCGGCTCGAATTTTCAAATCCTCCCTCACCATCTGGGAAAGCAAAGGAAAAATTATGAATGCCATTGAATCTCTTTACATCAAGATTGGATTAAATGCTGAATCCACGTCTTATCTTATCCTTATCAATAGACCATTGTCACTCATGGAGGACTTTACTTTAGCAGTGTCTAATTACCTGTTGCCACGTCTTAAACCCTGTTCTAGCTATCTCATCCTGGGGGACTTTAATTTCTGGTTCAGGGACAATGATGACCTGACAGCCACAGTATTGGAACTTGCCCTGGGTAACCTTGGCTTCGAACAGCTAATTAATATCCCGACCCACATCTTAGGGCATACCCTTGATTGGATTTCATCTATTGATGTCCAAATGAAAACTCTAATCTAAGATTCCCCAGAGTTAGCAGAAACTTTAAATTGATCTCTCGTGAAAGAGTCGAACTGTTGTTGAATTCCTCCATTTAATGGAGGGTATGAGAAAGAAACCCTGTTATAAGTCAGAACTGAGAACACTCAAATCTTCCACTTCGAAATTATTTCACAGTTGCCCTTCATCCAATGCTCTGGCCAAATACAGAAGCGCAGTTAAAGCCTACAAATTGGCCATCATCGAAGCAAAGAAAAACTTTCTTAATTCGAGGATTTCGAAGGCCCGATCAGAGTCAAGAGAATGCTTGAAAATACTGTGCAGGAGAACATAGGTTCACCTGATGTGGTCTCAGTTGATAAAGATGCCGCTTTGTGCCTGAGTATTCAGAACTCCATGACAAATAAATTGAAAGTTATCAGGGCGGATCTGTCTCACAGGAAAAAAGAGTAGTCATCCACTACCAATAAGAAGGAGACAGATCCCTTTATAAGAAATCCCGCTATTCCTCAATTTAATTTTGCCCTCATTTCGGAGGAGGAGCTTACAGGTATAGTGAAACGCCTCAAAGTCACTTCCTGTAAAGGTGATCCGTGTTCTGCACTCATTATTAAAACCTGCCCCCCGGCCCTTCTGACTGCCATATGCAAATTAGTTAACAATTCTCTTTCTGAAGGTTTTTCTTGAACAACCGCAAAAGCAGAGTTTTTTCTGGGGAAGCGGAAGCCTCTCCTATTCACATCTATTTCGGTGTTACACAGAGTTTTTGCATGTCCCCCTGTCTTTACAGCATATTCATGGTCCCCTTCTTTGCCTTGCTGGACCAAGAGGTGATCATGTTCACAAACTACACGGACGATACCCACTCAGAGGTTGAGGCTGAATTAAATTGTGTGTATTCGTCCATAGAAGACTGGATGTTGAGGAACAATCTTGCACTTAATAAGAGCAATGCAGATCTCCTGTTTGTGGGCTTGTCATCCTCTCTGTCTAAGTTGGGCTCGCCCTATCTTAGTTTTCTACTCGGTGAAGTCACACTAGTACCCTTGAAAAAGGTTAAAACCCCGGGGGTTGTTTTAGATCAGCAGCTATTAATGAAGACCCATGTGGGAAGCTTGGTTTCTGCCGCAGCTTTTTACATAAAATTGTTAGCCCATCTTAGGACTTTTATTAATCAAACTAATGCTGAAACCATTGTTCATGCGATTATTGGAGCCAAAATTGACTACTGCCTGAATAAAACAGAAATTAATAGACTTCAAGTTATTCAGAATGATGCTGTCCGTGTTGTGACGGGGCTTAAATGCAGCGATCACGTCTCCGTTGCTAGAAGGTGCCTGAATTGGCTCCCGGTGGAGGCTCGAGTGCAGTATCAATTACTGGTGATCACCTTCAAATGTATCCAAGGCACCATGCCTAGTTATCTGAGGCAATTCACTACGGACAAAATTCAAATCTGAGTCTTGAGATCCAGCAATCAGAAACTTTTGAGCTTTCCCAGAAGCAGAACCAGAAGGGCCTACAAGGAGCCTTCTACGTCGCCGCCCCCATGGCCTGGAATAACCTACCTCTTGATCTCAGAGCTCAGCCCAACTTAGAGTCTTTCAAAAATAACCTGATAGCCTGGCTGTTTACTTAATTGATCCCATCCGCTAACGGTTCTTTGTTCCCCACTGGCTCCTTCTTAAGGCTCTCTCCTTGCTTTATGTTTCATCAGAGCCCTAATGCCCATGGGTCCATGGCTCCACTATACAAGTGTTTAATGTAAAGTAAAGTAGATTTTGAAGGGTGTTCTTTTTTCGGCAGCAGTTATCGGCAATCTTCTTCTTTCCTCTAATTGTAATAGACATTTTGTGGGTATATGTGGTAATGGGGAAGTACTTTTAGTAAGCGAGGTTGTTATTTATGAAGGTAGGGGGAGTTGTTGGGAAAACCAGTTAATGAATTTGTATCATGAGTGGTGTACTAAAGTGTGTTAACTATGTTTTTAGAAGAATTGGAATGTCAGTAGTTGTGTTCGCACCTTGGAAGGAACAGGGCAAACATGGATGTGAGGAAAAAGTGCATATCTAGGTTATTTTTCTGCTACTGATTTTAATAAAAGAAGTGCTCTGTTTGTGGTGTAATGTGTTTGGATTGTGTTGCAGTGTTTTTAAAGAATATAGAAACTGTGGCCTAGTGTTAATGCAATCCCGGATTGCTGTTTCAGCAGTGTTTGGTGTCTTATAGTAGAGGTTGGGAAACAGGAGTACTTTATATGTAAGGTGAAGGGTTGTGTATAGATACTTTGGTGCTGTACAGATATATGTGAGCAGATGGAGAATGATGGCAGGGTAAAGGATGTAATTGGTGAAGTTGGAAAGTGTGACTTTCATATTGAATAAAAATGGAAAATGCTGACTGTTTAAAATGTTTAATTTTAGGAGTATTTTCATGAAATTTACGAAACACATATGTGCGTTTATATGAGCTCTGTGTGTAACCTTTTGTAAAAGAAAATAAAAGCAAATGGAAATCATTTGTAGCACTTGGTGTGTGTACGTTTAAATTGTCGGCACTACATGTATACTGCCAACAAAATCCATTCCAATCTATACGTGCTTATGTAGTCCTAGTTTTTTTGTTTGAGTTCAGTGATTTGTAGTTCAATTTTTCACATTATAAAACTTGGACTACAAGTTTGAGATTTCAGAGAAAAAAAGCAGAACTGGATAAGCAGCTCCGGATTGGAGTGGGTTATGTTAGCGAGTATGTATGTACTGTCAAGATATTATACTTCCACATACCAAGTGAGCATGAAAAATGTTGTATAAATGTGTTGTATCTGCTTTTCCTATCTTTTAGGAAATAGTTACGCACAGTGCTACTGTAAATGCACATATGAATGTTTTAACTATCATAAAATTGTTCTTAAAAAGAAACATTTTAAAATTCACAGCATTGTAAGTAGTTGCTGCTTGATTGGAGCAAGTGCTGAATTGTAGCATTGCATGGATTTTGCTATAGTGGTTAAAAAAGAGAATATGCTTACTGAGAAGCTTATTACACTGTCAGTAGCAGTAACTCTCCATATATATATATATTTGTAAAAAAGTTGAAGAAAATACTTTAAAAAATGAAAGCATACCTGTATTATGTATTGTTAAGTGCACATGTTCTTGAATCTGGAAATAGAAATCTTGGAGAGTTTCACTGTATTTTTTGATGTAGATGGCTTTGATTAACAGGAGATGTGAACTCTCAGAGTTCAAGTGTACATATGAAGTGTTCAAATGAGATGACAGGGTTAGGTGTAGAGCTTTTGGATGTGAGTAGTGATGGACGTGTGACTGTTTGAAAGCAGCCAATGATGTAGTGTTACCCACATGAAAGTGGAAAGGGCAGAAGGACTGCCCTGTGCTATTGTGTCCATGGACACTGTGGTAGTCTGTAGATGCTCCGTGCCACATCCGGGTCCTTCAAAGAGGCCTGGGATGGAAAGAGGTCTGTGGGGATTAGCCAATGAGTTGTTGTGGTTTACAGGAAGGGAGGGTAGTAGGTGTTTTGTTTGTTGTGTGCATGGAATATGGCTGTGTTTGTTGCTAGGAAAAAGATGAATGTGTGGATGGTGAGAGATTATTGCATGAATTCAGTAAAGGTTTATACTGAATCGTGTGGCATTTAAGCTACTATTGGATCCCAGGGAGTGGAGGTTCGGTGGTATACAATTTCTGGGGTAAACTGGGTGAGTTTATTATCATTTTGTCATAGTATGGCTCAATTTCAATTGCTCAATATTATTATTGTGCATTGTGGAGGGACCAGTTTGGGCCATGCGACTGCTGTATTGTTGCAGTTTGCCATTAAGGCGTTCTTGAAAAGCCTAATGGAACTGTTTCTAACTGTGCAGATTATTTTTTCTGCAATTAATCCAAGGCAAATATGGAAATGTTCAAATGCATTGAGTCCACACATGTAAAAAAACGAGGAAGCTTGTGAATAAAGGTGTAGGTGCATTTTGATATGATTCAGGGATGGCCTCTTTTCAGAATGAAAATATCATGTTGGATAGTGTAAATAGTTTTCAGAGAGATGGAGTGCATTGAAATGATACTGGGAATGACATTTCTCTTTTCAATGTTGAAAATGCTTTGACAAAGTTCATATGAACAACTTAAATGGGTAAATGAGTGTATACTCGGCGGAAGATATAAACATGAGTAAAACAAAAATAAATTGAAAACCGAAAAAAGGCTCTTTTAAAAGTCACAATTGTAGAATCATTTTCTCAAATTGAGTGTAAACCTCCCCTCCCCTTTTAATTGAACATGGCGTCCGCAGTCACCGTCGTAGTCTGCGGCCACCAAATATGTCCTGCGGGTCTTTTGAGTATGCCTGGCATGGACAGGGGACGGCAGAGACCGTGGACAGTCATGGATGTCATCAGTGATCAGCCTATCAAGTTTCCTGGGTGTGGTGTACAGAATGAGATTGTCGCAGGATTTTTGTTTGGTGAGGGCACTGAAGATGGCTATGGCTATGTGTTTCTGCAGGCAGAGTGCATGGGTTCTGGGAGACTCTTGGATCCATTTAGTGAATGTGTATTGTGAGCACTGTAGATTGTCTGAAAATCTCGGATTTGATACATTTCATGTTGCATGGTATGGAGTTCGGAGAATGAAGTGGGCGAACCTCCTCCCATTTTGTGAGAATATGGTTTACTTTAATTATTCAGACATAATTGTAGTTCACTGTGGAAGCAACAGTTTGAGCTGTGTTACCGGAATATCATTGCAGTTTGCAATGAAGGACACATTTGGGAAGTTTATAGAACTGTTTCCACATTCAATAATTATTTATTTCCTGAATAGCTCAGAGACACATGGGGATGTATTTGAATTTATTTTGTCCACAAATTGCAAAAAGCAAGGCGCAATGTCATCAAAGTTGTATGTGCTTTTTCTGCAGGATGTTGGCATGACATTTTTTCCTAATGAACATATTAAATTTGATGTTGTATTTTTCGAAGAGATGGAGTACATCTAACTGATGTAGGCAATCAGATTTGTCTTGAAAACATTCAAAATGCATTGAAGCAGTTTCTGTAAATACATACAATATGGATTCAAGTATTTGTTCGAAGTTGCATTAAAACATATATTAGAAGCACTTTCTGTGAAAGTTACACAAAATAATTACGTTCTATGGAATATGTGTTAGTTTAGTACCTACTGCAAAATAATCAAAAAAATATATAAGTCAAAAAAAGAAATAAAGATTATTTTAAGATCAACCATTTTTGTGCAAAAACAATTAAAATGATTTGGTATCAATGGTAATTGGTCCAAAAAAAACAAGTCAAATCCAAAAATATAGCTGCAAATTAAAAATCCAACATCACATGTGCAAAAAAATGAATTCATGGGCTAACTACTGGTCTGCCTACAAAAACCTGCAACACTCATAAAGAAATAGCTTTGACAAATATAGCTGGGCAGGAGATAAGAAAGGTAGTTGATGAGTCTCAGCCAAGCATCTATGATGTATCATGTTCTGAGAACCCGATGGTGCAGGAAGATGAAATAAATGATCAATTAAATTACTCAATGTATTTGATTACCTCATTACCTCTAGTCGGGGAGAACTCTAGATTTGAACATCATATCTCTGACGACACTACACAAGCGCATATACATAATCAAAGTATAGAAAACAACACCTTCTTAACATTAGAACAAAGAAGGTCTGCATCTCACAAAAGCTATACAAAAAAAGGAGATGAGACTCAGGGAAAAATTCAATATACTTTTACCGATGTACATCAAAATAAGACTAAGGGGACAATTCATAGAATCTGGCACAGATGTATCGCACGCAGCTGGTGCAGAGAGGGAGCGTGCGCCAGCGTGCGCCAGCCATGTGCTCCAAACAGCATTCAGGCGCACCACGTATTAATGGATTTCCCAAGACATTTGCAGCCGTGGTGGAGCGAACATTCAGCAGTGCCAGTTACACCCCCAAGAATGCCCCTTTGCTCCAGAAAAAGCCATAGCAATCCCCAATATAGTGCAAAGGGCCGTGCTAACCCTGGACCTGCTTACAGGCCCCTACACTGTAATCGCATCAAAAACTATGTGTACCCCTCTTGCGGCAGCCAAAACGTGTGATAATCTACTTACCGTGACACACAGGCAGCCCACACCACAGGGGACCACCCAACACCTGACCATGACCCGCAAGCAGCCCATCACCCCTGAAAATGACCCACAGGCAGTCCACACCACAGGGGACCACCCAATACACCTGGCCATGACCCGCAGGCAGCCACCACCACAGGGGACCACCCAACACCCCTGACCATGACCCGCAGGCAGCCCACACCACAGGGGACCACCCAACACCCCTGACCATGACCCGCAGGCATGCCACACCACAGGGGACCACCCAAAACCCCTGTCCATTACCCACAGGCAGCCCATCACCCCTGACCATGACCTGCAGGCAGCCCACACCACAGAGGAGCACCCAACACCCCGGCCATGCCCCACAGGTAGCCCATCCCCCCTGACCATGACCCGCAGGCAGCCCACTCCACAGGGGACCACCCAACACCCCTGACCATGACCCGCAGGCAGCCAACATGGCACCATGAGCATGCAAGCCCCAACTCATGTCCCCCCACCAGTGATGGGCACCTGCCAGCAGGCCCCGACTCAAGACCCCCCAGTGATGGGCACCTGCCAGCAGGCCCCGACTCATGACCCCCACCAGTGATGGGCACATGCCTGCAGGGCCTGGCTCATGACCCCCACCTGTGATGGGCACCTGCCAGCAGGCCCGACTGATGTCCCCCCACCAGTGATGGGCACCTGCCAGCATGCCCCGACTCAAGACGCCCACCAGTGATGGGCACATGCCAGCAGGCCCTGACTCATTGTCACAACATACATACATGTAGCAAATGTCCACCCAAATGCCACCCCACGCTGTTCCCCACACAGTGCAACTCCACACCCATCCATTGTCCCTACTTCCCAGAACAGGCCCCATGGCATGACATTCTCAGAAGCACACATCCATGCACCCAAAGACATGCCCCACATGGCCACACAGCAGCGACACATGACTGCGGCAATGGCGACTGACACATGCACCAAACAAATTAGAGCAGACAACACAAATATATGAAATGATGAAAATGTATTAAGAAACACAAATCTACCAAATGAAATTCAACTATGAAAATGATAAATACATGAATGTGAATTGAACAGAAATGCAAAATCCCCAAAAAGATGTGATCCAAAAACAAATAGCAAATCCTCAAAGTTGTCCATGTTCAGAGTAAAAAAATCAGAATTCAAAGAGAAAAAAAACATTAATTCATGGGTGTAAATAAATAGAAGAAAACAATCCACACAGGCATCCATACATGGGGCATGCCAGACATACGTCCAAAGTGCACACACCTGACACACCTCAACATGCACTACGCTGGAGATGAAAACATGAACACTTACCACTCGACTCCGGACAGGTCTGCATCTCGAGGACCCGGTAGTGAAGCGCTGGGTTAATGCACTCCAGGACCCTCTGGTCAGCTGGTCCAGGTACCCCACTTCTCCAGGAGCATCAACGAGACGCCGGGCCTTCCTGAGGGCTCTAGACCTGAAGTCCTCCAAGCGCTTCAGGACACAGTTGTAGTCGCGGGATGCCACCCCCTCCGCATTGATGGCATCCACAATGTCCTTCCAGATCCTTCTCTGTCCATCCCTGTCGAGGCATCACCATTCCCCAGGACTCATTTTCAGTGAAGCTGGCAGCCCTCTGCCTCTCTGACTGGGGGTTGCCACTGGCCCCAGATGGTGTTGAGTCAGACATGGCCACCCCCGAGGGAGGTGTGGGTGGGCAATTTGGTCCTGGGCTGTGGAGCTATGGTACACCAGTCGGGAGTCTTCTGGGTTAGCTGAGGTGGTCTCAGGTACAGGATCCCTGGCTATGGCTTCTGTGCAGGCACCAAATAGCAGGGCACATTGGCAGCAGGCAGACTGGCAGCAGCAGAAGGCTCATAGGGGGCTACTCGCGGCTCTGGGGGGCAGGTAAATGGCCTTCTGGGCAGGAGCGTGGTTTTCTGTGTGTTGTCGCGTGGCCAGCTTTATGCAGAGTGAGTCTGCACGTGAAAAAACAGCACGTGAGCGGGCAATCCGAGGAAAGGCCCTTAGCGCATAAGCATGTAAGTGACTTGACGCACACCGGCGTTGTCTTCATCAGGGGTTAAAGGTCCGCGCACGTAAGCAGTTAGCTGTACATGCGTTTCATGGAGACTGACCGTGTGTGTTTCTTCTTCTTGTGGGTTCACACGCGTTTACTTCACAGTGCATAAAGTTTGTACTTCTTGTTTGGTGGGGGAGTTGCCTACGCGCACATGCACATGTGTTTTTCTTTTCCACGCAAGGCAGACTGTGAGTCGCGCATGCTTATTTTTCCCACTGTGGTTGCCCTGTGTGTTGCATACCCATTTTGGAGGTCAGAGTAGCCCGCGTGTTCCACGCGTACGTATTTTTTGTGTCCCTGGGTGCCACAGCATACTGTGGGTGGTTTATTCCACGCACATGGGTTACTGGGGGTCGCATGCATGTTTATTATAATTTATTGGGGTGCCTGAGTGTTGCATGACCCGTCTTTTATCACCAGGGGTCACAGACAGCCTTGCAGGAGCACAGGGGTACGTCTAACATCACGTACCCTGCCCCTTCACCCCAATTGCCCAGGACAATTGTTGTGTGCACCTCACATTGGCAACATACGATCTGTGCCATGGTTGGGAGGACACCAAAAGGGAATGGCGGCAAAGCTGGGCAACCTCCCAAGGCTGGGCACGGTGGGGCACATGGCTGGGGTGGCCAGGGAGTCCAGGGAGGCCAAGGTGGATGCGGTGGGGGACATGGCCAGGGTGTACCACCGGGGCAGGATGTCCAGCAACTAGCTGGGACAGCCATGCCACGAGTGCCACAGGGAGATGCTGCTGCGCAGTCATCCCCAGCGCACATCTGACCCCACAGACATTGTCATCTGCTGGCACGGGCCACCAGGTGGTTGAAGCTGCAGGTGCAGCTCTGGCAAACACCACCCCGGCTCAGGGTCAGCCAGCACAGGCTGCCTTGCCACAGGACTCCCAGGCAGATTTTCAGGGCAGGAAGGCCAAGCCACATGTGTCCAAGGTAGCTGTGACCAAGGCACACTTTCCTGGGGCAGTTTTGACATCTGCTGCCCCAAGCAGCCAGGTGGTGGGAGCTGCATGGGCAGATGCAGCCGACACCACCCCGGCAGTGAGTCTGCCAGCCAGGACTGCGTTGGTCACAGACCTTGGCACTGAGGCTGTTGTGCTGCTGGGTCCTGGCAACAGCACCAAGCAGCCAATCACACAATCCAGGCCTTCCGTCCTCATGCCAATTCTAACTCCCATTGGCCAGTCCACCACCGTCACTGCCCCAACTGACGAGAGCGGCATTTGCCACTCAGGTTCTGCACAACCTGCCAAGAGGAGGAAGGGAAGTGTGCTTCTGCGCATGAGGCTGGGACCCCAGACACGGCATTGGCCTCCGGCACAGCAAGGAAGAGGCCTTTCAATAAAGAGGAGCTGGACTTCCTTGTGGACAATGTGTCGGCACACAACCGCTATATGCTGGTGGGCGCAGAGTGCCATACTACGCCTGACCAGCATCAGGTCCACTGGCAGTTCATTGCAGAGGGTGTGAATGCATTGGGATGTGAGAGGCACACAGCTCATGATTGCCAAAAGTGTTGAACTGGCCTCTGACACTGTGCAAAACAAAAGCAGGCCTCTAATTACTCCCTGACTCGGGTGACTGGCAGTGGGATACCACCAGAGGAGGATGAAATCACAAGGGAATTGCTGCAGAGTTCATCTATCAGGGACTTATCCAGGGAGTGGGAGAGATGCAGGATTATGATGCAACATCAGGTGAGTCTTGATGTATGTCTCTACAGCCCATGTGTGTTTTGCTTGTGTGATGTGTTGTGATTGACTGCCAGTTCAGGCTATGTATTGATGAGTGACATGTATGACACATGCAATTCTTTGCTGATATGTGATTGTCGGCATGCAGTCTGCATGCAGGACATGTGCTGCATACGGGGGCAGTCCTCAGCACCACACATGCACCCTACTTACATGCAAGTCACTCAGCAGCCTCTCCTGTCCATGTTCAAGCTCACTGACATGTTTACATATAGCCTGTGCTGTAGTTCCACCCAACACTCAGCCTATGCCGTCACGTGACTGACGGCTATGTGAGGTCACCCTGCAAGCTGCTCCACCTCACAGGCATGCTTCCTTGCCTCTCCACTACCCCACAGTTCACTGTCTCCATGGTACTGGCAGTTTCCATGTTGGACTACTGCTATGGCCTGTTCCCCTTTCCTGTGTATAGGCACACTTTCCGGTGTCTCACTTGGACCATGCAAATGGCACAGGCTCAGAGTCAACATGAGTGTTCATTCATGGACCATTGCATTCCCTGCAAGCCCCTATGGTCCGTGGAAGGCTACTCATTGTACCACATCTCCAGTATTTTATCTGTATCATAGTATTTGCTCATCCATATCATGCTCACTCAGGGTCACTTCATCATCATGCACATGTTTTTGGTGTCCTTGTCAGTGTCGAGCGCAGGCCTCCCTCTGTTTCAGCCACTCTGCCTCCAGGCGAATGGTGTTGTGGCTTCTGCCCGCATAGATGTACTTGTGATGGTTCCTCATGTGTCCTGCTTTCTGTCCCCCTCTCATCTGCTGTAGTCTCAGTTGTCTCAAATTATGCAATTGACACCTGCAAACACTGTCTGCGACTTCACTGTACTGTGGTCAGCCATTCAGAGCTATACACTGGCTCCCTGCCATTCCCTGAGAGGGATTGGGGGGTGCAGTGAATCCCTACAACCCAGTGCCAACACTTTTCACATGATGACTGCACAGGCCCTTACAGTGTTGTCATGTCACAAGATGGACATCACAATATTTCTGGTTCTGTTGATGTTTGAGGGCGTAAACATGCACTGCACTGCACCCACACACTTCTGAGCCACGTTTCAGCCTTCAACGTGCTTATTCACTTGTGTGTTGGCAAAGTGACCTGCCATGTATGTATCCATTTGCATCCCTTCACTGTATTTCAAGGCACTTGCGTTGTTGCATCCTGTGACACGTGCGCTTTTATTGATATTGATGTTATTGTAGTGCATGGTGACATGCATTTTGCATGTGTCATGGACACTTCTAATTGACTTACTGCTGTGGCTATTTGGGAATTGTGCCGTGGCTATGCTATGTGGTGCCATCTCTTTGTTGACATCTGTCATTTTTGGCAAAGATATAGGCCTGCCAGAAGGTTGTGTGTGATGCAGTTGATATTCAACATGCAGTACATGTGTGTGTTTTACATTTGATATGCATCCATGTCTGCTTTCAGGGTTCCCTTCCATTTCATTGCCACTGCATGCATGCCAGAGTTTGTGTCGTGTGTGACATGGCTGCCTCATGTGTTGGCCCTCAATATTGTGTTGTATATGTGTGTCGTATGTGGTGCTGACATATGTACTCATGTTTATTTTATTTTTTTACAGGTGATGATGCACCAGAAGCAGTAGAGGAGGAGATGACAGACAGGGGGGAGGGTTCAGGTCACCAACCCAACACCAGTGGTGGTCGTGGGGTGGTAGGCCACACACATCCCTTGGTGCTCCAGGCCATCCTGTCCAGGTCTGCCTCTGGGTACGGCTCTGAGGATCTCTCTGACTCTGATGTTGAATCGGATGCTCATGAATCCATGCCATCGACGGAGGGTGATTCTGCAATGGATTCTGTTCCGTCCGCCACACCTACAGTGTGGGTAGACCCCTCAAGGGGCCAGTCAGTGTTGGTATGTCGGCCTGTGGTGGTTACGGGTGCAGAGTCACACCCCACACCAGTTGCTCCTGTTCCTGGGGCACAGATCAACGGAGTAATGCTGTCCTGCAGCCACAGGCTCTGCCGGCACAGCAAGGACTACGTTTCCTTGGGCCCCGCAGGCGTGCTGCCCAGCAAAGCGGTGACCGTGCGCCAAGGGAGAACCCTGGGTGGGAGCAATCAATGTATGCCATTGCACAGCAACAGGGGGGATCAATGGAAATGTTGGCTCAAGGCATGGAACATGCGGCTGATTCCATTCTCCCCCGTAATAGGCAGTTGGAGCTCCAGCAGCAGGCAACGCGTCCACGTGCCGCTCACTCAGGCTGGGCATGGCAGTGTCCAACAATGCCCACCGGGCTGAACTGGTGGCTCTGCGCTCAGCTATTGCTGCTGACGCCCAGACCAACAGGGAAGCCTGAGGGAAGATTACTCCTCCCTCAGAACCAGGAGGAGGTCCGTATGTCACGTGAGGCCTCCCTTGCAGAACTCTGTGTTGCACGTGAGGTGGTGCATGGGGACCTCCATGCCATATTCATTCAGAACCAGGCTCACCAGGCCCATATGCTTGCTGTCGTGGAGGGGCTTGCTGGGGCCATGCATGGTCAGGCACCTGTGCCACGCACACCTCCTGATGTACAACCAGGGGGTGACGATCTCTCACTCAGCTCATGCCGTGAAGACCATGAGCCCATGGAGGATTTTTTTTGTCTCAATATTGACACATGTGGGTGTTGAGGTGCACCCTGTACATCCCCCCTCCTGGGTGGCCCCTCACACCCCTGGGTCCACTATGGCCATTTTTATTTTTTGTCTATTGTGCATTTATGTTGCAGTGTGGTGCTATGTGGCATCCGATGGCATCCACTGTGTGTTCTGGCTGGGCCCGTACAGGCTTGTCTCATGTTTGTGTTTGTGGCTTGGGGTCCGGACACATATGTCACTCCAGCTTCCCCTTTCCATGGGCTCACAAGGATGGGACTCTGTGACAGTAACTTACACAGAGGCATTAGACTTCAGTCATATCTGTGGCCAGTCTGAAGTCCAACTTGTGTATACACCCCTAATGGGGATTCATGATGGTTTCTCCAGTGCATGGTTGGACTGCATTTTGGTGAGTATATTGTTGACTGTGCATGGTTTCATTCTGCTAATTCATGTATTGCTTTGACTGTATACATTGTTGATGCACTTCATGCTGTATGCGGTCCCATGCCCACTTTAGCTGTCGAGGCCACCCTCATGATGGAAGGGGGACGTGTGAAGGCAATGTCACATTGAGGCAGTTGTGCTACGGTGTTTAATCACTGTCTGACATAGTCACTGTTGGGTCCTCTGTTCGTGATGCGTTATGCTGGTAAATTGATAGTCCTGTGTTGGCTTTGCTTATGATGTGTCACAGGATCAGCAATATGTTTCCGTTGCAGATGTGTCCACTACAGAGTGGTTAACATGGAAGATGTATGCTACACTGTGCGTTCATGCATTTCCCATGCTAACATGCTTTGGATCGCCCTTCAAACACCCCCCCATTACACACAACACACCCCCAACCCCACTCCCACCCCAACACCCACCCACACACACACTACTTGCCTTCTGAGACATGCTGTGTCCCTGCTACACATGTTCACATTGACTTTCATGATCGTGAACTGGTGCAGCTGGCTCATTTTTTTCCTTTGTTTTTTTTATGGAGCTGCAGGGGTTTCCAGGCCACTGACACCACTCACTGTACTGTGTTGTGTGGGGGGCGGGGTGTTGCAGGGGACAACCCTGCAGCACCCGCATTTTCTTTCCTTTTTTGGGATTCCCTGAAATGCATGCCAACAAAGGTTAGAGGTTTTGGCGTTCAGGCCTTTGGTGGCATGCATTTACATACTTTTAGTATAGGTTGGATGTTTTTGCTCGCTCTTTTCTTCAGAGTGCATGTCTGAGGGGATTGTCTGTGGCCTGTTTCCATTTGGAACAGTGCAATTTGTGACAGCTGTGTCATGTGTGTTGATATTTTTATTGAGGTTTTCACATTGCATGCCATGGCATGGTGTGTGGGGTGGGTGACCTGGGGTTGAGGGAGGTTTAGGTGACATACCAGCTTTTGGATGTGCTATTTTTCATGGGGGGTTTGGAATCTGTGGCTTGCATGTGTGCCTTTGCCTTTTGGTCACACGGGATTGTGTTTGTTTAAGTGGCTATGGATGCCCACAATACTGCAATTCCAAGGACACATTCTCAGAGTGTTAAGGTTGTGACAGTTGACTGTCCCTTTGTCATCATCGATTGTCACCTGGAATGTGCCAGGCCTGTGTGCACTCCGCAGGGGAGGGAGTTTAGGTGAAAAATGTAGCCACAAGCTGGGTACAGGCTGTCTCGCCATGTGCCCTTTCCCCTCCCATGCGCAGCAGCCGTGCGTGTGGTTGAGGATGTGGGGGCACCACCATGTCCACTGGTACGCCCACCGGGTTGTAATGTTGTGCAAGATACATGCTGCCACAATGATCCTGCACACTACTGGGGGCGCATATAGTAGCTGTCCACCAGAGCGGACAAGGGAGCGGAAACGTGATTTCAGCACTCCGAACGTGCGCTCCACTATGCCCCGGGTTGCAATATGGGCTGTGTTGTATCTTACCTGGGGTGGTGTGGTGGGGTTCCGTATTGGCGTCAACATGTAGGTGCTCAGAGGGTAGGCACTGTCCCCTGGGGAGGTGATAATGGTTGTCATTGGTTGAGTTTGTTTATTTGTCTGTGTGTCACATGCATGCATGTGAACAGGCATTTGTACTCACCAATGAGCCATGTGATGCCATGCCTCCCAGCTTCCAGGTCCCGGTGTAGGGCAGACATTCTGAATATGAAACTGTCATGGGTGGACCCGGATAGTTTGCATAAACAGAGGTGATGATTCCCTTGGCATTGCATACACCCTGCACGTTGATGGAATGCCAGTGCTTGCGGTTGCGATAGATGTGCTCAGTGGCCCTAGGTGGACGTAGGGCCACATGGGTGCAATCAATGACACCGAGCATTCTGGGGAAGTGTGACACCCCATAAAAGTCCTGTACCAAGGCCTGCCTTTCTGCAGGTGTTCTGGGCATGTATATGTGCCTTCGGACTTAGGGGCGTACAGTCATGATTGCCAACACCTGGTGTAGGCAAAGTGACTGCGTGGCCTGTGAGACCCCACCAACTATGGCAGTTGTCTGCTGAAATGACACAGTGGCCAAAAAATGAAGGACATTGAGCCCCTTTTCCAAGGGGCTCAGTGCTTGGGAGCACAAGGTGGGTGATGTGAGGTCATCCTCCCACTCAGTGACCAGGTCTAGGATGATATGAAGTAGAAACCTATACCTGCCATAGACCTGGTCATCAGGCATCCCAAAAAGGCTGGTCCTGTGTAAGAAAATGCGGGGCCTGGCTATCCTCCTCCTCCTGCGGTGTCCCACGATCAATGCTGCGAGAAATGGGACATTCATCGTAGCTGTATATGCTTGTTTGTTGTTTTTGCGCGCTTTTATGATGCGCTGGGCCACTTCCACCTACTTTCGCGTGGCGGACGTGTTTCCAGCTTTGCGCGTCTTTTGGCGTGCGCGGATTTGCCCTGTTCAATTCCATGAATACGTGTTGTTAGCGCGTGTGTGGGCGTTGCAAGGGTTTCACTGATATACTTCCCCCGTTATGCCCACATTTCCGTGTGTTGTTCCCCATTCCGCCTCCTTTTTAGGTGTGTGCGCTGGAAGTTGTGCACCTTCACTGGGCGACTCGCGCACAGCTTTGGGGATGTCGCTGTGACGTGTGCGCCACACGCTGATTCAGCACAGGTCCCAGGTAAGCCATGCGGAGTGCCTTCCATGAATCAGTAAATGGGCGCACGCGTGCATTTCGCACGCGTGCGCTGCGATTCTCATGCTTGCTCTATAGATTTCTGCACACAATGATTCCATGAATTACTCTGAAAAGATGGTGAGATCAAATTAAAAGAATCTGACATGCTTACTTTAGCAATGAGAGATAGAGACTACAGAGACCAGTACCCTAATCAAACATCGATATTGGAATTGTTTGAACTGATACCCAATTTAAAAACAATCCAAACACAGGATTTAGAATCCCTATAGATTACCAAGAGCAGAAGGATGGATACAGCCACTTTGACTGTTCCATCCCTGGTAGTGAAACAATTAATATGGACACAGAAAGGCAGATTATTTAAAGAAGGCTTTGATGTCATAGTTAAAAAAGATCAAGAAATGCCTTTAAAATATCTTGTTATGAGAATGGCAGTATGCAACACTAGAGGCTTTTCACATCTTATGGAGTCTAAAAGAGATCTTCCCTTAAATCATTATGATCTTATTCTCCTTCAGGAAACGTCGATGACTTACCAACCAACATGGCCAAATCATGAAGTGTGTTGGGTACCTGCAATAAAACAAACAAAAGGGCGACCTCTGGCAGGCCTTCTTGTATCACTAAAGATAGATGCACTTGGCAAACTCGCATCGCGGTTAACTCCTCATCCCTGTATCCAGCTCCTTAAATTAGAATTTAATAAAGCCTTGCACCCTCTGGCACCATGTACTGCCATTCTCAATATATACTGGAATCCCGCGATTATAACTGAAGATGTCGTTTTTGATTATGTCACTACCTTGCTTGATATGATTGCAAAAGAACCTAACATCCACACAACACTTTATTGCAGGCGATTAAAACATAAAATGCCTCTCTCAAAATGATGAACCTCTTACTCCTAAAGCCACTAGGTGGATGAACATGATGGCGGATAGGAAGTATTAGAGGAGATACCTCTGCTTGCATGACCTGGTAGAGAAATCAATCGGGAGCGATTTCGGATCACGTTTCCATATAAGCTAATTCTATAAACTCTGCTAACACATTTCTTGTTATTCCAATGGAAGAAAGTGATCGCATTATATTGGAAACAACACGGGCCTCCTTTCCCTGCTCTTTGAGGCTATTATATACTATTATAAACCTACTGTCCAATTGTGTGAAGGCCGGAATCGAATAAAATGGACTGTTTCCAAATTAAAGAAGCTATTAAGTACATTGCGTAAATCAGTGCCAACTACTGAGACTGCGAAGAATCCACAAGATAGGTATATTAGCATTCTGTTCTTCTTTTCTCAAAAATCAGGTCCAACGCACGGCCCGACATATAACATAATACGTGTATATGATCCTATCATTAGGAATAGGAAAACAAAGGAAAGGCATGATCTAAAAAACATCAATGCTCATAGCTGTGCTGATTACAAAAAAGGCTGAAATATAGGTAATAATTACAAAAATGTTATAATAGAATATAAAAGTAAAATAAAACAAAGAGAACACGAACAAATGCTTAACATTCTTACAACAAAATCCAGTGCTTACATCTGGAACCTAAAGAGGGATCCAAAACAGGAACATCTACTTGTTTACTGAACACTATAAGTAAGCTGAAATGGGTAAATCACTTCATTGCTTAATTTGAAGATACTTCAACGTCCCAAGCTGTTTCTCTGTTATGTAAAAATCAAGCAGCCAAATTAGTAATGATAATGATAATGATTTGTTATTTATATAGCGCCTTAAGCCAAAGCACTTTACAGAGAACATATTTACATACATTAATCATCCCAACCGAAGTTAGTACTCATTTATCAACCTCGTAAGGATGAAAGGATGAGTTGGCCTTGCCGGGATTAGTAATTTTTAACTTAGATATTTGCAGACAAATTAAAAAGCTAAGATCATCGAGAGCACCTGGTCCAGATGGAATATCCACCGTGACTGTATTATGGGATAAGATGAGATTAGCAGGTTGCCCCTATTACATACTGAACTTACTACAACACTCTTATTGTGAAACTACCATTCAAGTGAAGATAAACAACAAAGGCCTCCTATCACGCCCAATTAGGACATATCGTGGCCTTAAGCAAGGGTGCTTTTATCTGCCACCTTGTTTAATTTTTATATCAAAGATACAGTTAAAAGCCTTGCTGCCGTCCGAACCTTTCACCAAAAATGAGCATGCATACCATAACATGGCTGCTGTACGCTGATGACCATATTTTAATGGACCAAACACTGATCGGCCTCCAAAGACTATTAGGCGCACTTGAAGTGTATGCCCTAGATAATGAACTAAAAATAAATATATCCAAATCCAACATTCCAAAGATTCAGACTTATAAAAAGACTGTAAAACCAAGTTTTAACTGGATTGTCAGTAAGTCATCACTGGCGATTGTTCATGAATATAAATATCTAGGAGTAAATATAAATGATAATGAATCTGATGCACCGTATAAAGCGGAAATTAAATTTAAAATGCTATCTCTATGTTCTCAGGCCAAACTAGTCCATTATAAATATGGCAAATATTCCTGCATGCCTGTCCTGATATTCTATAATCAAAAGGTGATTCCTGCGTTAACACATGGAGCTCAATCCAAATATGATGAAAACCAGCCAAATCGGGACCTCTTAGAAGGTCTCTTTTAAAAAACAATATTATCCTTGCCTAAGAGTATTCCAATTGCTCTAGTCCGATATGAGTTGGAACTTATATCTATAAAAGCGATTGTTAACTGGAATTCCTTATTGCTATATGGAAAGTGTTTAATAAAGGACACATTTAAACATACGGTAATACCCTTCATATCATACATCTTTGAAACTTGTCCCGCTGACAAGATATGTACTTGGAAAGACCATTGCATAGAAAGCATGGTAAAAGCTGATATAAATGAATATACACTAATATAGAAATATTGTGGTAATATTACTGCTTGCATTGAGAATACATGTAAGAAATTTAAAATTTACAAGACTGGGATATTTATACAGAAAAAGATCAATGAAGTCTCAAAATATTTACAAAGATTCCCAGATCCAGCATATTGAGCGCAAATAATGAGACTTTGCTTTAATCATTGGCCGACAAGAGCTGTAATGGCACGAAGATCTAAAGTGTGTAGTGCTATAAATACATGCCTATTTTGTAATATTGAAACCCAGGCTGAAACCTAACAAAGGAGTACTTTCATATATTTCTTAATACCTACTGCGAGACCCGCTCCAATGTGGTCTCTGATTTTGGATGCACATCATGTATTCCTAAGCATCGCTACCATTAACCTTCTTATAAAATTGCAATTGTAATAATAATATGCTGTCTGAGATATGAATACCAAAACAGTTATCCTTATATAAACAAATCAAAGAGTTAGACAACATAATCTGACTGATCTAATGCATATGGCGTGATAGAGCAAAAGTATGTTGCATAATGATCAAGCATTTAAAATTTACATCCATTCTGTTCTGATTTGCAAAATTTACCAATTTTATTTGAAAATATTGCATATTGAAAGATTTTAAAGATTTTTTATTTAATGATTTTATATTTGAAAAGTTGTAATTACAACTGAAACAAATATAAAAAAATAATAACTAAAAAGGTAAATGAAAATAAATTAGTGATATCTGGCTTCTGTCCGCGGACTAACTTCCCTGTTTGGACACGGCCACTGATTGAATGGTGAAAAGCCTGAAGTACATCAGATTTTTGGAAGCGCCCGCCATGTTGGATTCACGGACAGGTGGAGGTGTCTGCGAACATCGAGATAAAAGCATATCAAAAAACACAACATTACACTTGTCAAACCTATCAAACAATCTCTGGGGAGGTGAGGGATGATGCTGATGGGATATGGTGCCTTCGTTTGACATCATCGCTGACTTTTCAGACAGTGGTCATCATTCTAACTATGCCGGTCCGGTAACAATGGTGCCAATAAGCCTACCGGCACCATTGATTCTGGACTGGCACGGTACGGCTCTGCGGGCGGGTGCTGCCCTGCCTGCAAGGGTCGGCCGTGGCGGGCAGAATGGCAACTGCCACAGAGTTTTACAGAAGCACCAGCATTGTTATTAATTGTGCCAGTGCTTCCATGGTCCCCATTCCTATTTGAGTCCTATTGGACTCGAATGGGAATGGGGATTTACAATGACCTGCGCCTGACTTCCCGTAACGCCGGAATTGTAATCCCCTGGTGTTTCTGGCAAGCCAGGCGTTGATCAAATTTGCAAGTCCGGCAGCAACCTGCTGGTTTTACCAGCATGGTTATCGCCGGACTTGTGATGAGGCCCAGTGTCACATGGGTTTTATTTGTTCTACAATAGGATGTTTTGCTCTGAGTAGCCTTAGTTTATGCACATGTCTCCAAAAATAACTGACTGTGGCATTGATTATCACTCTGTCCTCTGTACCCATATATAACCATAAACCTCACCATTTTCTAAATAAGCCCACTACACTTCCACACACAGGCCAGGTGACAAACTAATTACTATATAAGGAATTTCCTGAAACCAGCAACACCAGAGATTTATGAATAGCATGCTAGGAGCTTAGTGGAATCACATACTACCTTCCCTATTGCCCATACGTCAGGAATTTACCCAAACAGTGATGAAGAATTATCTGACCTGCCTAACAAAATAAGCCACATCCGCTCCAATACCTTCAGCAGCACAACCCCACTCCCTATCATGCAATACATGTATCTGTGACAAATGGACACCTTACACCTTCTCCTTCCAACCAAAAGCAAGTACATTACCATCCCCAATACTCTAAAAATGCTATGAAACAGTTACTTGGGATGTGTTTGCTGATTGGTATTGGAGAATAAAAAATAAAGAATGGTGCTCTTAAATACTCATGTTCACCAACAACTTAGAAAAATGGTGATCTTGACTAAAAATATTTTTCAATGTCATAACTGAAGAAACAATACAGTTAGGGCTTTGATGGTAAATCAACGGGCCTACCTAGAAAATAGTTAAAGGCACACTCAAACTTTATGACAATAGGACCTTTAGGGTTTGGGATAAAATATCACAATTATTCAATCTGGTTGAACTTTCCCAAATCCACCACTTGAAGACTATCCTCTAATAACTACCAAGCCTAGAACTCTCTTCAAACCGAGAAACTATCAATCATTCGGCAAATACCTCTGAGCCCATACTCTGTAATAGTCAGAGCGGTGCTCACTTCAGCCTTATGATTGTGATTAGCCCCATGAACAGAGATACCAATACTGTTAGTCCCAAAAGGAAGAATCTCAGCCCTCAGAGACAGGAAACCATAGAATCTAATAAAACAACTCCAGCCTCACACATCCCTACTATAACAACATTCCCACCTACAACATAGACCATATAAAAAGGAAATCAGTTAAAGAACATGCCTGTAGCATTAGACAATACACAGAGGAATTAAAAATGGACCTCCTGGGGATTACCAAACCGCATGGTGGTGGTAGTTTTCTTGCCACCTATAACTAGTCCTTCATTTCTGTCAGAATGGTCAAAGTACTTCAACAGCATTCGGGTCACTGCTAAAAAAGTATTCCTTTCTCACAGAAATGATGTAAATAGGCTAGGTACAGAAACAATAATGAAAGTAATCAATTGAGAGTCTGAGTTTACAATAGGATTTGATGGATTAATGTTGAGGGAATCAGGTGATGTTGTGGTGATAAAGAGGAACCTATACATGCATAAAGAACAGACATAGTTATGGTATGGATTAGGGCCTATAGCCTTGGCATGTGATTCACATCTGTATGCACAATGTTAACAGAGAGATGAGTGATTGTCAGAGGTCAATTTGTGTCCTTGATGAGGGGCTGTGCAGAGCTCCTTAGCTAGCTAACATGTGGATTTTAATACTGGTCTTAAAAATGCCTGTTGACGTGCTAGCCTTAATAACAGTGGCCATTGTATTACAATTGAGATGTTTATTTGCTGTGAATGAGCAAAAACAAGGGTGGGCAGTGAACAGAAAGATTGTGGAGAGAGGAGGCTCATAGAGAGGTGGCAAGGAAAGGAGTGAGAGATCAGGTTGGTGAGGTGGTAGCAAGACCATGGATAGACTAGTTGAATAGAAGATGGGAATTTGAAGAGAGAGACGTTTGTCTGTATAACTATCCTGCAGGGGCTTGGTGTGGTCAGGTGCGGGAGGTTCAAGGCTGGTTAAAGAGGGTGTGACTAGCTAAATTGAGTACATTGCTTATAGGAAAGTTGGAATCGATAGGCTGACCAAGGAGCAGGCTTGAACAATACTCAGAAAAGCTGAGGATGCGAGTAGAGATGCCGGGTTTGGCTGAATGATGAGAGAGGTGGGATCAAATTAATCTCATGTAAAGTAAGTTAATACTATCGGCAGGAGAGTATGGGCCTCATTACGGGGTGGGCGGTAAGGGGTTAACGGTGCTGGTAAAGGTGCCAGAGCTGTTAACCCCGTACCACCCTATTACGAGGTCTCCTCGCAGGACCCGGTAAGGTTTTACCAGGCGTCCTTAACGGGTGCCGCGAGGAGTCCAGGATGCAAACAACGGGCCCATTATTAACGGGCCCGTTGTTTGCATCCTCCCCATTCCCATTGAACCCTATGGTGGCTCGAATGGAAATGGGAATAGTCCTGGTCCAGGTTCACTGAATGGGGAAATGCCGGGCCCTCCAAGGTCGAAATGGCCCGGTATTTCCCCTTTCGGGGAACCTAGGCCCGAGTGTGGGGGCAGCCATGCCCTTATCAAGGACATGGCTACCTCAAAACTCACAATGAGGCCCTATGTGTCTACAGTGAAGCAGAGTGAACTGAGGAAAGAGTCTTGAGGGACTCCCATATGGGTTGATGTGGCGGAAGAGGTGTTAGAGATGCAGAAGATGAAGAAAGATACATACACTTGATAGGAGGGCACCCATTTAAGTGCATTGTCCTTAAACCCAATGGTGGACAGGGCCTAAAGGGGTATGGCAAATCGATAATATCAAATACTACACATCTGTTGAGCAGTATGAGTATGGATAAGATGGGAGAGTAGTCAGAAAGGTTAAAGAGATTGACATGTGGGTGAGAACTGTTTTAGAAAGTGTCCGCCCAGAAACCTCAGAAGATGGGGTAGCAAATTGGGCAAGCATCAAGGTAATGAACTGAATGGTCGAAAATTATTAATTCAAGTTTTTTAGAGCGGTTGGGAAGGAGAGAAACTGGTCTGTAGATGGAGGGTTTGTTCAGGGCGGCTGTGTGTTTCTTGATTATTAGGATGAAAGTTGCAACCTTGTAGCAGCCAGCAAAGAAGGCTTTGTAGAGGGAATTGTTGGAGAGGGATGAGAGGTAGTGGGAGGTGTTGACAGCACACGACTTAATAGTTTGTTATGACAAGGAGTCAATGGGGCACAGAAGGGTTTTTACAGATAGAAGAATAAGTAGACGTTCATTGTGTGAGTGAGCAATGGGTGTGTGTTACAGTTTGTGGGGAGAAGAAAGAGAGGGGAGGGGGAACAGGAAGGTGGACAGGGTGTCCCATGTTATTTTCAAGACGTAGGAGGCGGGGAGAGAGGAGGTTGGTAAGCAATTTGTAGGGAGGACAAAGAGAAGATATTATAGCAGTGTAATAGGTGGATTTGATGGACTTAAGGGCATTGGTGAGAGCTAGGAAAGAGTATTTATGGGAGGCAATCAGAGTAAGACATCTTTGCACAAGAAATGGAGGTTGACAGACTCATGGCTGTTTTCAATTGTTTGATTTGCAGTGAGATCCAGGGTTAATGGTGAGGGTGAGATTGTTGACTGTGCACAAAGGATAGTGGCAGTGGAGTGAGTTGTCTAGTGTGGTGTTCAACTCTGCAAATGCAGAGGTGGTTTGTGGGGAGAAACGGCTTGGGAGAAGGCAGGGCTGTCTGCAGAAAGCTGTTTGATTGCCTTAGTGAAGTGGATGAGTGAGTGATCAGAGGTGAGGAGCATATCCCAAAAGGGGACAAATTGAGAGAGTAAGAGAGTAAGATAAGAAGATAACATCAAATCAGTTGCCATGGGTGTGTTTTGGTGGGAAGTTTGTGCTGTCTGATTAGGAACTGATTGGAGAGAGTGGCTTTAAGCTGGAGATAGTTAGCCTTAGAGAGGTTACATAGGCTTATATCACCCATGATGTCCACAGGGACTTTAGCTGGTGTACATTCAAGTAACAAGCCAAGTTCTGAGAAGAAGAAAATGGTGTTGCCGGATGGGAGATGAGGAGAATGATGATTGCGGGAATGTGATTGGTGAAAGGAGTTGGGTGGAGATCTGTTGAAGGAATAAAGGTGTTAAGGGGTTACATATTCTGAAGGTGTGTCCTTATTAAGCAATAGTCCAAGCCTTCAACCCCTTTTTGTGAGACAAGAGGTGTGTGAGAATGTGGAAAATCAGTGTGGAGAGCAGTTAGAATGGCCTAGTTAGGAGGGGATAGTCACATCTCAATGATGGTCATGAGATAAGGCTTGTGATGCTGTGAATCAGAGTGATCATCAATGAATGAGGTATTGTTGCAGAGATAATGGGCATTCCAGAAGCCCAAGTAAAGTTCATTTAGGGGGTACTAGATGGAAGGCAGATAGGGTAAATGTGGATTGAGAAGTTAATAAACCTTGGAGAGCAGTGGCCAGGATGCCTTTTTGAAGACAAGTAGAGTAAGGGATGGGAAGGACATTGGGAGTAGAGAAACAGAGCAAGTCTGCAAGCAGAGGCAATGTAAAATAAGGATCAAGAGGATTGTTATGTGGTGGAGTGGGATGGGTTTATCATGGAGAAGTTATGGTCCTTATGGATGGAGAGGAGAATTGTGGTGCGATGTGGAGATAGGGCAATGGTGTTAAGTTTAGGAGGGGTACAATTCAGATGCAATGTGATTGTAATGGCTAAAATGCAGCTAATACAAAGCACTCAGGGGGCAAATTACTTTAGACAAATAAAATGCAATTAATTCAAATCATGCAGGGTGCACAGAGCTGTAGGTGGTCAACATGTAGTTAATACAAGTCGATCTGGGTGCCAAGGGGTTTAGGTAACCAAGATGCACGTACAACAAGTAAATCAAATGAATTTCACATTAATAAATCAGTCTGCACAAGGCAATAAGTGACCAAAACGCAAGACAAACTAGCTGCTGAGTTGAAGCATTCAATGTGGCATTAGGCATTCCCTTTGAATGATATGGATCAACTAATGTTGGTTGAGGCGAGGTGGAGATGTTGCAGAGTGGCATGCCCATGAATCTGTAAAGACCAAACAGGGCCACACAGAGTTGTCTGCCTTTTGATTAGGATGCGAGGCACAGGGACACCTTTGAAGGAAGAAGACATAGTTAACATACACCCATTGTCATCACCCTTTATCACACATCTCTTGCTTGTCATGCTGCATTGCTACAATATCATTTATTTAGTATATATAACATAAACACAGTTTGTATTGACACAGGTAGCAGTATTGTATGAGTATATTCATTCAATCTTCTCTACTTCAAATTGTCTGCTTGACAATTAACATACTTAACCCATTCTCCACCATACCAACACATGTTTATATGCATAATGTGAAAACAACAACAAAACTCACTTTGATATACTCATATGGTGTGGATGGTCTGGATTGTAAGACATTGAAGGTATCTGGGGATTGAGGAGATCCCACTGGAATCGAGCTCTTGCTGAGTGAGTGTGCCCCACACTGTTGGACAAGGAGGGGAGGGAAAGTACTTAGATGCATCAATTTTGTTCAAGTGAAGTTGGACTCATCCCTCCCGGGGAGTGAGGTGTGGGGTGCCTGACCTTCTGATGCCCAGGATTCCGATGAGGTGATGGTGACCACTTGTTGAAGAGGTCTCTAGTGGGTCTAAAGGTGTTGCATGCATGCACCACAATACACCCAAAGTGCTTCTGCTACTCACAACATATGATCCCTCGAAATATCAAACCCTGACGTGTAGACTTTAAAACCAAATGGGGATTGATGAAATTGCATTCAAATGGATTATCTATTGCCTAAAGGATTGCAATTCAGTGGTAAAACAAGGCAGCTATACATTCACTAGTTGTATTATTACGTGCAGAGTTTCTCAAGGATTCATAATCTGAAAATGGATTTTAACATCTATGGAAATCCGTTAGTGGATCTCGTCAAACCCATGACCCACATCTACCAACTATATGTAGGTGTCTCACAGACATACTCCAATAAATACAGGACTGGACCATAGACAAGAACCTCTGTTAAAACACCCACATGACAAAAATCAAATTTTTCAGTATCCCCACTGAAACACATTCGGTTTCAACTGATCCATCCTGGTGGGACCTGGGACAAACTACTCAGAACAGAACAAATAACCTTGGGGCACTCCCTGAAGTCACCCTCCGGACACAACCTAACACCATGGCACAAAAGTCAAATTTTTCAATAACACGTCACAGAGTATTTGGAAATCAACAATAACATGAATGGACTAGGTGCCCTTGTCCCTGCACGCTCAAACTAATTTGAAACAATGTAGTCACATTGCTCATCATCCTCAAATCATGGGGTCATATACCATCAGGCCTGGAAACCCACGCTTGTTTACCAGTTTGAAACCAGATTACCAACAGAGTATTCTGCATCATTTTCTGAACTGGGAAAAAAACAGTCTAACCCACTTGAATAGCTCCATCACTAAACACAACATGAAAAGCAATTTGGGATTATCCTTGACTGCTGATGTTATTAAACCTAGATTAAAGCGAGTGAAACATGAAGGCAGTACACTGCCTTTCTATGAGTTAAATATTTGGACAAACTGCTCCCAAACGAGATGTTTGGATCTACCTACAAGATGTTCCAGAAACATTCAAAATCCAGGCGCAGTGATCAGGAGTTCTAACACATCTCACCATGGTAATACTCAGCACTAATCTCTCTCTGGCTATTACTTACTGAAATACTTGTACTTTGGTAACATTTTTGTTAACCCTCTATCCGCTTCCCTTGGTACTGAGAAAGGTCATATGGTTTGTTCCTCTTGGACTGTATATAAATAATTAGCTAATGTATTTTATCTCTGGGATCTATGTTTTTTCTCCACCGATATCCTTGATTTCTTTAGATCCATTGTCACATTGAATGATCTTTTAATGAACCGTACCAACCTTACCCAGATCGAGATAGACCCTAACTATAATTTCAATAAAACTCTTTTAAACTCTGTCATCTTAAACCATTATGGTCTTTATATATCATCCTTGTCTCTACTCTTCCTTTGTTTTCCCTTTTATCGCCCTGAAGTGGCATTCCCACACGTTTGCGTTCAACAGAACTACCAAATAAAGTAAGTGAAGTAAAAATGAACTTAAATAAGTGTTGCTGCTAATGCACAAAATGCAGAACGGGTGTGGGGGATGTAAGCACTTTGGCTGCTTGGTATGTAAACACTATTGGCCCAGTTATCAAAAAGACCACAGACGTAAAAAGCATTCACCACTACGTTTTTGTTATTAATGTGATTTTAAGAATTACACAGTCTATTATTTGCAATTTCATGGCCCTCATTACAAGTTTGCCAGTAGACGTTAAAAGTGCCTGTAATTCTGTTTACCAGCACTTTTAACGTTCTGGCAAATTACAAGTTGGTGGAAACACTCTTGCTTGTAATACCGGCACAAGACACCGGACCTTCCAGAATTACCGTTGCCAGTAATACCGGCAACGCAATACCAGATGTCCAAGAGCCTGGCACCAGTATTACGGGCACAACAGTAATACTAGCAAATTACGAGTACGGATTTGCCAGTAATACCTGCAAAAATTAGCCGGTATTACAGACAAATCTCATGAAGAGATGCCAACACATCAGAGCAGCCATTTTAAACTTTAATGACTAACATGTATGATGTACTATGATGTATGATGTACTCTGTTGTATGATTCTCCTTATCACTTGACACAGGATCCTGCCTCACTGTAACCCAAGGCACAACCTATGCCTGTACCTGCAACTAAGTCCCTTTACAAGTAACAGAGCCACAATGCCCCTGGGCTGCCTGCGTGCTATATAAATGTAATAAATAAATAAATAAATAAACATGACTCAGGTGATGTAAAACAGGCTACAGATGCACCCAATCCACCCAGGTGCACCCAATTCACACAGGAAGAGTACAAAAGAACATACCTTCCCTAAAAACAGTTACCAACACAACCATACTGCCACTCATTGCTGCCAACATGGACCTGGAGGTGCTCCATGCTGATTTACAGCTGCTGGAGTACCAGCAGTGATGACAGGAGGCCAGGGAGAGAAGGTGGTGGAGGATGCTGCAGATGGGGAAGCAGGTGGTGAGTAGGAGGAGGAGGAGGAGGCATGCAGTGATCCCTTACACAAGGGCCACACCTTGGACCTTCATGGACACACACATCCTCACCTTGTACCACCTTGACGGGAGACCATCAGAGAACTACTCACCCACATCCAGGAGGACATATGATGCAGGATCATCATCAGGACAGCCATACCACCACTGGTAAAGCTGGTGTCGGTCCTGCACTTCCACGCCCCTGGCACGTTCCAGCACTATGTGAGCCAGCTGGATGGCATATCGCAGCCTGCATTCTCCAGAGTGCTGGTGCAGATGCTGGAGGCCCTCCTGCACCATGTCGTTCATGTGGACCAGCACATTGCCCCCCCCAATGCCCTGGCATAACTCAACATCACCAAGGCCCAGTTCTATGCCATTGCAGGCATGCCAAATGTGGTGGAAGCAATAGATTGCATGCATGTGTAGCTGGTGCCCTCCCATGCCTCACAGAAAGTCTTCAGGAACCGAAAGAAGTTCCATGCCCCTACTGTCCAGATGGCCTGTGATGTGGAGTTGACCATCACACACTTCTGTTCCCGGTTCCCAGGATCAACCCACAACGATATGATCCTGCAGAACAGCACCCTGCCAACGCACATGGCATGTCACAGCAAAGGACACATGCGTTGGATGTTGGTTGAGCACATGTAAGCAATGGGTATGGGTGTAATAATGTAACAAATGCATGTCCAGTACATACAGGACCCACCAGCAGACCCCTAAATTGACAGGCCAAAATACACAGGGGTAGCACATGACTTGAGATGTAGCAGTCACTGAGCAAGCCATTGCAACTCCAACGAGACATCCACATACAATGCACTGCAGGTACCAGGATGCAACACCCCTCCCCACCAAATGCAATGGCAGTGTATTATCACACATGGTCATCTAGGGTCACCAAATGCATGCCCTGGGGAAACCCCAGGAGCAAGGGAGCAGGCCTGAAGAGGACATGTGACAACAAACACCCAGGCAGAGGTACACACAAAGGAAACAATACAGTCCAGTGATGCACAAGTAGCAGTGCCTATCCAATAACATGTGTGTAAGTGTAGAAAAGGCAGCCCAGGCACACACATTAGGAGCAAGCTATGGAGGTCAGGCTAAAACCAGGTGCAGGGCCAACGAAGTACAATGCTGCACATGGCATGGGCATTCAATAAGGTACCCAATGACCACCCCAATCATGGAATGACACGTAGCCAAGCAACTACTGAGAGACACCATACTGCAATCAGACCCAGAATGCACTTAGTACACCTTAAATTACACACACCATGATGACCAACTGACCACCTCAATTGCAACCCATCAGGTACCATACATGGGAGCCCAGACACCTTTCCACCCCCGGCATGCCACCCTCTCGGTCAGATACCTAGAACAATATAAGCGGTGGCCCTGAGCTGCATCTATGTTTTACCATGTCACTCTGGACAACACCCTGAGCAGTGCAATACGCATGCAAGGACTGGAATGTGAAACAGTGTAACACAATGTGAAATAGGACATGATTGCACAAACTGACCATTTCAATGCCACTATCATGGACAATGCTACCAATCTACAGTACTAAACCCTATGTCTCTCAACCTTGTAGGTGACTCTGGATACCCACTGCTTCTGTGGCTGATGACCCCTCAGAGGAATCACCAGACACTTCAGGAGGTGGCTTACAACTGGGCCCATGTGAGGATCAGGGTGGTGATTGAGTGGACATTTGGCCTCCTGAGGGCTCAATTCAGGTGCCTGCACATGCATGCGTGTGCACTCAAGTACAGGCCAGAGAAGGAGGGATCGATTGTATTGTCCTGTGCAATTTAGAACGATATCCGCATCAGGCACAACATAACCCTGCCTCCAGATCTGGACATTCCTCACCCAGAAAATTGTGATGCTGTGTCAGTTGGTCACATGCACCTGCACTCTGATCACATTGAGGCCAGGGATGGATGCACAACCTGGCAAGACCTCACTGAGCTCCCCCTCCACTCAGCATTTCCCTTGCATCTTACTGTATAAGATGCACACCACAGTAAATACTTGTTTGAAAAAATTGAATGTCCTGTCATTGCTTCAAGTGAAAAGAATGTATTTGAGAGAATGGTGAATTCACCCTCACCCTGTAACCCCCCTCCCCTAAACTCCCCCATCCCCCGCACCAAACACCCACCTACCCAAACACTTCCCTACCCCATCCCCAAATTACCCCCAACACAGCAAGTGGAGCACCCAGTCAGTGTTATAGTCACTTGTGGGTCTTCTTAGCCATGGGGCTCTTGGCAGACTCAGTGGTGGTCACGGATGTGGGTGGGTCTGACCCCTCCCTCACTCTTTGTGCAAGGGTGAGAAGGGTGGCACAGCCTCAGGACTTGGCACGTCTGCGGCCGGAGGCCTGCTTTCATTCCCTCATGAGTCTCAGTTCCTGTGGTGGTGTTCCTGTCAGTTCCTGTGGTGTCACAGTGATTTCTCCCTTTCGGACCTCTATTTCATGCAGGCGTGCATCTATGCTACAGAGGCTCGGCAGTGGCAATGATGGGGGGCTACTGTGTGATATGGGGCTGTAATAAGCTGAGGGGTATGTGGTGTCATCATCCTTGTCATCCTCCATCTCCTCAGTGGCAACCCTGCCACAATGGCCTGGTTGCTGCTGTGCCTGTGGTGGTGTGGAAGGCACAGAGGGGACAGTGGTGGCACTGATCACAGGTGTTCTGGTGTCAGCTGTGCCACATGCAGCAGTGGGTGGCGATGGTAGCAATGGTGCTGGTGGTGGCAATGGTGGTAACGATGGTGACAATGGTGCTGGTAGTGGGGCTGATGGTAGCTGCGTCATGGTAGTTGTACTGCCCTGCTGCCTGGCTCTCCTTGCCTTTGCAGCTCTGCCTGCAGCAGCTCGGCCTAATGACGGTCCTGGGTATCACTGTCAGAAGAACTTGTGACTGTTGGGAAGAGTTGATCATGCTGTTAGTATTCTGGGAGTCATCACTGTGGGCTTGCATTACATCCATGCCGCTGTGAGGAACCTGAGGGCAATCTACTTCCCTTGGGTCCACATCTCAGGTGGCCTGGGAAGGGCCAACGCTTTTGGATCCCGACCCTGGGGGTGGATATGTGAGGGAGGATCATCTGGGTGGAGGGACCTTGGGGAGAAGAGGAACGATACCTTTGGGTGAGACATGGTATTGTCCTTTGCCTTGTCAGAATGCACCCTCACTCCCCCAACTTTGTAAGTTATTACCAGTCTTCCCCATTGTCACACACACCAACTGTCTCCATTTATTTTTTTCTTTAAGACTGGGACTCGAAAGAGGCAACTAGGAGGAATGCACACTTCCATCTGTGCACACCACTTTGGCACTGGGACGAGAATGAGGACTGTGGAACACCAATATCATGCTCAGACATGTCCGATAGACAAAAGTAATTAGGTCAGGCAAAGGAACTGCACCTGCAGACAATTGAGGGGATACAGGTGTATATAAGAAGAAGAGACCCATTTGGGGAAAGAGACCCGTCTGGGAAGAAGAATGTGGCAACCCGATGTGAGCAGGATGGAGAGGGCATGGTGAAAAGGACACTGAGCGTTGCAGGGGAGTGTAACAATTAGGTACTCACGAACGTCTGGAAACAGCAGAGGAGTAGAATAGCTCTGAAGTATATAGGTAATTCCCCCAAGGTGTTCAGAGGCCAGAAAACTGGACTCAGTGCACTCCGGGGGCAGTACCCTTGGGAAACCCTCGTGGGGAAGAAAACCCAATTGTGTCTCGTAGAGGATGGTGTCTTCCGAGTAGCTGTGGAAGAATGGTAAGTCCTGCAGGCTGAAGGATGAACGATTCCAGGAATCCACTCGGGAAGAAGGTTCGAGCAGCAATGTAGTGGGTGCCCGAGTGCAGCAGGCTTGTGGACGGAGCGGTTCAGGATTCCGCTCGGCGAAAAAGGAACTCGAGCAGCAACGTAGAAGGAAGTCCGGTCGTGCTCTATGTTGTAGGCTAGGAGAAAAAGTAAGGAAGCGAAGAAGGAAGTAGAGTAGAATTGTGCCGTACACGAGTGCACAGGGAACGAAGGTAAGAGGAGAAACGGGGAAAAAGTAAGGTAAGGAAAAGTAGAATAAGTTGAGACGGAACTCAGACAGAGTGCGCCGAGCGCATAAGGGAGGAGGAGAGGCTTAGAAAAACCTCAGAGGAAGTATTGCAGAAAGTTAGAAAAGCACCCGCGTAAGCGAGGTGAAGCGAACAGAAGCGACGCGTCTGGCCCAACCATAGAGAGGAAGATATAGAATGGGTAGACGCGGTCGCCATGTTGGAAACAACTAGAACTGTAATTGTCGTGTGGTAATAGCGCTGATAAGCCGCCATCTTGAGTTCCATTGTTGGTATCTTGAATGACTCATTCTCCATTTCCGCCAAGCGTGTCGAGCTGAATTCCTGACAGGGAGCAAGAAAGACACTAAGGGCCTCGTTCCAAGTATGGAGGTAGTCATGGCGCTATTTGCGCCATGACTACCTCCCATACCGGGTCCGACCTGGTTCAATGGGGACTTACCGGTCCATTCTGACCCTGGATGGACCGGTAAGTCCCCATTGAAAAATCCATTCCCCATTCCCATTTGAGCCCCCATAGGTGTCAATGGGAATGGGGAAGTAGCTAATAACGGTACCGTAATTTGCGGCACCGTTATTATCTCTCTGGTCCCTTAGTGGCTCCCGCTAAGGGCACCTGGTAAAACCAGGTGCCCATTGCGGGACCCGCTAAGGGACCTCGGAATAGGGTGCAAAGGGATTATCAGCACTGATGTCCTTAACGGTGCCCGGTATCCCTTTGCGCCCACCTCATAATGAGGCCCTAAAACTGGAATGAGCCACGAGAGGGTTGAGAGCACTGCAGATTCCTGAGCCGCATGTTCCTAGTTGGAGCTGGGGGACACAGAAGTCTCCAATACCGCATAGACGGCAACAAGAAGGTTCGGAAGAGGTGAGAATGGCTCGCCAGAGCTTCCGATGAGAGAGAGGGGAGTGAGCGAGAGCTGGAGAGGAAAGTGAAAACACCCATATGAGCGGCCGTACACAGGTGAGTATCAAGGAGGAAGCCGCTGGAGCTTGGTGTGGGTAAAGAAAGATGCTGATGAAGTGAAAACTTGTAATGAATGGAGACCGAAAAGAAAACATTGAATACTGAACAAGCTGCAAAGTACTTTATGAGTTATTGAATACCTAACTAAGAAAAGGATATGTAAAATATGTGAAAATACTGCACGAGTGAAAAGAAAGCGATGTACATTTAAGAACAAAGTGAAAACAAGTAAAAAGCATGTGAAAGTACAAGCCAAGTGAAAGCTAATAACGAGAGCATGTGAAGCAAGTGAAAAGCAAATGATAAGCACTATTAGACAGCATGGAAGCAAGGTGGTGACAAGGAATAAATACCACAAAGTAAGATGTGTGAAAGTCACGTGTTGGCAGAGTCAAAAGACTGTCAAAGTGAAACAGAAGTGCATATGGACTAATGACACAGATGCAGAAAGGAAACCTGCGTTGGCAAGGAAGTTCAATGAGAGTTAATGAACATTACAAAGTGCCAAGTGTTATTGGCTGCGTGACTTGTGATGGGTGGACCGTGTGGTACGAAAACTGCACCTAGACCGAGTAACCTCTACTTGGAGTGAAGCAAGGAAAGTCAAGAGACTGAAGCGTTTTTGCCTAACAAGTGTTCAAGTGACCAAACAGAAAGGCAAGGTAGGTGAATTGTTGAAGAGCCAGAAAGGTTACAAAGTGGATTTGAAATCAATATTGAGAGCTAAGCAAGTTGAATTGACTGTGAATTTGAAGTTAGGAGAGCTACCTTCTTGGGGAAGGGACCCTGAAATTTTGGAACTGTGTTGAACTTGAGGAAGGAAACCCCGAGTCCATTTGGAACTGTGTTGAACTTGAGGAAGTGAACCCTGAGGTCTTTTTGTGGAACTGTTTTGCACTTGGGGAAGGGGAAGCTGGAAAAAGCTTGGAACTTTATTTTGAACACTGTTTATTTGGTTGCTGACATCCTTACCCATTGTATATCTCTAGTTGTGAAGGCAAGTATAGGTTTTGGACACAGACAAACTTTTGAGTTGAACGTTATGGCACACACTATCCTTAGTTTCTTCAGGTGGGTAAATGCCATCTTAGTATATGGCAAGTTAGGCCTTACTCCATCCTGACTTTCAAGAAATAAACCATTTATCTTGGAAAAGTGAATCTGTTATCTGTGTCTTACTTCATGGTGCCTTCACACCATAGTGTGTGTGTACTGCTCTTGTCATGAGGCTTCGCTCATCTGTTGGCTCCGATGTGCGCATCTACATTTGGGTGTTGGAAGTGCACATTGAATGTTGGTCTGCCAAGGTGGCCTGTTGTTGTGTGTGCAGTGGGCCTACGATTCATGTCTTGTCCTCCCTTGGCACACATGTGTGGGACTATACATATTGCCAACAATGCATGGCTACTTCTACCTGCATCTCTGTGCATGTGTCTTTGATCAGGCCATTTGCTGTTTCTGGCATGTGTTGGACGTCCAGCATGGGGATGCAATTATTAGGATGCAGGAATAGCATTTACATGTTTTTTTTTGTACTTACCACTAACATCTTGGGTCCTGGCTCCTGCCACTGCCATCCCATCACTCTTGATGCCCTCCAACTGCAGGATGGAGCTACACCTTTCCTCCCAGGGCCTGAGGATGAGGGGTTCCACCCTCTCTCCTTCTGTGGCTGAGAATCCCCTTATGTGGGTGGTGATGACTTTGTGCACCCTCAGATGCAGGTTGTCCCAGTGTTTGTGGCAGACCCTTGTTGTGTGGGGGACAGTCCCCATGGCTGTGATGCTGCAAACAACCTCCCGCCATATGGCGGTCTTCCACTGTTGACTTGCTTTGCAGTGTCCAGCCCCAAACAGCTCATTAGCGTGCTGGACAACTGTGCCCACCATTGCTGTCAGTTCTGTCTCAGAGAACTTGGGTTTTCAGATGCAGACTTCAGGGAGATGTGCCTTCTTTGCCTGTGACATGTTGTGTACCTCCTCTCGCACTGGATGGCAAAAAGAAATTATAGATTGAGTGTGGATTGTGTTTTTCAAGATGGCTGCGGCGAGCATCCCATTCCATCAGTGATGCTATTTCCGTCACTGGTAATACTCGCACCTGTAACTCTGCCACCGGTAATGCCACTGCTGGTAATTCAGTTAGTTTGAGTGCCAGTAATGGTTACCGGCACATATCTGTGGTAATACCAGCAGATTGCTGTGGATGCTGGTAATTCTGTGATGCTGATATTACCGGTTCTGGAAGGTGTTTGTGCGCTTGCCCGAGGACTTGTAATGGGCCACTATTTCTGGTGGTCACCCTGCTGGAAACCGTAATACCAGTGCAATGGTTTGCTGACAAACTCATAATGAGGCCCACTGTGTGGAGAAAGCCATGGAATGTTTCCAGTGCATATGCAGTTTAGGTTTAAACTGAAACTCTTTAAAAACCTTAATCACAAAGGTGACCTCTGCATTTCCTGGGTACTGTTCAACAGTCCAGATGATAGGCAATGTAAGCACATTAATAGGTGTTTGACCTCAGCATTCGAGAAACTATTAAATCAAATATCTCCATCCTCCAGACAATAATGTATGACTGTTTTTCAGTACCTACACTGGTGCTGGGAGCTCATCGCAAAATGACAGCCCATAAAGAATATTGAAAAGAAATAATTAATATTCCTGTCACAGAAATGGGAGTGGGAAGCAGCAGTTCATTCAATGCATGAACCGGTCAAAAACGACCCTCCATCTCATGCATTGTGCATCACTATGTCCCTATACGAAACAGGTGCATTAGAATGGGTGTGTTTTCTTTGATTTACAAAGCACAACCCATTGGTAAATTTGAAATATTCTTTACATGTGTCAAAGTGCCCCTATATTGCACAATTCTGCAGAGGAGGAAAGGGCACCCGAATATGTGGATCTGTGGTGTTCATTTTTAGATCCCCTTGGTAATTTCTGTGGAAATTCATTTAAGCGCAACTGGCAGGGATGCTCCAGTGCATCCCATCACTTGTGCCCAAAAGAGTTTTCAGAATTGAGTCCTATGTCTATAGCTTTTTTCCCCTTGTTGAAGTGGTCTTTTTCAGGTATCTTGCAACCAAGATTGAATGCCTCCTGGATTCTCTTGCAACATTATGCAAAATACAGGTTTTGTTGTAACCACAGAAGAAGTCCACTCATTTTCTGTTAAAAGTGCTCATATGTTTGTAAAAAGTGATTGTAAGTCAGGTGTTTGTGTAGTTACAGCGACAGGGCTGAACACTTTTAAAGGAACTTGCACATGAAAGGAACAATTAGGATCTCATTAAGTGTATGGTGATAATCCATTTTTGCTATCTGGTTCTTTGGATCTCTATTAACCTGTACCTCTCTCTCAACCACTAATACCACTGTCACACAATCCATAACTAATCATACCGGTGTTTCCACCACCATCTCCTTTCCACCCTCTGACCTTTTCTCACCACTTGCTTCACCCATTACTAAAAGGAAATTTAAACCTTCTGCCATTTCACCATTGTTCTCCGACCTAGAGTTCACACTCTCGCCTTTCACACCTGATGCCTCTTCCACCGACACTGCCTCTGCAGCTTTCAATCCCCTAATATATGATGTAAGTGATTTCAACCCGGCACTCCACCTAAGTCAATGCCTAGCGTGTGATGCACAGTTGGAACCCTTAATTGTATTTTTTTGTCTATAAGTTCTTTTATTTCTGAATGATGTACCCATATATCACGCCCCTCCCTTTGAATCCCCCCGGTCTCACTGAACCAGGAAGCAGGCTGTTTTGCAAAGTTAAAAGCTTTATTTTTATGAATTTGAACAAGATATATATCCACTTTTATGAATTTGAACAATATATATATCACACTATTAATATTTATACAATGATCAGCATTGGGTGATATCACAACAATCAACAATCTCTTTAATCAGAATGAGTATGGATAAGAAAAATAATGCAGCATGGAATAATACTTGATATGGATAGGAAAACAATGCAGCATAAAATAATACTTGATATGGGTTCAATCAAATGCAATGTCACTCTTTCCCCCTGATACTACTCAATCCCCCCTAATATGCAATCTAGAGATGGAAGGAGAGAAAACAGGTTTCAGGAATATACAATCTCAACCAATACAGTTTCAATCCCAATTCTCCCCAGCAAGCATAGAGAGAAACAGGAATGATTTCAAAACAGGTCAAATGCTTTTAAATGTGGCTTGTAATGAATGGGAAAAACACTGAAACATGGATTTAATTCTCTGAATTGGATTCAAAACTAGTGGGAGCCACTTTATATAGTTCCAGATAAACACTAGCAATGATGATAGAATAACTAGCAGATTGGAAACTGAATTCTGAGGTCAATTGCAAAGAATAGCTATTTTACACGTGAGGAAATTGAGCCAAAAGAAACATTCACGGCAAACTTTTCAGTGCGCGAGAAACACGATTACAGAAAAACTACAAGGAGTTGGAATGTGGTTTTAGGTTTGTTGGAAAGCTGAGGATGTTAGCTTCAATTTCGTTTCTAGCATTTATGGTTCAGAAGTTATGAAGGTTTTAGTAGAGGTCGGTTTTTTCAGAGAGAGTCAAGATTTTCAAATGAAAGATGCGCTTTTGAATATTACAAACAGGATTTTCTTTATACCAGAGAGTCTATGAAGCCACATGCTACACGACAGCACAGCCACCGACCCAGTGACGCCCCTGGGTGGTTTCTATTTGCGAGATGCTTGTCTTTCTTCAAAAAATATACTAGCGCAAAGATGATATTATCACTACAATTAACAAAGGACTATATGGATGAGGGAAAGATTCAAAAAAGACAAAAGAGATTCTACAATGCAGTTCTGGATATGATAAAATGGTTTTGGATTAGATTACTTAAGGATAAGAGATTGGCTATGGACAATTCTATGCTAGATACTCACAACTATGGTTTGGAATAAGCCCGTCAAAGATCTGGTCAAAGGTTTTGGACTGGAATCCGCTAGCCCACCGGACAGGATTCAGGCACCCGTTTCTGCACTCAGCACGGCACTCTGGACACTGCACGGCCTCTGGTCTGATTCTGATGGGTTGGTTCTGGGTTGCAGCTATCAGGTTACAGCTCTGCTCTACTGGTTTGGATCTCTGGGTTCAAGCAAGATTTCATAGCAAGAAGCAGAAACAGCACAGCCCAGCTGTTGTATTGGTTTTGTTGTGTTCCCCTTGGAAGTCTGGGGATAAAATCAGGTTTCAAGATTGTAAAGGCCAGCTGAGAAGGGTTCAGCTTTGGAATTGGGCCTCTCTGCTTTCAAAGTTCTGGAGTCTTGGATCTGGGTTCTCCTGCATAGCGCTTTGCCAGTAAATTAGTTGATGGGTGAATCTGTGTGTGTCCCTCTAGGTCCTAAGCAGTCCCTATTTATGTATTTCCCTCAGGGGTGGGTAGGCTACATTATACTAGGCACACCCTCTAGGAATCCTATTGGTTAGGGTCTTTCCCCTCTCCTGATTTGAGAAGGAAATCTAGTGTCATAGTGATGCTGTATTTTACAATCCAGGGATTACCTCCCCTTTGTTTCAGTACAGTAAATCTATTTTTCACATAAATCATATTTACAATATCACCAACTTGCTAATAATACATATTCACATCACAGATTTAGTAGAGCATGTATCCGTCCGGGTCCCAACTCAGTGAGAGCCTTTTTTGAAAGTTTCTTGCACTTTTGGTTGGTTACCCAGTGTCAGATCTGTCCACATTTTTCTCCATACATGCGCATGACAGCTGGGCATAATCCTGTGAAGTTTCATATTTCTAGCATTATCACAATTGCTACAACATCAACATTTCGGTAGTCCTTTCTCTGAACATCACAGAGATCAGAGTAGTCTCAAACTGTGAGCAGAATGTTCATATTAACAACGTATAAATTACAGATTTTTACAAGTTTTGCACAGTTCTCTATGAGTCTTTTTCCAAAAGATATTTTCTACAGTTTCAGATATACAAATCTGTCTGGTCCCGCCTCCATGGTTTGCTGGGCACAGAGCAGTCCAGGGCTCTCTTCCTGCTGGCAGTTGGTTTCTGTTGACACCTGAATTTGCATTCCCTTTCAGTCCAGGAAGCCTATTGTCTCTCCCAGAGAAGCAGAGCAAAATCCCCTCCTTCTTTCATTAACATCTAAATGATAGTTCCTGGGCAAACTGTGGAATGTGCCTTTGAAGTCCAGTGTGGGTGGCACTCAGTTCACTGTAAAACACTTTGTTCAAAATTGTCTTTTGCTAAAATAAACCTTACATTTTCAACAAATATACACACAGATCTCTTAATTCCAGTCTTTTTAAAACATAGAAATGGAATTATAGTAACCTATATTGTTTTTGATGGCAAGTCTCTTCTTTTCCACAATTTGATCTTAATGTACAAGTTTAAACTACAGGATAAGTAAATGACAGCTTTGACACAGGCGAGCAGCGGTACTGCACCCATATCTGACAGGTTTTTCCAGACAAGCACCTTTTTGAATCAGGATATTTTTGTGATGAAATCTGCTTCTCCTGACATTGTGCTTATGGGAATTCCTTAAATAAGGTGATGGTGAACACCCCACGAGGATGTTGGG
Organism: Ambystoma mexicanum; assembly: GCF_040938575.1. Classification (NCBI taxonomy): domain Eukaryota; kingdom Metazoa; phylum Chordata; class Amphibia; order Caudata; family Ambystomatidae; genus Ambystoma; species Ambystoma mexicanum. The sequence goes on along the minus strand of NC_090933.1, from coordinate 227,064,224 downwards.
TCTTCTCTGTTGTTTGGGGAACATGATTTTGCAATTTCAACAGCCAAGGAAAAACGGATGTTAAAGCACTTCTGGGTTTTCCTGGCAATGCAGCACTGCCTTTTCAAGCAGTTCTATTTCACTCCGTGGGCAGCCGAATGACAGATTTTGGCAGTGTGGTCTCCTGTTTTACCAATGACCTAGGCAAAATGGATTGGCAGCCTATTTTTCTGGTTTCCTTGCGCACTTCTCAGAGATTTATTAGGCACATCAGGCTGTTTGGCGGCCATTCTGTTGTTTCTGATGAAAGCAGTACACAGTGATGTTTACAGGGCAGAGCCTAGTGGGTCGGAACATCCCACAAGGACTCATTCTCCTCTCATTTCCCACTGCTTACTTTCACCCCTAAGTCTCAGCATCCTCAATCATGGGTCATCCCATTCATACGCTCTCTCTGCACAGACATGCATTGGCTGCAGCACAAATTGAGGCATACCCACTCACATGAGGACCTGCAACTCTACCTCTCTGCCCTGAATTCTCTCAAGTACACTTTTGTTACAGCGAAAAAAGGCAATTCTACCTACACTCATTGGACTTCACTCGAACGATCCTCACCAGCTAACAGGCACCCTAAACTCACTCCTCACTTCTCCTAACTCTATGACCATCAATTCCACTCTCATAGCTAATAACCTAGCTGAATACTTTGTTGCAACAATTTCCAAAATTAAAGACTCTCTCCTGACCGTCATCACACTCCCTCCTCCTAAATTTTACACTCTGTCTACTATACCATCATCTGCTGCCTCTATCTCTCACTTTAGTCACACTAATACTGACAGAGTGCTATCTCTACTGATTAAGGCTACTCCTCAAGTATCCCATCAGACCCTTTTGCTCCTCAGCTAGTCAACCCTATTGCCCCGTTAGTGGCCTAACACCTAGCAGTACTCTTCAACCTGCCCTTCAACTCTGCTTGCTTTCCCTCCGTTTTCAAAACAGCCACAGTCATCCCAAACATAAAAAAGCAAAGGGCTGACCCGAATCTACCAGCCAATTTATGCCCTGTGTTTTCCTTCCACACTACTATAAAGTGCTCACAAGGGTTGTCTTCAACTGTCTTACCACTTTCTTAGACATCCACAACATTTGTGACTCCCTGCAAGCAGGTTACTGCTCCTGTCACTCCACCAAAACTGCTCTTATGTATGTGTCCAACTGCATCGCCTCTGCTAAGCACTCTAATCTATCTTATGTCCTAATTCATCTTGACCTGTCTTCTGCCTTTGAAACTGCTGATCACTCTGATCTCCTTAACACGCTCTTTCTTCTTGGGATTCATGATCAAGCCCTTGCCTGTATTGAATCCTACCTTGCACCTGACCAATTCTCTGTCTCCTGGAGCAACACCACCTCCCAACTCACTCCTCTAACTGCTGCTTTTCCACAAGACTCTCTTTTGGGTCTGCTCCTCATTACACTCTACATCTCTGCTTTTGGGGAACTAATCACTTCCTTTGGGTTCTCGTACCACCTTTCTGCAGACAATACGCACATCTTCTTTTTTCTTGAACTCTTCTCTAATCTCTTTATCAACATTTCAACTGTCTGTCTGCAATAACATATTGTATGGCTTTGCACTCTCTGATGTTAGTCTCTTTCTCATCTCTACTTCTGCCTACCCAGTTCTAACCAAACACTCTCCCTACTATTATTCTGATAGAAAGCTTGGCATTATCTATGACCCCTCTCACACCTTCTCTACATTCAACTCCAAAACTGGAACAACTTTCCTCAACCTCCTAAATATTTTGAAATTCAGGCACCTCCTTCTTTTCAACATGGCAAGCATCTCTTAACCACTTTTGTGTTCTCTAAACTGGACTACGTGCCAGCATCCTCTTGTCTCCAAAGTGATGCTTTCTGTCCTCTCAACAAGATCATTAACTTTGCTTCCAGAACTCTCTTTGAACTCCCTCACTTCACACCTACTTCCTTGTACTGTCACCATGCTGGATGGCTAATGATGCAAAACAGGGCCAGATTCAGAAATCTATCCATGGTAAGGCACTACTTTATCTATCCTCTATCCAACTCTAAAAGCCTTCTCGTAATCTCTGATCTTCCACCTCAACTACCCTTGTGGCTCCTTACCTTCCCTGTTCTTCCTCTTTGTTCCTCTTTGTACCGGCTCTTTCTCTCTTCTTACTCCACTTGCATTGAATTCTCCCCAAGACATCCAAGAAACAGTCCACATGGATTTCTTCAAAACCAAACTAAAAGCCTACCTCCTCACCTCTGAGTTACCCCTTAACCTACCTCTCATCTGCCCTCTAGCTAACATGTTTTCCCTCGCCTTCAACCTGCCTCTGCACCTCACTACCTCTGCCTCCACTCTAGCACTTCATCTATCATGGTCATATCCCATGCACAGTTGGCCGTACCGCCTACCTGCACTAAAAAATGTCCAATGTTGGATGTCCTTAATCTGTATATGGTGACTGTTTCATTTCCTTCCCTCCACAACATGGTCAGAATGTCCCTGAAACTCACTCCATTGTTAGAAGTTCACTGCTTCGCGTCAAATCTGATTTCTCATCTATTGTATTTTATTTTGTGATCAAAAGAGCTTTGCGTCTCAGGTAATTAAATACATAAAATAAATCATTCCATCATACAGAATTATCTTTACACACCTTGTTATGGGAAGTGCCTGCATAATTTAGCACCATGCAGGCCCTTCACCTTTTCCCCATTTTGGAGTCCCACTGTTGACTGGGGATCTATATTTTCCATGGAGGAAATGTCCTCAACGCAAAACCAGGAGATATTTGAAGTGTTTCAGTATTGAAAGTCTTAATTCCGTGGAACAGTAAAATTGCAGTATTCTAGTTGCTGGCACTTTTTTAACCACACGACCACATTCTGAATGAGGTCGACAAATATCCGTGTGTGACTGATCTGCTAATGCGCTGGGAAGATGCCATGGCTTGCTCTACATAGTGACTTGATGCAGCTGCAGAAAATATCTTGCATCTTGGTCTCACCTTTGACACCTTTTTTAACTCATACTCTATACACATTTAACTATTTTTAACTGTACGAAAAGTTTAAAAAACGTATTTTTGGAAACAAACAGTGAAATATTATCTAGTGAAAACAAGCCACAATATCGAGTTTGGTGGTATCTCAGCGTAAATACCCCTGAGATACCACCAAATGGTATTACCGTTGCCACCACTTGGCATGGCGGTATTATCACCAGATTAACGGTGGTAGTAGGTGGTGTTAGTCTCCATTAATTGGAGTCCACTGCGTGGGGATCTTTGTGGTATTACCACAGCAGTAATACTGTCGATTTGTCCATTTTCCGGTGGTAAGGTGGAGGAATTGCCTCCAGCATTCTGCTGGAGGTGTTTCCTTTGCCATATGTCCAAACCTGTAGTTTTCGAGTGTGGTAATGCAATCAAAATTCCAATGCATTACCACTGTTTTTACCACACCTTTGAACTCGTAATGAGGCCCACTGTTTTTTTGTACTGAGGAAATATTTGGAAAGCCTTTTCGCTTATTTCGTACATAATTGAGGGAAAACGTTTTACTTTACTTGCATTTGAAGGATAAGTGTGGAAATTGCTAGCTTGCGAGTAGTCGCAACTAATCTCTCGCGGGATGAGGCAATCCCGGAATGCGGAGAAGCCCTGAGAAGCGAATTTGAAGTGCCAGCAGTTGACAGGTGCACGGCTGCCCGGCACTCCTCCTGAACACCGGACCACGGTCTTTCCTGCAAGTCATCCCTCACTACATTACCTGCAGTCTCCAATAATAGAGCACAGTGAGGCAACTATGACAACGCCTGTTATTCCACATATCCAAATAGTGTGCTTGTCCTGTGTTGGACACAACATAATTGGCGATGAGGATTCACAGATCGCACATGATCACCGAAATGCAGAGAGAAATGCCACCCCCATCCTTCTTGCAGACCCCAGGCAGGCCTATCATTTCATGGCTAGAGTGGGAGTCACTGTTTTAAACGTATTTGGAGGCAGTGGGTGGAGCTGATTACCCAGCGGTGCGGAAGAAGGCAATGCTGCTCAATGCACTGGGGGTTGTAGGCAAGAGAACCTTTACGGGGCTGAAGCCCGAAGCTGATGAAGGGGATGATGACAATGCATATAAAAAAGCAGTGAGGAGGATAGCAAAGAGGTTTTCATCCAAACAGTACATAGTCCTGAATAGGATCAGGTTTTATCACAGGAGGCAGGCACCAAACGAACCTGTAGATGACTACATAGTTAAGCTGAGCGAACTGGCAGTGATGTGTGCATTTGGCGACACGTCTGAAGACAGAATTTGTGATGTACTCATTGTGCACACCAACAATCGCAAAGTCCAGGATAAGTTCTTCCTAGAAAAGGATTTTCAACTGGAAAAAGCTATCCAGATTTCGAGAGCGGTGGAGGAAACATCCTGCAGGCGCAAGGAGTGGGCTGGCAGCCTTTCAGTACCAGAAGTCCAAGTAGTACAATACAAAGGGAGGTGATACAGGTGGCAGCACAATGCCAAGGAGTAAACGGCAGGATGAGCCACTCCCGTGCCATAGATGCACCAGCACCACTCACTTGGCAAATAGCAGAGATTGTCCCCCAAGGAACATGGAGTGTTGCAAATGCAGGAGGTTTCGACATTTTTCCTTGGTTTGCACGTCTCGAGGTAAGACAGCGGTGATGTTGGTGCAGAGTGAAGAGGTCAGAGATGAAGCCTTGTCAGAAGAAGAAGGATGTCCAACAGTCATTATGGTCAACTGTGTCACAGCTCGGGGGGAGAAGCCCCACTGAACATGAGACCAGATTAATGGCAGACTCTGGTTCAGACCTCACCATATTGCTGTTAGACACACACAAAGGCATGGTCAGCAAACACAAATTGGAATTCTGCAGGACAAAGTGCAACCACACGGTCTTTGGCAGTGCCACAGTGAATTTACTGGGAAATATCCGAGCTACTGTGGAGTTCAAAAGTATAGTGACAAAGACCAAAGTATACTTTTCAGAGAGAGGCCCGGCTTTGTTGGGATGGGATGACCAGCCCAAGTTACAAATTAGATTGGATCCCAGTGTGGAGGGACAAGTCTTGTCCATAGCCAGTGGAGGAGCACTGGTCACTAGAGAGGAATTTCCAGAACTGTTCTCCGACACACCTGGTAAGATCAGGAACTATGTGCACAAGATCAAACTTAAGCAAGGCACCATTCTACTAAAGCACAAGGTGACCTGCGACTGCAAGAGGTGCACTACAGGTGAAACTCAACAAGATTCTAAAAGAAGGGACAATTGAAACAGTAGAGTCCCCTGAATGGCTTAGCCCAGTAGTTCTCATAAAAAACAAAACATGGGGGATCTACAAATTTGCATCGTTCTACGTAGCTTAAATCTTGAAGTAGATTTGGACACTTAAACTTCACCCAGCATTAATGAACTAATCTTGTTAATGAAAGAGACAAAAGTGTTTTCGAAGCTCGACATGAGGGACGCGTATCACCAGATCAGCATGCATCGTAAATCAAGACCTCTAACAGCCTTCATAACTCCATTTGGTGGTTATATGTGATCTTACCTACCACAATTACAGAGTGGCAAATTTAATTGTGGACAACACACTGCAAAACACATTTTTTTGTTTAGTTTTTTTTAAAATTCCCCACGAGTTCCCCTTTGTCCACCCTTTTAAAGCCACCCAACCCCATCCTGACCCATTTTGACCCCTTAGCATACCCTTTATATATTTATATAATATTTTCATTGTTTTTTCATGTTATTTTCCGATCTGTTATGTACCACTCTGTTTTGTTTGCAATAAAATTACTGGATAACCATTTGGTACATACCAGTTCATGAGAATAGTGTTTGGCCTGTCCTCAGCTACGTCAGCATTTCAACACATGATGGACGCTTTGTTGAAAAACATAGGAAACGTGTCCTACTTTCAGGGCGATATCTTAATATATGCTAAGGATCAGGAAACTCATGACAAAGCGTTTCATAAAGTGTTAGCCAAATTGCAAGAGGCAGGAGGTAGGCTATGCTACAACAAGTGCCTATTGCAGGCTGCGGAAGGGGAGTATCTGAACTATAAGATATCCAGGATATGGATCAGCCCGAAAAAGGATATATTACAGGCCATCATGAAGGCACCCCCACCCAAAAGTAAAGATGAACTGAGGTTGTTTCTAGGCCTGTTCGAATACTATGCAAAATGTGTGCCTAAATTCTCAGAGACTACAGCCCCCATGAGGGAACTACTCAAGAAAGGAATAGAATATCACTTCAGAGAAGAGCAGGGTGAACGCCTTTGAGGAGGTCAAAGGTGGTATCATGCATGCTCCCTGACATCAACTATTTAACCTACAGTGGGAAAACAGTGATCACCACTGCTGCCAATTCATATGGAATAGGGGCAATGTTAACCCAGAAGAAAGGCAACAAGGAGCACATAGTGGCTTTTGCATCGAAAGCAATTTCACAGGCAGAAAGGAACTACTCTACCATAGAGAAGGGCATGTTGGAGTGTGCCTAGGTGGTGGACTACTTTCAAACTTATGTATGGGGCACAAGATTCCAGTTAGTTATGGACCACAAGACCCTGGTGCACATGCTGAGACCAGGAGGTACTCGAACATCCACTCCCCACCTGGCCCGCATCACAGCAAAATTGCAAGAATATACTTATGAGATTGTGCATATCACGGTTTGGAAAAACACCCAGGCGGACTGCATGTCCAGGATGCCAGAAGAGAGGATAAAGTGACCAGCTTCCTCAAAGATGAATGTGTTTTAGCATTGTTGGGCGATCTCAGGAGCAAAGAGTTTTTTGAGATGAGTGAGAATCAGTGGAAGGAAGAAGCCGCTAAAGATACCACGATAAAACATATCACAGAATGGGTCAGGAAGGGTTGGCCAAACAAGAAGGCAGTCCCCGAAGGCCTGCGACCATACTGGAAAGTGGCTGATGAGATCTTCGAATTCAATGGCATGCTAATGAGGGGTGATCAAGCCATCCCAATAGTGACACTGAGGAGAACCATCATATGCAGGACTCACGCAGGATACCTGAGGAGCAACATGACTCAAGGTCAGGCAAGCTCCATTACACCCCACAGAAGTACCAGAAGGGGTGTTGAAAAAACTGGGGCTAGATTTCATAGGCCCATTAGACTTCATGAAACCAGAACACAAGCACAGGAATGTGTTGGTAGTCTTCTTATCGAAGTGGATGGAAGCAGAGTTTGTCCCGGACATCACTACACCCACAATTATCCGATTCTTCAAAAATATCTTCCAACGAGAAGGGTTACCAAAGGAACTGGTCACAGACAATGGGGTCCAACTTGTCTCAGGGAGATGGAAAAGTTGCTGAAGGACAATCACATCCACCAGATAAAGGTGGCCTTGTATCAACCTCAGGCGAATGGCCTGGTGGAATGCACAAACAGGTTAATCAAAGGGGCTGTGCAACTTGCCACAGCAGCAGGACTAGAACCTCATAACACGATTAAGAAGGCTGTGGCAGCTCATGGCCTGACCCCTAATGGTACCACAAATATATCACTGTTCCCCTCCTTAGAGGATGCAGCGCAGTGTCCATATTGGTCTCACTGTGGCTGTCAAAAATAAGGGAAGATAACACCATGGACATGAAGGAAATAGTCTGGCGATTTAGGAAATGAAACTGTTGAATGACAGGAGGAGAGCATCTTATCTAAATACCTTCGAAGAAGGTGAACTCATCAAAATAAAACTGTCACGGTCCATGTTCAGTCGACCCTTGAGAGTATGGACCTCATTACGGGTCTGGCGGTAACCGTGCTGGTAAAACCGGCAGGTAGCCGGTGGACCCGTAAGCAGTTACCAGCACCAGACTTGCCGGTAACACTGGGGTATTACAACCCCAGCGGCTGGAAAGTCAGACACCAGTTAAATGTTGTTCCCCATTCCCATAGAGTCCCATAGAACTCTATGGGAATGGGAACCATGGAAACACCGGCACAGGTAATAACGGTGCCGGTGTTTCCTTGAAACTCTGTGGGCGGGTGAGCTGAACACAGTGAAATACAGCCTGAACATCTTAGTCAAATTGAATAATCTGATATTTGCCTGATCTGTAATATATTTAATTCTGTAAAATATTAAACACAGCTATATATGATCAGTGCATTGCCAAAATACAAGTCAAAATGTGGGAAGAAAAGGAAAAGAAAGGAGATACATTTGTGATAAGGGCACAACATTGCTACTGTTGTATCAGAAATTATATGGTCCTTTTGTGGGGCTAGCGGCCTCTGTGTATACTAATATCAAAATATATGTCATGATATGATTCACTACTCCCCATTATGACATACATGTCAAAAATGTCCAGCATGTTAAAAGAAGGACCATACTAAAAACCCATGGTGACATACATATACACATGGATTGTAGAACCAGATCTGACGTATCGAGTGGTCCTAAATTAGGCGAATCCATGTTATGATATGATATGATACAGCATTTATAATGCTCCTATACACAAGTGTTTCATGGCACGACAAGGCAAGGGAGGGGGAACAGAGGGAAGACAGACAACAATCCTACTAGGCCAGGTGTCTTTCAGATCACACAAGTTCATGGAAAGGGGAAAGGGACAGTGCAATACATAGGATAATAGAATAAGTAAGTAAGTAAGGTACAGCCAGCTGGTGGCGAGTGCAAGGGTAAGTGCAGACATCACGTGGCAAGTGAAAGGGTAAGTGCAGACATCAGGTGTAAGTGCTGCTATTGGGACTGTAGGGATACAGAAACAGTCCCAAGTGCAGGGGTTTCCAGGAAGGCAGTGCAGGTGTGCGACTGGAGGGGGAGTGGACCTAGGTCTGAGAAACAGAGGGTGGCAAGGTAACCAGTGCAGATTCATTTTCAGCCAGGAGGAGAAAAAGCAGAAGCAAAGAGAAATGTTTTGAGGTGCTTCCAGAACCGGAGATGATTCTCCTCAAGTTTCAGGGCGGGAGGGAGGCTGTTCCAGAGGGAGGCCCCAGCCAAAGAAAGAGATCTACCACCAACTCGTTTCTTGGAGAAGCGACTGACCCTGAGGGTGTTGGAGGCGGATAAGCGAAGAGCTCGAGAAGGAAGATGTTTAGCAAGCGAGAGTTGAAGGTATTGAGGCCCCAGGCCCCAGAAGGCCTTGTGGACAATGCAGAGGGTTTTGAACTTTATCCTCGCAGCCACTGGGAGCCAGTGTAGAGGTTTCAGTTCTGGAGAGATGCGATCCCTGGGCTTGAGGCCAAGGACAAGTCTTGCAGTCCTGTTCTGGATGAGTTGCAGAGGGCGGAGAGTAGAAGCAGGCAGATTTAGAAAGAGGCTGTTGCAATAGTCCAGCCTAGAGAGAACCAGAGCTCTGGAGACAGTGAGCTTCTGGGGAAAGGAGAGGAAAGGAAGAATACCTCTGAGGAGGTGCAGCTGGTAGTGTGACTTCTTTGAGACATCAGAGATGTGAGGAGAGAAGGAGAGTGTGGAGTCGAAGATGACCCCAAGGTTTTTAGCCACACATGTGGGAGCATGGAGAGGGCCAAGAGAGGCCGGCCAGAGAGTGACAGGAAAGGAGGGAGTTGGTGTGCTGATGAGGAGAATCTCAGTCTTATTGGCATTAAGGCAGAGATCATTGGTGGAACACCAATTCTGTATGGCGGACAGACAGTCTGAGATGAGAGAGGGAGAAGAGGGGGCTGAGGATAGCATGAAAATGATCTGGGTGTTATCCGCATAGCACTGGAAGTTGGGGCAGAGTGCAGCAATGCGGTGGGCAATAAGTGACAGGTATTGGTTGAACAGCCAGGGAGAAAGGTTAGACCCCTGGGGAGCCTTTAGCAAAACAGAAAGGTGATGGCTGGAAGGTTTTGAATAAATCATAACCACTGGCAAAGCTCTGGGCAACCCTCCAGACCATCGTTTTTCAGCCTGCCAAGCCATTACAGAAGGGGAAAAAACCATATGCAAATCAGGCTTGGTCCTACCCCAAAAGGGGCAGTCCAGCCCGAACTGCTAGGTCACATCCCTTCTGCACGAGACCACAAGCATCCCCAGACATGTTTCAGCCTTGTTGGGCGTCATCAGTGAGGAGTAGCTTGGGTCTCTAGGCCCGGCAGACTCAGGACCCACGTCTGGGCATACCCGTCCCACTCGGGGTGACTTTAGCAAAACAGAAAGGTGATGGCTGGAAGGTTTTGAATAAATCATAACCACTGGTAAAGCTCTGGGCAACCCTCCAGACCATCGTTTTTCAGCCTGCCAAGCCATTACAGAAGGGGAAAAACCATATGCAAATCAGGCTTGGTCCTACCCCAAAAGGGGCAGTCCAGCCCGAACTGCTAGGTCACATCCCTTCTGCACGAGACCACAAGCATCCCCAGACATGTTTCAGCCTTGTTGGGCGTCATCAGTGAGGAGTAGCTTGGGTCTCTAGGCCCGGCAGACTCGGGACCCACGTCTGGGCATACCCGTCCCACTCGGGGAGCACCACAGGTAGAGATAGAGATAGAGATAGAGGAGAGGAAGAACCCAAGTTGAACCTGGGAGGGTCGATCAGAGGGGAAAGAAGTCAGCCACGCCAGGACCTGACCAGTGATACCCAGGTTATCATGGAGACGGATGAGCAGTATGGCATGGTTGACCATGTCAAAGGTAGAGGAGAGACCAAGTAATATGAGGACACAGGGGGTGTTGGAATCAAGGTTTGAGAACAGGTCTTTACGGATGTTCAGGAGAGCAGTTTCTGTGCTTCTGGCAGCTCTGAAGCCAGACTGATGATCATGGAGACAACCAACAGCTTCAGTGTGGAGATTAGTCTGGGAGATGGCCAACTTTTCCAAGAGTTTGCCCAGGAAAGGAGTGATGGAGATTGGGCAATAGTTAGTTGGGCAGGAGGGGTCAGCAGAGGGTTTCTTAAGAAGAGGGTGCACAAGGGAGTGCTTCAAGATGGAGATGAAAACTCCAGTGGCAAAGGAGTGGTTGCTGAAATTGACCAGAGAAGGGGCCAGAGAGTCAATGTGGTCCTTGTTGATTTTGGAGAAACAGGGATGAACCTGTTTTGATGAGACTTTCATAGATCTGACTTGTCTAGAAACCATGTCTGTTTTTTGTTCTTTTTTTTTAAATTGCACATGGTTTACTTAAAATCTGAGTGTCTGTCACCCTGTCCAATTTCAACTTGTCCCATTTCTCTCTCTCTCATCTACTTGCACCCTTCCATAATTTTCTCCCCTTCCCTCTCCCTGCCTCTTCTCTCCTCTACCTACCTAATCTATGGTGCTCTCTGTCTCTCCTCCTTTCTCTTCTGCACCCCCTTGGGCATCTTCTACACCTCTGCAGGGCATACCTCTGATGTGTACCCCTCCCTGGAAGTCTTTCAAGGATGGCAACCTTCTCCATATTGCTACTCTAAACTCGTGCTCAGCTGTCAAACACTTCTCTGACATCTGCTGCCTTCTTGAGGAACTTGACCTCAATGTCGTCGGTCTCACTGAGACATGGTTCACAGCCAGCTCTGTCACGAGTTTTGACACCCTCTTCCTTGATGGCTACAAGATCCTCTCCGCTCCCAGGTCCAACAGTTCCGGAGTGGTTGTAGCCCTGATCTTCACTGAGTGGATTCCTGCCTCTGGCATTCCTTCGCAGGCCTTCTCCTCTTTCGAATGCCTCGTCTGCAGGCTCTCTCTCTCTCCTAGCCATTCCCTTATTGTGGCTACTATCTATTGGCCAACTAGCCAGATCTCCTCCTTCCTCTCTGAGTGGACGGACCTCTCCTCTTCCCTTCTGGTCTCGACAACTCAACTCCTCCTTCTTGGAGACTTCAACATCCACCTGGATGCTTCCCGTCCTTCCTCTGGACTCTTTCGCAACCTTTGCGACTCTCAATCACTCTCTATTCTCCTCTCTGGCCCGACTCACTCTGCAGGGCACACTCTGCATGTTCTGATCCCCTCAGACATTCCCCTTTCTATCTCTCTCGCCACTCCTCCCTCCTGGAGTGATCACTTTCTCCTTTCCTCCCAGCTCATGCTCTCTACCCCTCAGGCCAAGCCAACTCCAGCACTGCCACCAACCTTTGCGGTCATCCGCCCCATGAATCATGTGTCAGTTGAGGCTTTCGCCACCACTTTCTCATTCCATCCTCCCCCTTTGGCTGACTCACACCCTGACAAAGCCCTTTCTATGCTCCACTCTGCTTTATCTGATACTCTCGATGCTCTTGCCCCTGTCATTAGGATCTGCCAGAAGCCCAAAGCTGAGTGCAACTCCTGGTACTACTCAGACCTCGTCACCCTCAAACGCAAGTGCAGAGTGGCTGAGAGTAAATGGCGTGCATCTGGTAAATCCTCTGACAAACTGGCCAGCCACCTGCTCCAAAGGCAATATCGGCTCTCTTTCCTCACCAAGAAGAGAGCCCACATCCAAGCCTGTGTCTCTGCAGCATCTAACAACTCGGCTGAACTTTTTCAAATCTGCAAGGAACTGGCCAATCCTCCTGCAGTCTCTACCTCTCCTGTGCCCTCCCAGACCCTCTCCACGGCGCTGGCCTCTCATTTCATCTCTAAAACTCAGGACATCCTGTCCTCTCTCTCCTCCTCTCCCCTTCCTCCCTCTACTCCCTGCTCTTTCCCTGTTCTCCTCAGACGAGGTTTCTAGACAAGTCTGATCTATAAAAGTCTCGTCAAAATAGGTTCATCTCTGTTCCTCCAAAACCTTGCACTTTGAGTATGGCCTGCCAAAGATAGGCGCCCATTTTTTAATTGTGCCATTGATAGTGGTCAGACTTTTTGTGCATATAATAAGTTTTTTCTAAAAAATGTTTGCGTTGAAACATATATTTTTTGTTGAAAGATTGATGTCGGTGGACACATATTTGGGCTCACCTTTCTTTGGTAATAGCGCGTTTTATTCCGCACGAATCATCCTTGGAAACTTTTTCCGACAAATTATGCAGCCGAAATGATACAACAACATTAATTGTTGGCACAAGCATGGAAAAACATTAATTCCCTACAATATGCACTTTGGTAGATACGTTGGTTTGTACATCTTTAGTCTATTCCAAGATGGCTGCCCGGGTTTCGCTAAAAGCATATATTTTTGCTGCAGTTCAAGGCTGGGTTACCTAGCAACTGGAACTTACAGGTTCACTGCCACCACTTTCCGAGCAGCACACCACGGAGGAGTCCCCTAGTGGAAACTAGGTGACGTGGCCTCACACTATCGGAATAGATATCTCTACGCAGCATTTGGGGGCGTGGCATGCACAGCTGCATTATTTAAATGCTGGTATGCCTCTGAAAAATGTCTTTGAAAATGTTTTTGATACTTGTATAATTGCATTAGCTGAGTTGGTCTCACACAATAGAAATAGATATCACTACGTGACATTGGGGGATGTGGCATACACGGCGGCATCTGTTTAATGCTGTTATGCCCGTGAATATGATTTTGGAAATGTTTTTGATACCCAAAAAAATTACACAAATTTGGTAGTTTGCATTCACCACACAGCCTCACTTAACTATGCAGGATTCTATATCCTAAATTATAACCCGGTATTAAATACATGTAGATCTATGCCCACTGTGTATAATTATGGTGTGGTTGTCGCGATTGTGTCCAGTGCCCCGGGAGTTTAGCACACCCTGTAATCCTTAATTCTCTCAATCTACAGGACCCACGGGATAGGCATCATGTCCCGACCCCTAACATGAAAATTTTATATCAGCTACTGAGAGGATTTTCCTGAGTGCAGTACGGGATAGCCCTTTACCCTTTTGTTTTCATTTAATAACAGTTTCCTGAATTTATTTTACAATCAATCAAACAAGTTTATTCGGAAATATAAAAAATTCCATTAAACGACAACAAAAAAAAAAATAGATTATACATTTTCAACATTACAAAGACACCGATTGTGTAAAAGACATATAAAGGTAGATACCAAAAATTACAAATTACAATCCACAATGATAAAAATAACTAACAATTACTTGCCAATCGGGACGGGATATTTAAAATTATACATTATAATCAAGCATAAAACAGGACTCAACCACTTTTCCCCATACACAATTCGTCGTAAAAATTAGTGGCACTAACTGCCCCCACCTTGCAGGTTTAATAAGTTCTTTCTAAAATACATCGCTCTTTTTAAAAAGGTCAACAGAGCCCAGGATGTAAAAACTGACTCGGCACTCAAAAGAAACTCGAGTGCGACCTTATGTGATCGAATCTCCGTTTTCTTGAGGGCGGGGACCAGGGTCATTCTGCGGATACCCGCATAACCTGTGCAGAAGAACAACAAATGCAAAAGGTCCTCACGCTTGTGGCCACAGACTGGGCAGCCGGCATCACTGGGAAAACTTTTCCAGTTGCACGTATTTCCCTGTAGCCGAAGACAATCGAAGCGGGCCCTCGTAATCAGCCACCTGTCTGTTTATTTTACATCTAAAACAAGACACTGACATGAATATTTATTCAAACACAGTGACCCAATCAGTCCAGACAGTGCAGGACCAAATCTATACTTGAGGGCTATCAGCACCCCCCTCGAAGCTGGGTAACTAACTATAAGATAGGATGCTACTCATTAAGTGTTTATTTTAATTATCACTGGCGCATTAAGTCGTCGTATTTGAACAGACATGTCACACTCCATTCATCTATTAATATACACATATACATTTGTGTATCAAAATTGAGCTTGTCCTGATGAAGGCCGCATATTTGTGGAACTACATTCTTGGTTCATGAGATGGCTGAAACATTCTGTGTCGATGTTTAAAGACAGCAATAATTGACACTGCAAACAAAGGGCAGGTCCTACAAAAAAACGTACACTTTAATTTATCCTTGACTTTGACAGGGTTATTATAAACTGCACTATGAGCAGAGATTTATGTTTTGCATAGATCTCATCTGTGTATTACTGTTTTTTTGTGTCTGAAAATGAAATGTTAAGCTATTATATGGGATATAGATTTGTATGAAGGACCTAATAAGGGTCATAAAATGTGTGTATATGAATTGTTTTTAAAGAAAATATGTGTTGTTTGGTACGAATACAAATTTGTGTTGTGGAACAAATAGAAAAGGTCTAATACGAAATGGATACGTAAGTTATTTGGGTGTGACATAAAAAAGTCTTGATCATTGGCACTTTGATGTGTTAGTACTGCAGGAGAGAACAGCAGAGATGGAATCCTCAATACGCAGTGGTGAGTTAGAAGTAATTCGCCCGCAAAGAGAAAAGAG
Source organism: Ambystoma mexicanum (assembly GCF_040938575.1). NCBI lineage: Eukaryota > Metazoa > Chordata > Amphibia > Caudata > Ambystomatidae > Ambystoma > Ambystoma mexicanum. The sequence goes on along the minus strand of NC_090933.1, from coordinate 227,048,919 downwards.
AAGACCTGGACATTTTGCAGACTATGTGATGGAGTAACTCCTCGTTGCTCAACAGAAGGAGGTATGTGGAGATTACAAGTTTGTGAGAAGTCATGCTCGACCTCTTGTGAGATGATGCGACCTGGAAGGCGGAGAGAGCCTGAGAAGCCCATTCAGAGCGCGGGCGGCATCCCTGGCGCTCCTCCTGAACACCGGACCACTGTCCTTCCTGCAATTCATCCGTCACCACATTACCTGCAGTCTCAAAGTAAGACAGTTATCCGCCAGAATAGAGCACAATGTGCAAACTGTGACATAGTTGTACACCTGTTGGCAATGAAGCCTGTTATTCCAAATATCCTCAGTGTACTTGTCCTATGTTGGACACAATGAGTCAATCAAGTTGTATTCAACATTCAATAATTTAATGGAGGATCATGAATATTGATTAACTTCTTTTTTACATTTTTTTTTATTGGTCCATCCAATTGCAGAAGTGTAACTACTTCCTTGCAATTTTCTGACAGTGTTTCAACAGTTTCTAAACACTTGTGCGGACATCTGCAAACAATGAATATGAAAATCTGCATCCCTATAACTGACGTGCATGCATTGACAGCGGTCTTGAATTCTACCCGAAGCGGATGTGTCATGCATGCTGCTACCCAGGCCGTCAATTTAATGCATTCTACACAGCAGGGTATGAGCTCTATCTCACTGAGCAAGCAGCAAGCACCACTTGTCTAATAATGGAGAAACTGTGGCAGCACTGTAATTTTGCTTCCACAATACGTCATGTGATGTCAGTTGATCCTTCAATTATCATTCCCACTAATTGGTTTAGGTTCATTTTAATGTAATTTGAAAATCTATAAATCTAGCGCAGAATGCTAAAGGAAAGCTAATTCAGCAGCCTGAACATAGGAAATCCTAAACATTTGTAGATGTCACTCACTGTTAATTTTACGCTATGTGTGCTACTAAAGGATTCAGTGCTTAAGCCCAAGTGCACTGCTTCTAGTTGTGTAGGTGTTTTACTCTGCACCAGGCGTTCCACAGTAAAGTTTATCCTAGGTTAAGGGCACAAAATGTTGGGCACTGTTGAGGCCTGCATTTCAAATATGCTGCTCATGCAAACACAACCCCTCAGTGCCCCCTCATTACACTCCCTCAACCACAGTATCCTCTTCATATCGTTTGCTTTTCTAGATACCGATCATGTTTCAAAATATTTTAATCATTCTCCCTTCTGACAAAGGGAGTATGCTCATGAGTGTAAACACTGAAATCGAGGGAAACAGCTTTATGGCAAACAGTTTACAACTAAGATCTATAACAATGTACCCCTCCTGATGATCCATCGCAAAGAGATGGAGAAACACGTGTCGAGGGAAACTCTACAACTGTAGATATTGTGAAGTTGGGTACACCATGTTAAACATGAGTGTATCAAATGTTCATTTCCCAAGACATTTCCTAAGAAACCTTGCTTAAACCCTTAATAAAATGAAACCTACTATGTGTGAAGGTGAAATTCTGCCATCCAAAGTCATTTTGAAAAACCTTGAGGTATTCATCCCCTTTTTGGCTCGTTTCACAAATACTACCTTCAGGGAAACTCTAATTCCGGAAGCACTGAAAAATGTAGCAGTGACCCCACTGTTGAAAAAGTTAGGACTGGATCCAAAAAGTGTGCACTAATTACAGGCCTATCACAAACATGCCTTTCTTGATGAAAGTGGTATTAGACAAAGTAGCAACACTTTAATTACAGGAACACTTGGAGAAATCTCAAGTGTGCCATCCCAGACAGTCTGATCTCATCATGGCACATAAAGTGCCTTGCTGGACTTGCAGACAGAGATGTTCAAAGTCATGGACAACAGTAAAGCTGGGCTGCTGATACTATATGATCTTTCAGAAGCCTTTCATCTTGTGGATCATGGAAACGGTATCGACCATCTTAAGGATATAGATGGCTGCTCTAGCAAGGTAGCTTCCTGGATAAAATCTTTTCTCCATAATAGAATGTCTAAAGTTGTATGGGGTGAACAAGAGAGGCTGGGCTATGGAGTGCCTCAAGGTGCTTGCCTCTCATCAGCTTTCTTTAATGTTTACTGTTGCCCCGCCGAAATGGGAGTGCCCTTTTCTAATTATGCTGACAATACTCAGCTGAATATAAATATTAGTGGAGAATATGAAAAAGATTCAGAGAGGATTTCTCTGATTTATGGAGCCATCCAAAATTGGATCAAAACCAATCGGATTTGCCTGAATGCAGCCAAGATTGAACTTTTAATGTTTGGCTCCTTCCAGACTCGCTCCAAAATTAACAGCAAATACTCAGGCTTTACCATTCAAAGTCACCATCTTAATATGAGCTCCAAGGTTAAGATCTTGGAAGTTGTCCTTGAGGCTTCCCTTAACTCAGATGCACAGGTGTATAAAATCACCAGTAAAACACAATATCACTTGAGATTACTTAGGCTGGTAAAGCCCTACGTTCCAGAAACCAACTGTTTTACACTGGCTCATGCACTGATTATGCCAAGAATAAATTATTGCAGTGCACTGCTAGCTGGTGCAAATAAAAGTAGTTAGAGAAAAATTCAGATTTTACAAAATGATGCTGTGTGCAACGTAAAAAAACATCTCCAGACATGACCCAATCTGGGTCCATAGGAGAAACCTGCACTGGCTCGCAGTGGAAGCTTGGGTTCGCTTTACGGTTGGCACAGTGGTGTATTAATGTCTTTGGTCAGGCACCCAGATACCTAAAAGATTCCATTAGAGTTTCTAGCCTCAAGAGAAGGACCAGATCTAGTGACTCCATAGACCTAGTTGGCCCAAAGAATAAACAAGCGAAAGGCCTTGGTAGGTAGGTAAAATCCCAAACGAGCTGCGTGCGGATTGCAATCATGCTACGAAACATCTGAAAACAGTACCCTTTGAATGAATTAATGAATTCTTGATTTGACCTATCCCTGTACTTGATCCTGATTTTCTTCCTTCTTCTGCGCATTGATGCCTGCGGGCTCCGGCGCATTACAGACACAAACAAACGAATAAAATAAAAAAATCTTCAGGATGACTCATTTAGTTTTTGAATCACACAGCTGCTTCCTTCTTTGCGTGACAGATTGGCCCTAATGTTGGATGTCTGATCCGAAAACGCATTGGCCTTTTATAACTGTTCACCTCTGTGTCTTAATACATGTATTTTATTTTTGACAAAAATGCTCTTTTTTTCGACATTGCATCCTGAGCTTTATTTAAATGAGATGTTCTGATTAACACAACATTGAGGCTGAATTCGCATCGTCCTTGTCGACCTCATAAGTGAGCTCATAGAATTCAAGTTTTATTAGCATTGGTCTTTTCTTCCATGTTACTTGTACCCGACAGTGCAGGTTCAAGGTACATTACTGTAGCAACATTGCTTGCATTTTACTAGATTGAGTGGGCTACCCTCTCACTGGTTTTCATAAAATACGGCTTCCCCGATTTGAGACTGACAGCCTGTCTGCCCTTGCATGACATTATTAACATCTTGCTAGCCAATTCACTCGCAACTCACCAAAAAAGGCATGGCGTTGGTGTGATCTTTAGCAGGGACACACCATCAGCCTCTCATCAAACAACTTTAAACCCTTTTCTTTTTAATACATCTCTGTTCAACTTCTCACTCCCACCTCTCTCATTATCCTGTTCCCCTAACGCCTATAAAGCCCTTTCAATCTCTTCTCTGAAATGTACCTACATCGCAAATCTCGATCACTTGATGTCCCTGACATCATGTTTTCTATCCATATGCTTTCTGAACAAATTCATCCCTACATTTGGTTCCTCATATAATCTCTTTGGTAATGATACCCAAATATTATTCTCCTTTCCTCCTTTAAGCCTGTCATCTCTAAGTGAATCCCTAAGTGCGGCACTGCCATGTCATATTGGATGGCTCGGCATTGTCTGATGCTAAACTCATAAAAAAATGAAGTTATCTGTATCCTGGAGCCCTATGTCTACCCATCCCTTCTATCCTCTATCAACCTTGATTGTTTATTCCTGACCTCCTCATGCAATCACCCAAGGCTCACAACCTATGTATCTTCTTTGACATAAAACTCACTGCCCACCCACTACACAGTATCATCACTGTCATGTCCAATGCGGCTAGTATCAGCCTTCTAAAAATGTGAAATATCCTCCATCACCTCTTGCACCATCCTGGAAAAACTGTCACTGCTACCTGGGCTTTTGGAAGAATGGTCTTTTCGCTCCTCTTTCACCTTCTTCAAGATCTTCTGCTAAGTTGGCATACTGTTGCCACACTGGGTGGATCTCTATGCAGAACCACTTTCCTTTCAATTGTCTGATCCTTGTGTTCAGATTGTCACCATGCCATAGCCCCCCCCCACTGCCAATCTGAATCCATTTCTCATAGATGTCCTGCTTGGACCCTTTGCTCTCAAGCCCCCCACAGCTTCTGTCCAGCATTCAACAATGCATTGCTACCTACTCCTGTGCCTTTAGATGTATGCTGACTCATCTGTCAGTGGAGGGATTTGAGGCCAGACTCAATTTTCACCTTCTAGCCAGGGATGTTTAATCTTCCACATCCGTCTGCCTCAAACCTCTATGCCCTGCCCAAACTTGATGTAAATATAAAAGTACGTACCTGCTGACTTAATGCTTATCGTAAAATATATGCTTGAGTGCCAAACAGTTGCCAGTTTTCCCCTTTTGCCTTCTCCCCACCCTTCCTCCAAAACCTGGTCTATGCCTAACCACATACACTCTTTTACTCTGCTAAAGACCGTTTCCCGTTCTCGTTCTCCCTCAAACTTCTTCACTTTTTCTGCCTCCTGTCTGTCGCTACCTAATCCTCACCTTCTCTATCCCTTTGTTGTAGCTCTTTCCATCAAGTTTTAATTAAACCTGTCCTATCTATTTGTTTGGCACAATCGCTGTCTCATCCATCTTGTCTTGTGCACTTTTTGCCCTCTGATACTCCCCATTCACTTTCCGCTAACCTTGCTTGCACTCTGTGCTGCATGTCAGATTCTTACTGTAATAGCGCTGGCATTTGCCTGTTCACTGTTTTGCTTCTTGTACTGTCTACAAGACTGTATGCTGTGGGAGCATAATTGGGGTTAGAATACCCTGCAGCGGCCCTCAATGGATAGAATCCATGTACCATTGGGGACGTATTATTGGTTTGGGAAAGAAGAGGGCGAGGAGCCGTGGGCCCTTCTCTCGTTGTCATGCTGGTTAAGCATCCATTCTTTTTATTTTCCTCCTCCTCCTCTTCTTCCAAAATGTTCCACAATTCTAATATACTCATTCTGTTCTGTAATTGTTTTCCCTCATAGGTTCTAAGTTGTTTTGCTGATATGTGTTTTTTGGATGGAATTGTGTTAATTTTGGGGGGTGCCCCCAATCCATCTCTTTCCCTATGCTATTCCCTCTACGCCATCCCACTCCCCACCACTTTTAAACCCTCCTCCCTATATAATTGGATTAGTTTATTTGATGGAATTGTTTTGGCAAAAATTCCATCAAAAAATCTCCTGTAAGCAAAAGAATGTGATACCACCTTAATGTGTTGTGTAAATATGTGCCCGTGTTGCAGCACTAATTTTGAATGAGTGCCGTCTTGAGGCTATGGGCTGAACATCTTTCCAGACATATTTTTAACCCACTCAACATGGTACTTAGCTATCTTGGTCTTATATCTTTGGATTGCTTTGCTCAAATGAATGATGAGTGTATCTGCTATGCTTAAAGTATAAAACACAACTTACCAAAGATCAGTGAATACTGCTTCAACACTCAATCAACTTATCCACTCCTTTTCAAACCTCTCCCCACAATAGTTCCCTCAAAGTTACCACATCTATGTCTTTCTCTGGGACCAAGTCCCCAATAACACAGAGTCTTTCATTTGAGCAGCACTAAAAATGCTGCTCACGCACAGGACCACTTTTTTCTGGTCCACAACACCAATTGGTCTACTCTACCAACACAAAGAAAAATATACCTCTACACTTCTATATTACACCACAGCACAAGGCTGGCACCAGCAAACATTAATGCAAATCATAATATCACTGTCTTCCCTTATAGGCGGGAGATACCTCTCTTTTATCTCTGTGCCTTTAAGAGGATTATCACAGGATCTGCCTCAACCATTGTTAAAGACATTCAATGCTTTGTTATCTCTACTTCTCACATATCAATAACACACAAAAACCTCAACTCCCCGATTTTGGCATGCATCGTTCATACTCACATCCTAGGATCCCATGAGGGTCTTCGGTGTTGAGTCTCTCCTAAGGGCCTCCTCTCCTTCACGCCCAGCGGGGAAGCCTCCGGGGACAGGGCAGGGTGTTCTGCAAACAGGGTACCTGCTGACCTTTCTTCTCAGATGTGCATTACCTCAGTTCTCCACAGACCACCCCTGCTGTCCGAGGGGACAGGGCGTGGGACCTCAATTGTCCAGAGGTCCATAGAGAACTATCCTCTTCTACCACCTGTGGAAGTGCACCCAGGATTACACAATAAGTTAGAATAATACTCACTGATGGAGGTCTCAGGTGCATGTCAAAACCCAGCTTTATCCAACAACGAATCTAAGCCAGGACAGCATAAAAAACATGTAATCTCATAGCTCTCACATTTAATTGATTGCAAGCTAGTTTTGTTGCACAATTACATCAGAAATAACATCACATCACATTATTAGTTTACAAAACCTATGGGGAAATGGGGTTAGATATTAGCTCAAACTATTTATATGATGCATAGGAGTTACACAACGTATTAGTGGGTACCTGTCTGCTGGCTCCTCCTGGGCCCATATTTTGTCATTAAAAGGAGAGCTAATTGGTCCAGCATCCTCTTGTCTCTAAAGTGATGCTTTCTGTCCTCTCAACAAGATCATTACTTTGCTTCCAGAACTCTCTTTGAACTCCCTCACTTCACACCTACTTCCTTGTACTGTCACCATGCTGGATGGCTAATGATGCAAAACAAGGCCAGATTCAGAAATCTATCCATGGTAAGGCACTACTTTATCTATCCTCTATCCAACTCTAAAAGCCTTCTCGTAATCTCTGATCTTCCACCTCAACTACCCTTGTGGCTCCTCACCTTCCCTGTTCTTCCTCTTTGTTCCTCTTTGTACCGGCTCTTTCTCTCTTCTTACTCCACTTGCATTGAATTCTCCCCAAGACATCCAAGAAACAGTCCACATGGATTTCTTCAAAACCAAACTAAAAGCCTACCTCCTCACCTCTGAGTTACCCCTTAACCTACCTCTCATCTGCCCTCTAGCTAACATGTTTTCCCTCGCCTTCAACCTGCCTCTGCACCTCACTACCTCTGCCTCCACTCTAGCACTTCATCTATCATGGTCATATCCCATGCACAGTTGGCCGTACCGCCTACCTGCACTAAAAAATGTCCAATGTTGGATGTCCTTAATCTGTATATGGTGACTGTTTCATTTCCTTCCCTCCACAACATGGTCAGAATGTCCCTGAAACTCACTCCATTGTTAGAAGTTCACTGCTTTGCGTCAAATCTGATTTCTCATCTATTGTATTTTATTTTGTGATCAAAAGAGCATTGCGTCTCAGGTAATTAAATACATAAAATAAATCATTCCATCATACAGAATTATCTTTACACACCTTGTTATGGGAAGTGCCTGCATAATTTAGCACCATGCAGGCCCTTCACCTTTTCCCCATTTTGGAGTCCCACTGTTGACTGGGGATCTATATTTTCCATGGAGGAAATGTCCTCAACGCAAAACCAGGAGATATTTAAAATGTTTCAGTATTGAAAGTCTTAATTCCGTGGAACAGTAAAATTGCAGTATTCTAGTTGCTGCCACTTTTTTAACCACACGACCACATTCTGAATGAGGTCGACAGATATCCATGTGTGACTGATCTGCTAATGCGCTGGGAAGATGCCATGGCTTGCTCTACATAGTGACTTGATGCAGCTGCAGAAAATATCTTGCATCTTGGTCTCACCTTTGACACCTTTTTTAACTCATACTCTATACAAATTTAACTATTTTTAACTGTACGAAAAGTTTAAAAAACGTATTTTTGGAAACAAACAGTGAAATATTATCTAGTGAAAACAAGCCACAATATCGAGTTTGGTGGTATCTCAGCGTAAATACCCCTGAGATACCACCAAATGCTATTACCGTTGCCACCACTTGGCATGGCGGTATTATCACCAGATTAACGGTGGTAGTAGGTGGTGTTAGTCTCCATTAATTGGAGTCCACTGCGTGGGGATCTTTGTGGTATTACCACAGCAGTAATACTGTCGATTTGTCCATTTTCCGGTGGTAAGTTGGAGGAATTGCCTCCAGCATTCTGCTGGAGGTGTTTCCTTTGCCATATGTCCAAACCTGTAGTTTTCGAGTGTGGTAATGCAATCAAAATTCTAATACATTACCACTGTTTTTACCACGCCTTTGAACTCGTAATGAGGCCCACTGTTTTTTTGTACTGAGGAAATATTTGGAAAGCCTTTTCGCTTATTTCGTACATAATTGAGGGAAAACGTTTTACTTTACTTGCATTTGAAGGATAAGTGTGGAAATTGCTAGCTTGCGAGTAGTCGCAACTAATCTCTCGCGGGATGAGGCAATCCCGGAATGCGGAGAAGCCCTGAGAAGCGAATTTGAAGTGCCAGCAGTTGACAGGTGCACGGCTGCCCGGCACTCCTCCTGAACACCGGACCACGGTCTTTCCTGCAAGTCATCCCTCACTACATTACCTGCAGTCTCCAATAATAGAGCACAGTGAGGCAACTATGACAACGCCTGTTATTCCACATATCCAAATAGTGTGCTTGTCCTGTGTTGGACACAACATAATTGGCGATGAGGATTCACAGATCGCACATGATCACCGAAATGCAGAGAGAAATGCCACCCCCATCCTTCTTGCAGACCCCAGGCAGGCCTATCATTTCATGGCTAGAGTGGGAGTCACTGTTTTAAACGTATTTGGAGGCAGTGGGTGGAGCTGATTACCCAGCGGTGCGGAAGAAGGCAATGCTGCTCAATGCACTGGGGGTTGTAGGCAAGAGAACCTTTACGGGGCTGAAGCCCGAAGCTGATGAAGGGGATGATGACAATGCATATAAAAAAGCAGTGAGGAGGATAGCAAAGAGGTTTTCATCCAAACAGTACATAGTCCTGAATAGGATCAGGTTTTATCACAGGAGGCAGGCACCAAACGAACCTGTAGATGACTACATAGTTAAGCTGAGCGAACTGGCAGTGATGTGTGCATTTGGCGACACGTCTGAAGACAGAATTTGTGATGTACTCATTGTGCACACCAACAATCGCAAAGTCCAGGATAAGTTCTTCCTAGAAAAGGATTTTCAACTGGAAAAAGCTATCCAGATTTCGAGAGCGGTGGAGGAAACATCCTGCAGGCGCAAGGAGTGGGCTGGCAGCCTTTCAGTACCAGAAGTCCAAGTAGTACAATACAAAGGGAGGTGATACAGGTGGCAGCACAATGCCAAGGAGTAAACGGCAGGATGAGCCACTCCCGTGCCATAGATGCACCAGCACCACTCACTTGGCAAATAGCAGAGATTGTCCCCCAAGGAACATGGAGTGTTGCAAATGCAGGAGGTTTCAACATTTTTCCTTGGTTTGCACGTCTCGAGGTAAGACAGCGGTGATGTTGGTGCAGAGTAAAGAGGTCAGAGATGAAGCCTTGTCAGAAGAAGAAGGATGTCCGACAGTCATTATGGTCAACTGTGTCACAGCTCGGGGGGAGAAGCCCCACTGAACATGAGACCAGATTAATGGCAGACTCTGGTTCAGACCTCACCATATTGCTGTTAGACACACACAAAGGCATGGTCAGCAAACACAAATTGGAATTCTGCAGGACAAAGTGCAACCACACGGTCTTTGGCAGTGCCACAGTGAATTTACTGGGAAATATCCGAGCTACTGTGGAGTTCAAAAGTATAGTGACAAAGACCAAAGTATACTTTTCAGAGAGAGGCCCGGCTTTGTTGGGATGGGATGACCAGCCCAAGTTACAAATTAGATTGGATCCCAGTGTGGAGGGACAAGTCTTGTCCATAGCCAGTGGAGGAGCACTGGTCACTAGAGAGGAATTTCCAGAACTGTTCTCCGACACACCTGGTAAGATCAGGAACTATGTGCACAAGATCAAACTTAAGCAAGGCACCATTCTACTAAAGCACAAGGTGACCTGCGACTGCAAGAGGTGCACTACAGGTGAAACTCAACAAGATTCTAAAAGAAGGGACAATTGAAACAGTAGAGTCCCCTGAATGGCTTAGCCCAGTAGTTCTCATAAAAAACAAAACATGGGGGATCTACAAATTTGCATCGTTCTACGTAGCTTAAATCTTGAAGTAGATTTGGACACTTAAATTTCACCCAGCATTAATGAACTAATCTTGTTAATGAAAGAGACAAAAGAGTTTTCGAAGCTCGACATGAGGGACGCATATCGCCAGATCAGCATGCATCGTAAATCAAGACCTCTAACAGCCTTCATAACTCCATTTGGTGGTTATATGTGATCTTACCTACCACAATTACAGAGTGGCAAATTTAATTGTGGACAACACACTGGAAAACACGTTTTTTTGTTTAGTTTTTTTAAAATTCCCCACAAGTTCCCCTTTGTCCACCCTTTTAAAGCCACCCAACCCTATCCTGACCCATTTTGACCCCTTAGCATACCCTTTATATATTTATATAATATTTTCATTGTTTTTTGTGTTATTTTTCGATCTGTTATGTACCACTCTGTTTTGTTTGCAATAAAATTACTGGATAACCGTTTGGTACATACCAGTTCATGAGAATAGTGTTTGGCCTGTCCTCAGCTACGTCAGCATTTCAACGCATGATGGACGCTTTGTTGAAAAACATAGGAAACGTGTCCTACTTTCAGGGCGATATCTTAATATATGCTAAGGATCAGGAAACTCATGACAAAGCGTTTCATAAAGTGTTAGCCAAATTGCAAGAGGCAGGAGGTAGGCTATGCTACAACAAGTGCCTATTGCAGGCTGCGGAAGGGGAGTATCTGAACTATAAGATATCCAGGATATGGATCAGCCCGAAAAAGGATATATTACAGGCCATCATGAAGGCACCCCCACCCAAAAGTAAAGATGAACTGAGGTTGTTTCTAGGCCTGTTCGAATACTATGCAAAATGTGTGCCTAAATTCTCAGAGACTACAGCCTCCATGAGGGAACTACTCAAGAAAGGAATAGAATATCACTTCAGAGAAGAGCAGGGTGAACGCCTTTGAGGAGGTCAAAGGTGGTATCATGCATGCTCCCTGACATCAACTATTTAACCTACAGTGGGAAAACAGTGATCACCATTGCTGCCAATTCATATGGAATAGGGGCAATGTTAACCCAGAAGAAAGGCAACAAGGAGCACATAGTGGCTTTTGCATCAAAAGCAATTTCACAGGCAGAAAGGAACTACTCTACCATAGAGAAGGGCATGTTGGAGTGTGCCTAGGTGGTGGACTACTTTCAAACTTATGTATGGGGCACAAGATTCCAGTTAGTTATGGACCACAAGACCCTGGTGCACATGTTGAGACCAGGAGGTACTCGAACATCCACTCCCCACCTGGCCCGCATCACAGCAAAATTGCAAGAATATACTTATGAGATTGTGCATATCACGGTTTGGAAAAACACCCAGGCGGACTGCATGTCCAGGATGCCAGAAGAGAGGATAAAGTGACCAGCTTCCAAAAAGATGAATGTGTTTTAGCATTGTTGGGCGATCTCAGGAGCAAAGAGTTTTTTGAGATGAGTGAGAATCAGTGGAAGGAAGAAGCTGCTAAAGATACCACGATAAAACATATCACAGAATGGGTCAGGAAGGGTTGGCCAAACAAGAAAGCAGTCCCCGAAGGCCTGCAACCATACTGGAAAGTGGCTGATGAGATATTCGAATTCAATGGCATGCTAATGAGGGGTGATCAAGCCATCCCAATAGTGACACTGAGGAGAACCATCATATGCAGGACTCACGCAGGATACCTGAGGAGCAACATGACTCAAGGTCAGGCAAGCTCCATTACACCCCACAGAAGTACCAGAAGGGGTGTTGAAAAAACTGGGGCTAGATTTCATAGGCCCATTAGACTTGATGAAACCAGAACACAAGCACAGGAATGTGTTGGTAGTCTTCTTATCGAAGTGGATGGAAGTAGAGTTTGTCCCGGACATCACTACACCCACAATTATCCGATTCTTCAAAAATATCTTCCAACGAGAAGGGTTACCAAAGGAACTGGTCACAGACAATGGGGTCCAACTTGTCTCAAGGGAGATGGAAAAGTTGCTGAAGGACAATGACATCCACCAGATAAAGGTGGCCTTGTATCAACCTCAGGCGAATGGCCTGGTGGAATGCACAAACAGGTTAATCAAAGGGGCTGTGCAACTTGCCACAGCAGCAGGACTAGAACCTCATAACACAATTAAGAAGGCTGTGGCAGCTCATGGCCTGACCCCTAATGGTACCACAAATATATCACTGTTCCCCTCCTTAGAGGATGCAGCGCAGTGTCCATATTGGTCTCACTGTGGCTGTCAAAAATAAGGGAAGATAACACCATGGACATGAAGGAAATAGTCTGGCGATTTAGGAGAAGCAAGGAAATGAAACTGTTGAATGACAGGAGGAGAGCATCTTATCTAAATACTGTCGAAGAAGGTGAACTCATCAAAATAAAACTGTCACAGTCCATGTTCAGTCGACCCTTGAGAGTATGGGCCTCATTACGGGTCTGGCGGTAACCGTGCTGGTAAAACCGGCAGGTAGCCGGTGGACCCGTAAGCAGTTACCAGCACCTGACTTGCCGGTAACACTGGGGTATTACAACCCCAGCGGCTGGAAAGTCAGACACCAGTTAAATGTTGTTCCCCATTCCCATAGAGTCCCATAGAACTCTATGGGAATGGGAACCATGGAAACACCGGCACAGGTAATAACGGTGCTGGTGTTTCCTTGAAACTCTGTGGGCGGGTGAGCTGAACACAGTGAAATACAGCCTGAACATCTTAGTCAAATTGAATAATCTGATATTTGCCTGATCTGTAATATATTTAATTCTGTAAAATATTAAACACAGCTATATATGATCAGTGCATTGCCAAAATACAAGTCAAAATGTGGGGAGAAAAGGAAAAGAAAGGAGATACATTGTGATAAGGGCACAACATTGCTACTGTTGTATCAGAAATTATATGGTCCTTTTGTGGGGCTAGAGGCCTCTGTGTATACTAATATCAAAATATATGTCATGGTATGATTCACTACTTCCCATTATGACATACATGTCAAAAATGTCCAGCATGTTAAAAGAAGGACCATACTAAAAACCCATGGTGACATACAAATACACATGGATTGTAGAACCAGATCTGACGTATCGAGTGGTCCTAAATTAGGCGAATCCATGTTATGATATGATATGATACAGCATTTATAACGCTCCTATACACAAGTGTTTCATGGCACGACAAGGCAAGGGAGGGGGAACAGAGGGAAGACAGACAGCGATCTTACTAGGGCAGGTGTCTTTCAGATCACACAAGTTCATGGAAAGGGGAAGGGACAGTGCAATACATAGGATAATAGAATAAGTAAGAAAGTAAGGTACAGCCAGCTGGTGGCGAGTGCAAGGGTAAGCGCAGACATCACGTGGCAAGTGAAAGGGTAAGTGCAGACATCAGGTGTAAGTGCTGCTATTGGGACTGTAGGGATACAGAAACAGTCCCAAGTGCAGGGGTTTCCAGGAAGGCAGTGCAGGTGTGCGACTGGCGGGGGAGTGGACCTAGGTCCGAGAAACAGAGGGTGGCAAGGTAACCAGTGCAGATTCATTTTCAGCCAGGAGGAGAAAAAGCAGAAGCAAAGAGAAATGTTTTGAGGTGCTTCCAGAACCGGAGATGATTCTCCTCAAGTTTCAGGGAGGGAGGGAGGCTGTTCCAGAGGGAGGCCCCAGCCAAAGAAAGAGATCTACCACCAACTCGTTTCTTGGAGAAGCGACTGACCCTGAGGGAGTTGGAGGCGGATAAGCGAAGAGCTCGACAAGGAATATGTTTAGCAAGCGAGAGTTGAAGGTATTGAGGCCCCAGGCCCCAGAAGGCCTTGTGGACAATGCAGAGGGTTTTGAACTTTATCCTCGCAGCCACTGGGAGCCAGTGTAGAGATTTCAGTTCTGGAGAGATGCGATCCCTGGGCTTGAGGCCAAGGACAAGTCTTGCAGTCCTGTTCTGGATGAGTTGCAGAGGGCGGAGAGTAGAAGCAGGCAGATTTAGAAAGAGGCTGTTGCAATAGTCCAGCCTAGAGAGAACCAGAGCTCTGGAGACAGTGAGCTTCTGGGGAAAGGAGAGGAAAGGAAGAATACCTCTGAGGAGGTGCAGCTGGTAGTGTGACTTCTTTGAGACATCAGAGATGTGAGGAGAGAAGGAGAGTGTGGAGTCGAAGATGACCCCAAGGTTTTTAACCACACATGTCGGAGCATGGAGAGGGCCAAGAGAGGCCGGCCAGAGAGTGACAGGAAAGGAGGGAGTGGGTGTGCTGATGAGGAGAATATCAGTCTTATTGGCATTAAGGCAGAGATCATTGGTGGAACACCAATTCTGTATGGCGGACAGACAGTCTGAGATGAGAGAGGGAGAAGAGGGGGCTGAGGATAGCATGAAAATGATCTGGGTGTTATCCGCATAGCACTGGAAGTTGGGGCAGAGTGCAGCAATGCGGTGGGCAATAAGTGACAGGTATTGGTTGAACAGCCAGGGAGAAAGGTTAGACCCCTGGGGAGCACCACAGGTAGAGATAGAGATAGAGGAGAGGAAGAACCCAAGTTGAACCTGGGAGGGTTGATCAGAGGGGAAAGAAGTCAGCCACGCCAGGACCTGACCAGTGATACCCAGGTTATCATGGAGACGGATGAGCAGTATGGCATGGTTGACCATGTCAAAGGTAGAGGAGAGACCAAGTAATATGAGGACACAGGGGGTGTTGGAATCAAGGTTTGAGAACAGGTCTTTACGGATGTTCAGGAGAGCAGTTTCTGTGCTTCTGGCAGCTCTGAAGCCAGACTGATGATCATGGAGACAACCAACAGCTTCAGTGTGGAGATTAGTCTGGGCGATGGCCAACGTTTCCAAGAGTTTGCCCAGGAAAGGAGTGATGGAGATTGGGCAATAGTTAGCTGGGCAGGAGGGGTCAGCAGAGGGTTTCTTAAGAAGAGGGTGCAAAAGGGAGTGCTTCAAGATGGAGATGAAAACTCCAGTGGCAAAGGAGTGGTTGCTGAAATTGACCAGAGAAGGAGCAAGAGAGTCAATGTGGTCCTTGTTGATTTTGGAGAAACAGGGATGAACCTGTTTTGATGAGACTTTCATAGATCTGATTTGTCTAGAAACCATGTCTGTTTTTTGTTCTTTTTTTTTTAAATTGCACATGATTTACTTAAAATCTGAGTGTCTGTCACCCTGTCCAATTTCAACTTGTCCCATTTCTCTCTCTCTCATCTACTTGCACCCTTCCATAATTTTCTCCCCTTCCCTCTCCCTGCCTCTTCTCTCCTCTACCTACCTACTCTATGGTGCTCTCTGTCTCTCCTCCTTTCTCTTCTGCACCCCCTTGGGCATCTTCTACACCTCTGCAGGGCATACCTCTGATGTGTACCCCTCCCTGGAAGTCTTTCAAGGATGGCAACCTTCTCCATATTGCTACTCTAAACTCGTGCTCAGCTGTCAAACACTTCTCTGACATCTGCTGCCTTCTTGAGGAACTTGACCTCAATGTCGTCGGTGTCACTGAGACATGGTTCACAGCCAGCTCTGTCACGAGTTTTGACACCCTCTTCCTTGATGGCTACAAGATCCTCTCCGCTCCCAGGTCCAACAGTTCCGGAGTGGTTGTAGCCCTGATCTTCACTGAGTGGATTCCTGCCTCTGGCATTCCTTCGCAGGCCTACTCCTCTTTCGAATGCCTCGTCTGCAGGCTCTCTCTCTCTCCTAGCCATTCCCTTATTGTGGCTACTATCTATTGGCCAACTAGCCAGATCTCCTCCTTCCTCTCTGAGTGGACGGACCTCTCCTCTTCCCTTCTGGTCTCCACAACTCAACTCCTCCTTCTTGGAGACTTCAACATCCACCTGGATGCTTCCCGTCCTTCCTCTGGACTCCTTCGCAACCTTTGCGACTCTCAATCACTCTCTATTCTCCTCTCTGGCCCGACTCACTCTGCAGGGCACACTCTGCATGTCCTGATCCCCTCAGACATTCCCCTTTCTATCTCTCTCGCCACTCCTCCCTCCTGGAGTGATCACTTTCTCCTTTCCTCCCAGCTCATGCTCTCCACCCCTCAGGCCAAGCCAACTCCAGCACTGCCACCAACCTTTGCGGTCATCCGCCCCATGAATCATGTGTCAGTTGAGGCTTTCGCCACCACTTTCTCATTCCGTCCTCCCCCTTTGGCTGACTCACACCCTGACAAAGCCCTTTCTATGCTCCACTCTGCTTTATCTGATACTGTCAATGCTCTTGCCCCTGTCATTAGGATCTGCTAGAAGCCCAAAGCTGAGTGCAACTCCTGGTACTACTCAGACCTTGTCACCCTCAAACGCAAGTGCAGAGTGGCTGAGAGTAAATGGCGTGCATCTGGTACATCCTCTGACAAACTGGCCAGCCACCTGCTCCAAAGGCAATATCGGCTCTCTTTCCTCACCAAGAAGAGAGCCCACATCCAAGCCTGTGTCTCTGCAGCATCTAACAACTCGGCTGAACTTTTTAAAATCTGCAAGGAACTGTCCAATCCTCCTGCAGTCTCTACCTCTCCTGTCCCCTCCCAGACCCTCTCCACGGCGCTGGCCTCTCATTTCATCTCTAAAACTCAGGACATCCTGTCCTCTCTCCTGTCCTCTCTCTCCTCCTCTCCCCTTCCTCCCTCTACTCCCTGCTCTTTCTAGACAAGTCTGATCTATGAAAGTCTCGTCAAAACAGGTTCATCCCTGTTCCTCCAAAACCTTGCACTTTGAGTATGGCCTGCCAAAGATAGGCGCCCATTTTTTAATTGTGCCATTGATAGTGGTCAGACTTTTTGTGCATATAATAAGTTTTTTCTAAAAAATGTTTGCGTTGAAACATATATTTTTTGTTGAAAGATTGATGTCGGTGGACACATATTTGGGCTCACCTTTCTTTGGTAATAGCGCGTTTTATTCTGCACGGACCATCCTTGGAAAATGTTTCCGACAAATTATGCAGCCGAAATGATACAACAACATTAATTCTTGGCACAAGCATAGAAAAACATTAATTCCATACAATATGCACTTTGGTAGATACATTGGTTTGTACATCTTTAGTCTATTCCAAGATGGCTGCCCGGGTTTCGCTAAAAGCATATATTTTTGCTGCAGTTCAAGGCTGGGTTACCTAGCAACTGGAACTTACAGGTTCACTGCCACCACTTTCCGAGCAGCACACCACGGAGGAGTCCCCTAGTGGAAACTAGGTGACGTGGTCTCACACTATCGGAATAGATATCTCTACGCAGCATTTGGGGGCGTGGCATGCACAGCTGCATTAGTTGAATGCTGGTATGCCTCTGAAAAATGTCTTTGAAAATGTTTTTGATACTTAAAAAAATTACACAAATTTGGTAGTTCGCATTCACCACACAGCCTCACTTAACTATGCAGGATTCTATATCCTAAATTATAACCCGGTATTAAATACATGTAGATCTATGCCCACTGTGTATAATTATGGTGTGGTTGTCGCGATTGTGTCCAGTGCCCGGGGAGTTTAGCACACCCTGTAATCCTTAATTCTCTCAATCTACAGGACCCACGGGATAGGCATCCTGTCCCGACCCCTAACATGAAAATTTTATATCAGCTACTGAGAGGATTTTCCTGAGTGAAGTACGGGAAAGCCCTTTACCCTTTTGTTTTCATTTAATAACAGTTTCCTGAATTTATTTTACATCTAAAACAAGACACTGACATGAATATTTATTCAAACACAGTGACCCAATCAGTCCAGACAGTGCAGGACCAAATCTATACTTGAGGGCTATCAGCACCCCCCCTCGAAGCTGGGTAACTACTTATAAGATAGGATGCTACTCATTAAGTGTTTATTTTAATTATCTCTGGCGCATTAAGTCGTCGTATTTGAACAGACATGTCACACTCCATTCATCTATTAATATACACATATACCGGTTTTTCTTATAGACACAAAACACATTTTTGTGTATCAAAATTGAGCTTGTCCTGATGAAGGCCGCATATTTGTGGAACTACATTCTTGGTTCATGAGATGGCCGAAACATTCTGTGTCGACGTTTAAAGACAGCAATAATTGACACTGCAAACAAAGTGCAGGTCCTACAAAAAAACATACACTTTAATTTATCCTTGACTTTGACAGGGTTATTATAAACTGCACTATGAGCAGAGATTTATGTTTTGCATAGATCTCATCTGTGTATTACTGTTTTTTTGTGTCTGAAAATGAAATGTTAAGCTATTATATGGGATATAGATTTGTATGAAGGACCTAATAAGGGTCATAAAATGTGTGTATATGAATTGTTTTTAAAGAAAATATGTGTTGTTTGGTACGAATACAAATTTGTGTTGTGGAACAAATAGAAAAGGTCTAATACGAAATGGATACGTAAGTTATTTGGGTGTGACATAAAAAAGTCTTGATCATTGGCACTTTGATGTGTTAGTACCGCAGGAGAGAACAGCAGAGATGGAATCCTCAATACGCAGTGGTGAGTTAGAAGTAATTCGCCCGCAAAGAGAAAAGAGAAGACCTGGACATTTTGCAGACTATGTGATGGAGTAACTCCTCGTTGCTCAACAGAAGGAGGTATGTGGAGATTACAAGTTTGTGAGAAGTCATGCTCGACCTCTCGTGAGATGATGCGACCTGGAAGGCGGAGAGAGCCTGAGAAGCGCATTCAGAGCGCAGACGGCATCCCTGGCGCCCCTCCTGAACACCGGACCACTGTCCTTCCTGCAATTCATCCGTCACCACATTACCTGCAGTCTCAAAGTAAGACAGTTATCCACCAGAATAGAGCACAATGTGCAAACTGTGACATAGTTGTACACCTGTTGGCAATGAAGCCTGTTATTCCAAATATCCTCAGTGTACTTGTCCTATGTTGGACACAATGAGTCAATCAAGTTGTATTCAACATTCAATAATTTAATGGAGGATCATGAATAATGATTAACTTCTTTTTTACATTTTTTTTTATTGGTCCATCCAATTGCAGAAGTGTAACTACTTCCTTGCAATTTTCTGATAGTGTTTCAACAGTTTCTAAACACTTGTGCGGACATCTGCAAACAATGAATATGAAAATCTGCATCCCTATAACTGACGTGCATGCATTGACAGCGGTCTTGAATTCTACCCGTACTGGATGTGTCATGCATGCTGCTACCCAGGCCGTCAATTGAATGCATTCTACACAGCAGGGTATGAGCTCTATCTCACTGAGCAAGCAGCAAAGCACCACTTGTCTAATAATGGAGAAACTGTGGCAGCACTGTAATTTTGCTTCCACAAAACGTCATGTGATGTCAGTTGATCCTTCAATTATCATTCCCACTAATTGGTTTAGGTTCATTTTAATGTAATTTGAAAATCTATAAATCTAGCGCAGAATGCTAAAGGAATGCTAATTCAGCAGCCTGAACATAGGAAATCCTAAACATTTGTAGATGTCACTCACTGTTAATTTTACGCTATTTGTGCTACTAAAGGATTCAGTGCTTAAGCCCAAGTGCACTGCTTCTAGTTGTGTAGGTGTTTTACTTTGCACCAGGCGTTCCACAGTAAAGTTTATCCTAGGTTAAGGGCACAAAATGTTGGGCACTGTTGAGGCCTGCATTTCAAATATGCTGCTCATGCAAACACAACCCCTCAGTGTCCCCTCATTACACTCCCTCAACCACAGTATCCTCTTCATATCGTTTGCTTTTCTACATACCGATCATGTTTCAAAATATTTTAATCATTCTCCCTTCTGACAAAGGGTGGGTGAAATTACTGCTAGAAAAACGAGATAGGCAAAATGAACCACCTATTCCGTTTTGACAGATAGGTGTTTTTTCCATGTTGGGCTATATATATTTTGAGCGTGTTCTGTTTTGCTCAGAAATGTCATTTTACCCCGACATTTCACATTTTTGGGCTCAAAACACAAACAGAATAATTTCGGAAGAAAACCTAATCTAAGGTGACAAAGCAACAGAAATTTCATTTTATTTTTTAATTAAATCTGAAATTTCATGCATGAAAAAGCCAGCATTTGGCAATTTTGCTCCTCAGTAAAAATCGGCGGGTTGGGAGAATTTTGCCTGGAATGTTAACTTTCTCTTGCAGTATGAAATTCAGCGATATCACCCTCCCTACCCCCTCTCTTCTCTCTCTATTCCTCTCTCTTGAAATCTTGCATAATTTCACAAACTGTGCCACATTTCCTCTCTCAACGTTTTCCCTCGATTTTAATGTTTACACTCGCGGTATGCTCATGAGTGTAAACACTGAAATCGAGGGAAACAGCTTTATGGCAAACAGTTTACAACTAAGATCTATAACAATGTACCCCTCCTGATGAACCATCGCAAAGAGATGGAGAAACACGTGTCGAGGGAAACTCTACAACTGTAGATATTGTGAAGGTGGGTACACAATGTTAAACATGAGTGTATCAAATGTTCATTTCCCAAGCCATTTCCTAAGAAACCTTGCTTAAACCCTTAATAAAATGAAACCTACTATGTGTGAAGGTGAACTTCTGCCATCCAAAGTCATTTTGAAAAACCTTGAGGTATTCATCCCCTTTTTGGCTCGTTTCACAAATACTACCTTCAGGGAAACTCTAATTCCGGAAGCACTGAAAAATGTAGCAGTGACCCCACTGTTGAAAAAGTTAGGACTGGATCCAAAAAGTGTGCACTAATTACAGGCCTATCACAAACATGCCTTTCTTGATGAAAGTGGTATTAGACAAAGTAGCATAGCAACACTTTGATTACAGGAACACTTGGAGAAATCTCAAGTATGACATCCCAGACAGTCTGATCTCATCATGGCACAGAAAGTGCCTTGCTGGACTTGCAGACAGAGATGTTTAAAGTCATGGACAACAGTAAAGCTGGGCTGCTGATACTATGTGATCTTTCAGAAGCCTTTCATCTTGTGGATCATGGAAAAGGTATCGACCATCTTAGGGATATAGATGGCTGCTCTAGCAAGGTAGCTTCCTGGATAAAATCTTTTCTCCATAATAGAATGTCTAAAGTTGTATGGGGTGAACAAGAGAGGCTGGGCTATGGAGTGCCTCAAGGTGCTTGCCTCTCATCAGCTTTCTTTAATGTTTACTGTTGCCCCGCCGAAATGGGAGTGCCTTTTTCTAATTATGCTGACAATACTCAGTTGAATATAAATATTAGTGGAGAATATGAAAAAGATTCAGAGAGGATTTCTCTGATTTATGGAGCCATCCAAAATTGGATCAAAACCAATCGGATTTGCCTGAATGAAGCCAAGATTGAACTTTTAATGTTTGGCTCCTTCCAGACTCGCTCCAAAATTAACAGCAAATACTCAGGCTTTACCATTCAAAGTCACCATCTTAATATGAGCTCCAAGGTTAAGATCTTGGAAGTTGTCCTTGAGGCTTCCCTTATCTCAGATGCACAGGTGTATACAATCACCAGTAAAACACAATATCACTTGAGATTACTTACGTTCCAGAAACCAACTGTTCTACACTGGCTCATGCACTGATTATGCCAAGAATAAATTATTGCAGTGCACTGCTAGCTGGTGCAAATAAAAGTAGTTAGAGAAAAATTCAGATTTTACAAAATGATGCTGTGTGCAACGTAAAAAAACATCTCCAGACATGACCCAATCTGGGTCCATAGAAGAAACCTGCGCTGGCTCGCAGTGGAAGCTTGGGTTCGCTTTAAGGTTTGCACAGTGCATTTCTGCATTGATAGAGTGGCCGCCGTGCCCAAATTGCATTGTCTGTTCTCCAAACTGCACTGATAGAGGGGCCGCCGTGCCAAAATTGCATTGTCTGTTCTCCAAACTGCACTGATAGGCTTTTTTCCCACTATAGAGGTGTCTCAAACTTAGCAGGGCCGCCGTGCCCAAAGTGTATTGTCTGTTCTCCAAACTGCACTGATAGAGGGGCCGCCGTGCCCAAACTGCATTGTCTGTTCTCCAAACTGCACTGATAGGCTTTTCTCCCACTATACAGGTGTCTCAAACTTAGCAGGGCCGCCGTGCCCAAACTGCATTGTCTGTTCTCCAAACTGCACTAATAGGCTTTTCTCCCACTATACAGGTGTCTCAAACCTAACAGGGCCGCCGTGCCCAAACTGCATTGTCTGTTCTCCAAACTGCATAGATAGAGGGGCCGCCTTGCCCAAATTGCATTGTCTGTTCTCCAAACTGCACTGATAGAGGGGCCGCCGTGCCCGAAGTGTATTGTCTGTTCTCCAAACTGCACTGATAGGCCACTCCCACACTGTACAGGTGTCTCAAACCTAGCAGGGCCGCCGTGCCCAAATTGCATTTTCTGTTCTCCAAACTGCACCGATAGGCTTTTCTCCCACTATACAGGTGTCTCAAACTTAGCAGGGCCGCCGTGCCCAAAGTGTATTGTCTGTTCTCCAAACTGCACTGATAGGCCACTCCCACACTGTACAGGTGTCTCAAACCTAGCAGGGCCACCGTGCCCAAATTGCATTGTCTGTTCTCCAAACTGCATTGATAGGCCTCTCTCCCACTATACAGGTGTCTCACAAACGTAGCAGATAGAAGGGCCGCCGTGCCCAAAGTGCATTGTCTGTTCTCCAAACTGCACTGATAGGCCTCTCTCCCTCTATACAGTTGTCTCAAATTTAGCTGGGCCGCCGTGCCCAAAGTGTATTGTCTGTCTTCAAACTGCACTGATAGGCCTCTCTCCCTCTATACAGGTGTCTCAAACCTAGCAGGACCGCCGTGCCCAAACTGCATTGTCTATTGTCCAGACTGCTTTGACAGGCCTCTCTACCACTATACAGGTGTCTCAAACATAGCAGGGCCGCCGTGCCCAAACTGAATTGTCTGTCGTCCAAACTGCTTTCACAGGCCTCTCTCCCACTATACAGGTGTCTCAAACCTAGCAGGGCCGCCGTGCCCAAATTTGCATTGTCGCTAAGGGAGACGGAGACTAAAGAGAGCCACTGTTAGAACCCAACTATATAACTATACAACCCTTAACTCCACCCTTACACCCCGACCAAGACAACAACTGGACTAAAACAACTCAGAATCGTACAATGCCGCGCAAACAACCCACCCAGAGGGAAAGAAGAGAAGAAAAAACAAACACCCCGAAACTTCAACTAAGAACCGCAACAACAGAACACACCCCCACAGACAGGTTCAAAGATCGGACCAACACTGAAAGAAGAGACAAATCCCTTTACCTAACTCCATACCTCACTGAGACCTACTCACCAGATCGAACCAACGCGACGCCAAAACCAACTACACGGAACAACCTACCAACATCACGAAGAAGGACAAACCCCACCAGATACAACAAGCACACAACTGAAGCAATAACACCATACATCACCAAAGCAAGAACAACCCCCAACCCACAACCATGTCCCCTGGAAGACGAACCAGATGAAAACAAAAACCCTAGGCTAAACCTAGAAGTACTACCCGAGAACGCCGACAACCTGAAACCTGCTCCTGAACAAGATCAGAAAACGAACCTAACAAAAAAAGGCAAACCAAGCTACACTTCTAAACTCCACTGCAATCTAATAAATGCAAGATCCATGTCAAAACACTCTACAGAGATCTTCGACCTACTCGACGACAACGGCATCGACATCCTCTTCATTACAGAAACTTGGCTGGACGACAACTACAAAATCACACTCCAAAGCTGCCTTCCAGCAAACTTTAAATGCCTTCAAATAAACAGGAAAAACAAAATAGGAGGAGGCATCGCAATAGCATTTAAAGAGCAGCTGAAAATAAGAACAGACGAACCACTCAACATCCCCAACTGCGAGTCCATGGTCATACACCTAACAACTAGCCCAAAAACCAACATCACATTCATCCTGGTGTACAGACCACCAACTTATGATGCATCCTTCGTCGACAACTTCATAGAAGCCATAACCAACATAGCCATCAACCACGAACACCTAATCATACTGGGGGATTTCAACATCTGGTTCGAAGACAGTCATGCCAACTCCCAAAACTCACTGATTGAACAACTCGCCACCATGAAACTACGACAACTAGTAAAAGGGGCAACTCACTTGGCAGGACACACCTTGGACGCAATATTCGCAGAGGAAAAACTCATCACCATGGCACCGCCGATACAAATACTGTGGAGTGACCATCTCATCATCCCATTCGTAATCACTCTGCCTACTCAAGTCTACAACCAACCTCCCAAACTCACAGCCACCACAAAAAGAAACTGGAAAGACGTCAAAAAAGGCAACCTATTCGAACAACTGGAGTTAACCAAGCCCTCAACAACAGAACTAGACCTAGCTGACCTAGACGGGAAAGCGGAGATACTACACAAATGGATTGCAAATACAATCGACAAGATGGCTCCAGAAAAACCATTCACACCATCAAAAAAAAGAGCAATGGCAAAATGGTTTACCACACTACTAAGCACCATGAAAAAAGAAAACAAAAAGATGGAAACGGAATGGAGGAAAGATTACAATCCAGACAAAAAACAATGTTCCAGAAGCACATTCGCGCATACAAGAAGGAAATTCAAAAGGCAAAGAGAAAGCATTATGATGACAGAATCACAAATGCCACCAACACACAAAAATAAATGTTCCATATCATTAAAGAAATGAGAAACCCACCAGGCTGTGACAACACCCCAACCCCCTCGGAGAAACTATGCAACAACCTTGCAGACCACTTCAAAAAGAAAATCAATGACATCCGACAAACCATCCAACAGAGACCAACCAGCAGCGACTTACAACCAAACAAACCTAAATCAGAACCGCAGCACAAACTCAATAACTACCCTCAAATATCAGCAGAGGCATTCGCAACGCTGATAAAACACAGCAAGAAAGCAGGCTCACCGATGGATCCCTGCCGCCCGGACATCTACAAATCAATCCTCAGACAAGGAACACCAGCAGAATACTTCAGAAACCTTCTAAATCTATCACTGGCAACAGGAACAGTACCAAGGATCTTCAAATCGGCTTACATCAAACCACTTCTGAAAAACACAAGCGGGGACGTAGATGACCTCTCCAACTACAGACCAATCTCCAACATCCCGTACCCAGCCAAACTCCTCGAAACCTACGTATACAAACTAACCCAAGAATACGTTGAAGAACACCACCTGCTAGACCAAGCTCAAGTCGGCTTCAGACCCATAAGAGGTATGGAAACAGCACTACTATCCATCTGGGATGACCTAAAAACAAACACAGACTCCAACACAACATCTGCCCTTATCCTGCTCGACCTCTCTGCAGCCTTCGACACAGTTAGCCATGACACCCTAACCAAAAGACTAGAAGACATAGGCATAACAGACACAGCGCTACGCTGGACTAAATCATTCCTAGCAGACAGAACTGAAACCGTCTGGATCAAACCCTTCAAATCCACCCCACGAGTCAACGACTGTCGAGTACCACAAGGATCCTCACTATCTCCACTGTACTTCAACATCTACCAAACCCCAGTAATCAGAATCTTCAAGAAACACAACATCAAATGCTACAACTATGCAGACGACACTCAAATCATCTACAAGATCGAAGACACTCAAGCCGATCATTCAAACTTAACTGACTGTCTAAAAGAAGTCTTCAACTGGATGAATGCCAACAACCTGAAAATCAATCCAGGAAAAACCGAAATCATGATCATATCCAAAGACCAAGCGAAGGAAACCGCCATCCCGTGGCCAACGGAAATGGGATCTACACCATCACCATCTAAGGTAGTGAAAAATCTGGGAGTCCTGATGGACAACACCCTAACCTTAGAACCGCAAATAAACGCAACAGTCAAGAAATGCTTCTTCCTCCTCCACAAGGCAAGAAAAATACTACTTTTCCTCTCCTTCACACACAAAACACTCACCATCGTCGGCCTCATCATGTCAAATATCGACTATGCAAACAGCCTCTACCTTGGTATACCGGAATACCTACTGAAGAAGCTACAACGGATCCAAAACACTGCAGCCAGACTACTCCTCAAACTATCCAGAAGAGACCACATCACCCCGGCCCTAAAAACACTACACTGGCTCCCAGTAAAACAGCGTATCATCTTCAAAACATTGTGCATAACGCACAGGGCAATCAGCGGACAAGGAGCAGAATTCCTACAAAAAAAAAATAGCAATCTACAAGCCAACGAGACCGCTCAGGTCAACCAACGAAATCCGACTGGAACAAAAACCTTACACCAAGAAGAAACTCGGAGGCACCGCTTTCTACCACTTAGCCGCGAAAACCTGGAACAACATCCCAAAAGTAATAAGGAACACCAAAGACCACCTTAAATTCAGAAAATTACTAAAAACCTGCCTCTTCAACACCGGAGACTAAAACCGAAACAACAATAAGACAAACGACTCATCAAAAAAGGACATTGACAAACCCCTAGAACCGACAGAAGTACCCTGGGCACCAGTAGGGCTGACGCTGGACACAGGGGTCCACCCGCGAGACCCAGAGAAATGGATACAACTACTCCAACCAACCCTTACCATCCCCCACCGCACGTACAGCCACAACTAGGTTCCACGAGGCTGTGGAACGAACAAGATACCACCAATCACCACACAACCGGGTGTATGGACACTAGCAGCGGCGCTAGTCATGTGAAGGGGGTGAGGAGCATGCAAGGTTATTAAGGGAGCGGGCGGACGGGACAGCTAGATCCTCTAACGGCCTCGAATGGAAAAATGGGCACGTACCTCCTGAGGCTCAGGGTGTACAAGCATCCCTTCGGGTAAGATTACACGAGCCCAACCGGTTCAGTCCAGGATAGAGATGAGTAACGAATACCATTAACAATTTCCTTCTCTGCATACACCTCTCAAACTCCAAACCAAAAACAAACAAAAACCTCTAGCGCAGCAAACCGCACAAACTTCACTACACTGCAACAACAAAACAAAAAAAACACATAGACTCGCACATCAGCATACGACGACTACCGGCCGCATACACCCCAGGCCCAGCTGACGGAACCACCGGGCAGAGGCTGCCAACAGCACATCACTGCAATCTTGCACTTTTCCAGCCTCCACCCACTAACCAACCCCCCACCTCTTTCAGAGCCGCCAGAGCGCCAGGGGACCACTCCGGTGATGATAGTGCGCGGTACAAATGACCTTTAACATTAACATTAACATTAACAGTGGTGTATTAATGTCTCTGGTCAGGCACCCAGATACCTAAAAGATTCCATTAGAGTTTCTAGCCTCAAGAGAAGGACCAGATCTAGTGACTCCATAGACCTAGTTGGCCCAAAGAATAAACGAGCGAAAACACTTGGTAGGTCTTTCCGGTCACAGGCAGCAAGTGTATGGAATAAAATCCCAAACGAGCTGCGTGCGGATTGCAATCATGCTACGAAACATCTGAAAACAGTACCCTTTGAATGAATTAATGAATTCTTGATTTGACCTATCCCTGTACTTGATCCTGATTTTCTTCCTTCTTCTGCGCATTGATGCCTGCGGGCTCCGGCGCATTACAGACACAA
Organism: Ambystoma mexicanum; assembly: GCF_040938575.1. Lineage (NCBI taxonomy): Eukaryota > Metazoa > Chordata > Amphibia > Caudata > Ambystomatidae > Ambystoma > Ambystoma mexicanum. The sequence goes on along the minus strand of NC_090933.1, from coordinate 227,021,001 downwards.
ACAAACGAATAAAATAAAAAAATCTTCAGGATGACTCATTTAGTTTTTGAATCACACAGCTGCTTCCTTCTTTGCGTGACAGATTGGCCCTAATGTTGGATGTCTGATCCGAAAACGCATTGGCCTTTTATAACTGTTCACCTCTGTGTCTTAATACATGTATTTTATTTTTGACAAAAATGCTCTTTTTTTCGACATTGCATCCTGAGCTTTATTTAAATGAGATGTTCTGATTAACACAACATTGAGGCTGAATTCGCATCGTCCTTGTCGACCTCATAAGTGAGCTCATAGAATTCAAGTTTTATTAGCATTGGTCTTTTCTTCCATGTTACTTGTACCCGACAGTGCAGGTTCAAGGTACATTACTGTAGCAACATTGCTTGCATTTTACTAGATTGAGTGGGCTACCCTCTCACTGGTTTTCATAAAATACGGCTTCCCCGATTTGAGACTGACAGCCTGTCTGCCCTTGCATGACATTATTAACATCTTGCTAGCCAATTCACTCGCAACTCACCAAAAAAGGCATGGCGTTGGTGTGATCTTTAGCAGGGACACACCATCAGCCTCTCATCAAACAACTTTAAACCCTTTTCTTTTTAATACATCTCTGTTCAACTTCTCACTCCCACCTCTCTCATTATCCTGTTCCCCTAACGCCTATAAAGCCCTTTCAATCTCTTCTCTGAAATGTACCTACATCGCAAATCTCGATCACTTGATGTCCCTGACATCATGTTTTCTATCCATATGCTTTCTGAACAAATTCATCCCTACATTTGGTTCCTCATATAATCTCTTTGGTAATGATACCCAAATATTATTCTCCTTTCCTCCTTTAAGCCTGTCATCTCTAAGTGAATCCCTAAGTGCGGCACTGCCATGTCATATTGGATGGCTCGGCATTGTCTGATGCTAAACTCATAAAAAAATGAAGTTATCTGTATCCTGGAGCCCTATGTCTACCCATCCCTTCTATCCTCTATCAACCTTGATTGTTTATTCCTGACCTCCTCATGCAATCACCCAAGGCTCACAACCTATGTATCTTCTTTGACATAAAACTCACTGCCCACCCACTACACAGTATCATCACTGTCATGTCCAATGAGGCTAGTATCAGCCTTCTAAAAATGTGAAATATCCTCCATCACCTCTTGCACCATCCTGGAAAAACTGTCACTGCTACCTGGGCTTTTGGAAGAATGGTCTTTTCGCTCCTCTTTCACCTTCTTCAAGATCTTCTGCTAAGTTGGCATACTGTTGCCACACTGGGTGGATCTCTATGCAGAACCACTTTCCTTTCAATTGTCTGATCCTTGTGTTCAGATTGTCACCATGCCATAGCCCCCCCCCCACTGCCAATCTGAATCCATTTCTCATAGATGTCCTGCTTGGACCCTTTGCTCTCAAGCCCCCCACAGCTTCTGTCCAGCATTCAACAATGCATTGCTACCTACTCCTGTGCCTTTAGATTTATGCTGACTCATCTGTCAGTGGAGGGATTTGAGGCCAGACTCAATTTTCACCTTCTAGCCAGGGATGTTTAATCTTCCACATCCGTCTGCCTCAAACCTCTATGCCCTGCCCAAACTTGATGTAAATATAAAAGTACGTACCTGCCGACTTAATGCTTATCGTAAAATATATGCTTGAGTGCCAAACAGTTGCCAGTTTTCCCCTTTTGCCTTCTCCCCACCCTTCCTCCAAAACCTGGTCTATGCCTAACCACATACACTCTTTTACTCTGCTAAAGACCGTTTCCCGTTCTCGTTCTCCCTCAAACTTCTTCACTTTTTCTGCCTCCTGTCTGTCGCTACCTAATCCTCACCTTCTCTATCCCTTTGTTGTAGCTCTTTCCATCAAGTTTTAATTAAACCTGTCCTATCTATTTGTTTGGCACAATCGCTGTCTCATCCATCTTGTCTTGTGCACTTTTTGCCCTCTGATACTCCCCATTCACTTTCCGCTAACCTTGCTTGCACTCTGTGCTGCATGTCAGATTCTTACTGTAATAGCGCTGGCATTTGCCTGTTCACTGTTTTGCTTCTTGTACTGTCTACAAGACTGTATGCTGTGGGAGCATAATTGGGGTTAGAATACCCTGCAGCGGCCCTCAATGGATAGAATCCATGTACCATTGGGGACGTATTATTGGTTTGGGAAAGAAGAGGGCGAGGAGCCGTGGGCCCTTCTCTCGTTGTCATGCTGGTTAAGCATCCATTCTTTTTATTTTCCTCCTCCTCCTCTTCTTCCAAAATGTTCCACAATTCTAATATACTCATTCTGTTCTGTAATTGTTTTCCCTCATAGGTTCTAAGTTGTTTTGCTGATATGTGTTTTTTGGATGGAATTGTGTTAATTTTGGGGGGTGCCCCCAATCCATCTCTTTCCCTATGCTATTCCCTCTACGCCATCCCACTCCCCACCACTTTTAAACCCTCCTCCCTATATAATTGGATTAGTTTATTTGATGGAATTGTTTTGGCAAAAATTCCATCAAAAAATCTCCTGTAAGCAAAAGAATGTGATACCACCTTAATGTGTTGTGTAAATATGTGCCCGTGTTGCAGCACTAATTTTGAATGAGTGCCGTCTTGAGGCTATGGGCTGAACATCTTTCCAGACATATTTTTAACCCACTCAACATGGTACTTAGCTATCTTGGTCTTATATCTTTGGATTGCTTTGCTCAAATGAATGATGAGTGTATCTGCTATGCTTAAAGTATAAAACACAACTTACCAAAGATCAGTGAACACTGCTTCAACACTCAATCAACTTATCCACTCCTTTTCAAACCTCTCCCCACAATAGTTCCCTCAAAGTTACCACATCTATGTCTTTCTCTGGGACCAAGTCCCCAATAACACAGAGTCTTTCATTTGAGCAGCACTAAAAATGCTGCTCACGCACAGGACCACTTTTTTCTGGTCCACAACACCAATTGGTCTACTCTACCAACACAAAGAAAAATATACCTCTACACTTCTATATTACACCACAGCACAAGGCTGGCACCAGCAAACATTAATGCAAATCATAATATCACTGTCTTCCCTTATAGGCGGGAGATACCTCTCTTTTATCTCTGTGCCTTTAAGAGGATTATCACAGGATCTGCCTCAACCATTGTTAAAGACATTCAATGCTTTGTTATCTCTACTTCTCACATATCAATAACACACAAAAACCTCAACTCCCCGATTTTGGCATGCATCGTTCATACTCACATCCTAGGATCCCATGAGGGTCTTCGGTGTTGAGTCTCTCCTAAGGGCCTCCTCTCCTTCACGCCCAGCGGGGAAGCCTCCGGGGACAGGGCAGGGTGTTCTGCAAACAGGGTACCTGCTGACCTTTCTTCTCAGATGTGCATTACCTCAGTTCTCCACAGACCACCCCTGCTGTCCGAGGGGACAGGGCGTGGGACCTCAATTGTCCAGAGGTCCATAGAGAACTATCCTCTTCTACCACCTGTGGAAGTGCACCCAGGATTACACAATAAGTTAGAATAATACTCACTGATGGAGGTCTCAGGTGCATGTCAAAACCCAGCTTTATCCAACAACGAATCTAAGCCAGGACAGCATAAAAAACATGTAATCTCATAGCTCTCACATTTAATTGATTGCAAGCTAGTTTTGTTGCACAATTACATCAGAAATAACATCACATCACATTATTAGTTTACAAAACCTATGGGGAAATGGGGTTAGATATTAGCTCAAACTATTTATATGATGCATAGGAGTTACACAACGTATTAGTGGGTACCTGTCTGCTGGCTCCTCCTGGGCCCATATTTTGTCATTAAAAGGAGAGCTAATTGGTCCAGCATCCTCTTGTCTCTAAAGTGATGCTTTCTGTCCTCTCAACAAGATCATTACTTTGCTTCCAGAACTCTCTTTGAACTCCCTCACTTCACACCTACTTCCTTGTACTGTCACCATGCTGGATGGCTAATGATGCAAAACAAGGCCAGATTCAGAAATCTATCCATGGTAAGGCACTACTTTATCTATCCTCTATCCAACTCTAAAAGCCTTCTCGTAATCTCTGATCTTCCACCTCAACTACCCTTGTGGCTCCTCACCTTCCCTGTTCTTCCTCTTTGTTCCTCTTTGTACCGGCTCTTTCTCTCTTCTTACTCCACTTGCATTGAATTCTCCCCAAGACATCCAAGAAACAGTCCACATGGATTTCTTCAAAACCAAACTAAAAGCCTACCTCCTCACCTCTGAGTTACCCCTTAACCTACCTCTCATCTGCCCTCTAGCTAACATGTTTTCCCTCGCCTTCAACCTGCCTCTGCACCTCACTACCTCTGCCTCCACTCTAGCACTTCATCTATCATGGTCATATCCCATGCACAGTTGGCCGTACCGCCTACCTGCACTAAAAAATGTCCAATGTTGGATGTCCTTAATCTGTATATGGTGACTGTTTCATTTCCTTCCCTCCACAACATGGTCAGAATGTCCCTGAAACTCACTCCATTGTTAGAAGTTCACTGCTTTGCGTCAAATCTGATTTCTCATCTATTGTATTTTATTTTGTGATCAAAAGAGCATTGCGTCTCAGGTAATTAAATACATAAAATAAATCATTCCATCATACAGAATTATCTTTACACACCTTGTTATGGGAAGTGCCTGCATAATTTAGCACCATGCAGGCCCTTCACCTTTTCCCCATTTTGGAGTCCCACTGTTGACTGGGGATCTATATTTTCCATGGAGGAAATGTCCTCAACGCAAAACCAGGAGATATTTAAAATGTTTCAGTATTGAAAGTCTTAATTCCGTGGAACAGTAAAATTGCAGTATTCTAGTTGCTGCCACTTTTTTAACCACACGACCACATTCTGAATGAGGTCGACAGATATCCATGTGTGACTGATCTGCTAATGCGCTGGGAAGATGCCATGGCTTGCTCTACATAGTGACTTGATGCAGCTGCAGAAAATATCTTGCATCTTGGTCTCACCTTTGACACCTTTTTTAACTCATACTCTATACAAATTTAACTATTTTTAACTGTACGAAAAGTTTAAAAAACGTATTTTTGGAAACAAACAGTGAAATATTATCTAGTGAAAACAAGCCACAATATCGAGTTTGGTGGTATCTCAGCGTAAATACCCCTGAGATACCACCAAATGCTATTACCGTTGCCACCACTTGGCATGGCGGTATTATCACCAGATTAACGGTGGTAGTAGGTGGTGTTAGTCTCCATTAATTGGAGTCCACTGCGTGGGGATCTTTGTGGTATTACCACAGCAGTAATACTGTCGATTTGTCCATTTTCCGGTGGTAAGTTGGAGGAATTGCCTCCAGCATTCTGCTGGAGGTGTTTCCTTTGCCATATGTCCAAACCTGTAGTTTTCGAGTGTGGTAATGCAATCAAAATTCTAATGCATTACCACTGTTTTTACCACGCCTTTGAACTCGTAATGAGGCCCACTGTTTTTTTGTACTGAGGAAATATTTGGAAAGCCTTTTCGCTTATTTCGTACATAATTGAGGGAAAACGTTTTACTTTACTTGCATTTGAAGGATAAGTGTGGAAATTGCTAGCTTGCGAGTAGTCGCAACTAATCTCTCGCGGGATGAGGCAATCCCGGAATGCGGAGAAGCCCTGAGAAGCGAATTTGAAGTGCCACCAGTTGACAGGTGCACGGCTGCCCGGCACTCCTCCTGAACACCAGACCACGGTCTTTCCTGCAAGTCATCCCTCACTACATTACCTGCAGCCTCCAATAATAGAGCACAGTGAGGCAACTGTGACAACGCCTGTTATTCCAAATATCCAAATAGTGTGCTTGTCCTGTGTTGGACACAACATAATTGGCGATGAGGATTCACAGATTGCACATGATCACCGAAATGCAGAGAGAAATGCCACCCCCATCCTTCTTGCAGACCCCAGGCAGGCCTATCATTTCATGGCTAGAGTGGGAGTCACTGTTTTAAACGTATTTGGAGGCAGTGGGTGGAGCTGATTACCCAGCGGTGCGGAAGAAGGCAATGCTGCTCAATGCACTGGGGGTTGTAGGCAAGAGAACCTTTACAGGGCTGAAGCCCGAAGCTGATGAAGGGGATGATGACAATGCATATAAAAAAGCAGTGAGGAGGATAGCAAAGAGGTTTTCATCCAAACAGTACATAGTCCTGAATAGGATCAGGTTTTATCACATGAGGCAGGCACCAAACGAACCTGTAGATGACTACATAGTTAAGCTGAGAGAACTGGCAGTGATGTGTGCATTTGGCGACACGTCTGAAGACAGAATTTGTGATGTACTCATTGTGCACACCAACAATCGCAAAGTCCAGGATAAGTTCTTCCTAGAAAAGGATTTTCAACTGGAAAAAGCTATCCAGATTTCGAGAGCGGTGGAGGAAACATCCTGCAGGCGCAAGGAGTGGGCCGGCAGCCTTTCAGTACCAGAAGTCCAAGTAGTACAATACAAAGGGAGGTGATACAGGTGGCAGCACAATGCCAAGGAGTAAACGTCAGGATGAGCCACTCCCGTGCCATAGATGCACCAGCACCACTCACTTGGCAAATAGCAGAGATTGTCCCCCAAGGAACATGGGGTGTTGCAAATGCAGGAGGTTTCGACATTTTTCCTTGGTTTGCACGTCTCGAGGTAAGACAGCGGTGATGTTGGTGCAGAGTGAAGAGGTCAGAGATGAAGCCTTGTCAGAAGAAGAAGGATGTCCAACAGTCATTATGGTGAACTGTGTCACAGCTCGGGGGGAGAAGCCCCACTGAACATGAGACCAGATTAATGGCAGACTCTGGTTCAGACCTCACCATATTGCTGTTAGACACACACAAAGGCATGGTCAGCAAACACAAATTGGAATTCTGCAGGACAAAGTGCAACCACACGGTCTTTGGCAGTGCCACAGTGAATTTACTGGGAAATATCCGAGCTACTGTGGAGTTCAAAAGTATAGTGACAAAGACCAAAGTATACTTTTCAGAGAGAGGCCCTGCTTTTTTGGGATGGGATGACCAGCCCAAGTTACAAATTAGATTGGATCCCAGTGTGGAGGGACAAGTCTTGTCCATAGCCAGTGGAGGAGCACTGGTCACTAGAGAGGAATTTCCAGAACTGTTCTCCGACACACCTGGTAAGATCAGGAACTATGTGCACAAGATCAAACTTAAGCAAGGCACCATTCTACTAAAGCACAAGGTGACCTGCGACTGCAAGAGGTGCACTACAGGTGAAACTCAACAAGATTCTAAAAGAAGGGACAATTGAAACAGTAGAGTCCCCTGAATGGCTTAGCCCAGTAGTTCTCATAAAAAACAAAACATGGGGGATCTACAAATTTGCATCGTTCTACGTAGCTTAAATCTTGAAGTAGATTTGGACACTTAAACTTCACCCAGCATTAATGAACTAATCTTGTTAATGAAAGAGACAAAAGTGTTTTCGAAGCTCGACACGAGGGACGCGTATCACCAGATCAGCATGCATCGTAAATCAAGACCTCTAACAGCCTTCATAACTCCATTTGGTGGTTATATGTGATCTTACCTACCACAATTACAGAGTGGCCCATTTAATTGTGGACAACACACTGCAAAACACGTTTTTTTGTTTAGTTTTTTTAAAATTCCCCATGAGTTCCCCTTTGTCCACCCTTTTAAAGCCACCCGACCCCATCCTGACCCATTTTGACCCCTTAGCATACCCTTTATATATTTATATAATATTTTCATTGTTTTTTCATGTTATTTTCCGATCTGTTATGTACCACTCTGTTTTGTCTGCAATAAAATTACTGGATAACCATTTGGTACATACCAGTTCATGAGAATAGTGTTTGGCCTGTCCTCAGCTACGTCAGCATTTCAACGCATGATGGACGCTTTGTTGAAAAACATAGGAAACGTGTCCTACTTTCAGGGCGATATCTTAATATATGCTAAGGATCAGGGAACAAAGCGTTTCATAAAGTGTTAGCCAAATTGCAAGAGGCAGGAGGTAGGCTATGCTACAACAAGTGCCTATTGCAGGCTGCGGAAGAGGAGTATCTGAACTATAAGATATCCAGGATATGGATCAGCCCGAAAAAGGATATATTACAGGCCATCATGAAGGCACCCCCACCCAAAAGTAAAGATGAACTGAGGTTGTTTCTAGGCCTGTTCGAATACTATGCAAAATGTGTGCCTAAATTCTCAGAGACTACAGCCCCCATGAGGGAACTACTCAAGAAAGGAATAGAATATCACTTCAGAGAAGAGCAGGGTGAACGCCTTTGAGGAGGTCAAAGGTGGTATCATGCATGCTCCCTGACATCAACTATTTAACCTACAGTGGGAAAACAGTGATCACCACTGCTGCCAATTCATATGGAATAGGGGCAATGTTAACCCAGAAGAAAGGCAACAAGGAGCACATAGTGGCTTTTGCATCGAAAGCAATTTCACAGGCAGAAAGAATCTACTCTACCATAGAGAAGGGCATGTTGGAGTGTGCCTAGGTGGTGGACTACTTTCAAACTTATGTATGGGGCACAAGATTCCAGTTAGTTATGGACCACAAGACCCTGGTGCACATGTTGAGACCAGGAGGTACTCGAACATCCACTCCCCACCTGGCCCGCATCACAGCAAAATTGCAAGAATATACTTATGAGATTGTGCATATCACGGTTTGGAAAAACACCCAGGCGGACTGCATGTCCAGGATGCCAGAAGAGAGGATAAAGTGACCAGCTTCCTCAAAGATGAATGTGTTTTAGCATTGTTGGGCGATCTCAGGAGCAAAGAGTTTTTTGAGATGAGTGAGAATCAGTGGAAGGAAGAAGCCGCTAAAGATACCACAATAGAACATATCACAGAATGGGTCAGGAAGGGTTGGCCAAACAAGAAGGCAGTCCCCGAAGGCCTGCGACCATACTGGAAAGTGGCTGATGAGATCTTCGAATTCAATGCCATGCTAATGAGGGGTGATCAAGCCATCCCAATAGTGACACTAAGGAGAACCATCATATGCAGGACTCACGCAGGATAACTGAGGAGCAACATGACTCAAGGTCTGGCAAGCTCCATTACACCCCACAGAAGTACCAGAAGGGGTGTTGAAAAAACTGGGGCTAGATTTCATAGGCCCATTAGACTTGATGAAACCAGAACACAAGCACAGGAATGTGTTGGTAGTCTTCTTATCGAAGTGGATGGAAGTAGAGTTTGTCCCGGACATCACTACGCCCACAGTTATCCGATTCTTCAAAAATATCTTCCGACGAGAAGGGTTACCAAAGGAACTGGTCACAGACAATGGGGTCCAACTTGTCTCAAGGGAGATGGAAAAGTTGCTGAAGGACAATCACATCCACCAGATAAAGGTGGCCTTGTATCAACCTCAGGTGAATGGCCTGGTGGAATGCACAAACAGGTTAATCAAAGGGGCTGTGCAACTTGCCACAGCAGCAGGACTAGAACCTCATAACACAATTAAGAAGGCTGTGGCAGCTCATGGCCTGACCCCTAATGGTACCACAAATATATCACTGTTCCCCTCCTTAGAGGATGCAGCGCAGTGTCCATATTGGTCTCACTGTGGCTGTCAAAAATACGGGAAGATAACACCATGGAAATGAAGGAAATAGTCTGGTGATTTAGGAGAAGCAAGGAAATTAAACTGTTGAATGACAGGAAGAGAGCATCTTATCTAAATACCTTCGAAGAAGGTGAACTCATCAAAATAAAACTGTCACGGTCCATGTTCAGTCGACCCTTGAGAGTATGGACCTCATTACGGGTCTGGCGGTAACCGTGCTGGTAAAACCGGCAGGTAGCCGGTGGATCCGTAAGCAGTTACCAGCACCAGACTTACCGGTAACACTGGGGTATTACAACCCCAGCGGCTGGAAAGTCAGACACCAGTTAAATGTTGTTCCCCATTCCCATAGAGTCCCATAGAACTCTATGGGAATGGGAACCATGGAAACACCGGCACAGGTAATAACGGTGCCGGTGTTTCCTTGAAACTCTGTGGGCGGGTGAGCTGAACACAGTGAAATACAGCCTGAACATCTTAGTCAAATTGAATAATCTGATATTTGCCTGATCTGTAATATATTTAATTCTGTAAAATATTAAATACAGGTATATATGATCAGTGCATTGCCAAAATACAAGTCAAAATGTGGGAAGAAAAGGAAAAGAAAGGAGATACATTTGTGATAAGGGCACAACATTGCTACTGTTGTATCAGAAATTATATGGTCCTTTTGTGGGGCTAGAGGCCTCTGTGTATACTAATATCAAAATATATGTCATGATATGATTCACTACTCCCCATTATGATATACATGTCAAAAATGTCCAGCATGTTAAAAGAAGGACCATACTAAAAACCCATGGTGACATACATATACACATGGATTGTAGAACCAGATCTGACGTATCAAGTGGTCCTAAATTAGGCGAATCCATGTTATGATATGATATGATACAGCATTTATAATGCTCCTATACACAAGTGTTTCATGGCACGACAAGGCAAGGGAGGGGGAACAGAGGGAAGACAGACAACAATCCTACTAGGCCGGGTGTCTTTCAGATCACACAAGTTCATGGAAAGGGGAAAGGGACAGTGCAATACATAGGATAATAGAATAAGTAAGTAAGTAAGGTACAGCCAGCTGGTGGCGAGTGCAAGGGTAAGTGCAGACATCACGTGGCAAGTGAAAGGGTAAGTGCAGACATCAGGTGTAAGTGCTGCTATTGGGACTGTAGGGATACAGAAACAGTCCCAAGTGCAGGGGTTTCCAGGAAGGCAGTGCAGGTGTGCGACTGGCGGGGGAGTGGACCTAGGTCTGAGAAACAGAGGGTGGCAAGGTAACCAGTGCAGATTCATTTTCAGCCAGGAGGAGAAAAAGCAGAAGCAAAGAGAAATGTTTTGAGGTGCTTCCAGAACCGGAGATGATTCTCCTCAAGTTTCAGGGAGGGAGGGAGGCTGTTCCAGAGGGAGGCCCCAGCCAAAGAAAGAGATCTACCACCAACTCATTTCTTGGAGAAGCGACTGACCCTGAGGGTGTTGGAGGCGGATAAGCGAAGAGCTCGAGTAGGAAGATGTTTAGCAAGCGAGAGTTGAAGGTATTGAGGCCCCAGGCCCCAGAAGGCCTTGTGGACAATGCAGAGGGTTTTGAACTTTATCCTCGCATCCACTGGGAGCCAGTGTAGAGGTTTCAGTTCTGGAGAGATGCGATCCCTGGGCTTGAGGCCAAGGACAAGTCTTGCAGTCCTGTTCTGGATGGGTTGCAGAGGGCGGAGAGTAGAAGCAGGCAGATTTAGAAAGAGGCTGTTGCAATAGTCCAGCCTAGAGAGAACCAGAGCTCTGGAGACAGTGAGCTTCTGGGGAAAGGAGAGGAAAGGAAGAGTACCTCTGAGGAGGTGCAGCTGGTAGTGTGACTTCTTTGAGACATCAGAGATGTGAGGAGAGAAGGAGAGTGTGGAGTCGAAGATGACCCCAAGGTTTTTAGCCACACATGTGGGAGCATGGAGAGGGCCAAGAGAGGCTGGCCAGAGAGTGACAGGAAAGGAGGGAGTGGGTGTGCTGATGAGGAGAATCTCAGTCTTATGGGCATTAAGGCAGAGATCATTGGTGGAACACCAATTCTGTATGGCGGACAGACAGTCTGAGATGAGAGAGGGAGAAGAGGGGGCTGAGGATAGCATGAAAATGATCTGGGTGTTATCCGCATAGCACTGGAAGTTGGGGCAGAGTGCAGCAATGCGGTGGACAATAAGTGACAGGTATTGGTTGAACAGCCAGGGAGAAAGGTTAGACCCCTGGGGAGCACCACAGGTAGAGATAGAGATAGAGGAGAGGAAGAACCCAAGTTGAACCTGGGAGGGTCGATCAGAGTGGAAAGAAGTCAGCCACGCAGGGACCTGACCAGTGATACCCAGGTTATCATGGAGACGGATGAGCAGTATGGCATGGTTGACCATGTCAAAGGTAGAGGAGAGACCAAGTAATATGAGGACACAGGGGGTGTTGGAATCAAGGTTTGAGAACAGGTCTTTACGGATGTTCAGGAGAGCAGTTTCTGTGCTTCTGGCAGCTCTGAAGCCAGACTGATGATCATGGAGACAACCAACAGCTTCAGTGTGGAGATTAGTCTGGGAGATGGCCAACTTTTCCAAGAATTTGCCCAGGAAAGGAGTGATGGAGATTGGGCAATAGTTAGCTGGGCAGGAGGGGTCAGCAGAGGGTTTCTTAAGAAGAGGGTGCACAACGGAGTGCTTCAAGATGGAGATGAAAACTCCAGTGGCAAAGGAGTGGTTGCTGAAATTGACCAGAGAAGGAGCCAGAGAGTCAATGTGGTCGTTGTTGATTTTGGAGAAACAGGGATGAACCTGTTTTGATGAGACTTTCATAGATCTGACTTGTCTAGAAACCATGTCTGTTTTTTTTTTTAAATTGCACATGGTTTACTTAAAATCTGAGTGTCTGTCACCCTGTCCAATTTCAACTTGTCCCATTTCTCTCTCTCTCATCTACTTGCACCCTTCCATAATTTTCTCCCCTTCCCTCTCCCTGCCTCTTCTCTCCTCTACCTACCTAATCTTTGGTGCTCTCTGTCTCTCCTCCTTTCTCTTCTGCACCCCCTTGGGCATCTTCTACACCTCTGCAGGGCATACCTCTGATGTGTACCCCTCCCTGGAAGTCTTTCAAGGATGGCAACCTTCTCCATATTGCTACTCTAAACTCGTGCTCAGCTGTCAAACACTTCTCTGACATCTGCTGCCTTCTTGAGGAACTTTACCTCAATGTCGTCGGTCTCACTGAGACATGGTTCACAGCCAGCTCTGTCACGAGTTTTGACACCCTCTTCCTTGATGGCTACAAGATCCTCTCCGCTCCCAGGTCCAACAGTTCCGGAGTGGTTGTAGCCCTGATCTTCACTGAGTGGATTCCTGCCTCTGGCATTCCTTCGCAGGCCTACTCCTCTTTCGAATGCCTCGTCTGCAGGCTCTCTCTCTCTCCTAGCCATTCCCTTATTGTGGCTACTGTCTATTGGCCAACTAGCCAGATCTCCTCCTTCCTCTCTGAGTGGACGGACCTCTCCTCTTCCCTTCTGGTCTCGACAACTCAACTCCTCCTTCTTGGAGACTTCAACATCCACCTGGATGCTTCCCGTCCTTCCTCTGGACTCTTTCGCAACCTTTGCGACTCTCAATCACTCACTATTCTCCTCTCTGGCCCGACTCACTCTGCAGGGCACACTCTGCATGTTCTGATCCCCTCAGACATTCCCCTTTCTATCTCTCTCGCCACTCCTCCCTCCTGGAGTGATCACTTTCTCCTTTCCTCCCAGCTCATGCTCTCTACCCCTCAGGCCAAGCCAACTCCAGCACTGCCACCAACCTTTGCGGTCATCCGCCCCATGAATCATGTGTCAGTTGAGGCTTTCGCCACCACTTTCTCATTCCGTCCTCCCCCTTTGGCTGACTCACACCCTGACAAAGCCCTTTCTATGCTCCACTCTGCTTTATCTGATACTCTCGATGCTCTTGTCCCTGTCATTAGGATCTGCCAGAAGCCCAAAGCTGAGTGCAACTCCTGGTACTACTCAGACCTCGTCACCCTCAAACACAAGTGCAGAGTGGCTGAGAGTAAATGGCGTGCATCTGGTACATCCTCTGACAAACTGGCCAGCCACCTGCTCCAAAGGCAATATCGGCTCTCTTTCCTCATCAAGAAGAGAGCCCACATCCAAGCCTGTGTCTCTGCAGCATCTAACAACTCGGCTGAACTTTTTAAAATCTGCAAGGAACTGGTCAATCCTCCTGCAGTCTCTACCTCTCCTGTCCCCTCCCAGACCCTCTCCACGGCGCTGGCCTCTCATTTCATCTCTAAAACTCAGGACATCCTGTCCTCTCTCTCCTCCTCTCCCCTTCCTCCCTCTACTCCCTGCTCTTTCTAGACAAGTCTGATCTATGAAAGTCTCGTAAAAACAGGTTCATCCCTGTTCCTCCAAAACCTTGCACTTTGAGTATGGCCTGCCAAAGATAGGCGCCCATTTTTTAATTGTGCCATTGATAGTGGTCAGACTTTTTGTGCATATAATAAGTTTTTTCTAAAAAATGTTTGCGTTGAAACATATATTTTTTGTTGAAAGATTGATGTCGGTGGACACATATTTGGGCTCACCTTTCTTTGGTAATAGCGCGTTTTATTCCGCACGAATCATCCTTGGAAACTTTTTCCGACAAATTATGCAGCCGAAATGATACAACAACATTAATTCTTGGCACAAGCATGGAAAAACATTAATTCCATACAATATGCACTTTGGTAGATACGTTGGTTTGTACATCTTTAGTCTATTCCAAGATGGCTGCCCGGGTTTCGCTAAAAGCATATATTTTTGCTGCAGTTCAAGGCTGGGTTACCTAGCAACTGGAACTTACAGGTTCACTGCCACCACTTTCCGAGCAGCACACCACAGAGGAGTCCCCTAGTGGAAAATAGGTGACGTGGTCTCACACTATCGGAATAGATATCTTTACGCAGCATTTGGGGGCGTGGCATGCACAGCTGCATTAGTTAAATGCTGGTATGCCTCTGAACAATGTCTTTGAAAATGTTTTTGATACTTGTATAATTTAATTAGCTGAGTTGGTCTCACACAATAGAAATAGATATCACTACGTGACATTGGGGGATGTGGCATACACGGCGGCATCTGTTTAATGCTGTTATGCCCGTGAATATGATTTTGGAAATGTTTTTGATACCCAAAAAAATTACACAAATTTGGTAGTTCGCATTCACCACACAGCCTCACTTAACTATGCAGGATTCTATATCCTAAATTATAACCCGGTATTAAATACATGTAGATCTATGCCCACTGTGTATAATTATGGTGTGGTTGTCGCGATTGTGTCCAGTGCCCCGGGAGTTTAGCACACCCTGTAATCCTTAATTCTCTCAATCTACAGGACCCACGGGATAGGCATCATGTCCCGACCCCTAACATGAAAATTTTATATCAGCTACTGAGAGGATTTTCCTGAGTGAAGTACGGGAAAGCCCTTTACCCTTTTGTTTTCATTTAATAACAGCTTCCTGAATTTATTTTACATCTAAAACAAGACACTGACATGAATATTTATTCAAACACAGTGACCCAATCAGTCCAGACAGTGCAGGACCAAATATATACTTGAGGGCTATCAGCACCCCCCTCGAAGCTGGGTAACTACTTATAAAATAGGATGCTACTCATTAAGTGTTTATTTTAATTATCTCTGGCGCATTAAGTCGTCGTATTTGAACAGACATGTCACACTCCTTTCATCTATTAATATACACATATACCGGTTTTTCTTATAGACACAAAACACATTTTTGTGTATCAAAATTGAGCTTGTCCTGATGAAGGCCGCATATTTGTGGAACGACATTCTTGGTTCATGAGATGGCCGAAACATTCTGTGTCGACGTTTAAAGACAGCAATAATTGACACTGCAAACAAAGGGCAGGTCCTACAAAAAAACACACACTTTAATTTATCCTTGACTTTGACAGGGTTATTATAAACTGCACTATGAGCAGAGATTTATGTTTTGCATAGATCTCATCTGTGTATTACTGTTTTTTTGTGTCTGAAAATGAAATGTTAAGCTATTATATGGGATATAGATTTGTATGAAGGACCTAATAAGGGTCATAAAATGTGTGTATATGAATTGTTTTTAAAGAAAATATGTGTTGTTTGGTACGAATACAAATTTGTGTTGTGGAACAAATAGAAAAGGTCTAATACGAAATGGATACGTAAGTTATTTGGGTGTGACATAAAAAAGTCTTGATCATTGGCACTTTGATGTGTTAGTACTGCAGGAGAGAACAGCAGAGATGGAATCCTCAATACGCAGTGGTGAGTTAGAAGTAATTCGCCCGCAAAGAGAAAAGAGAAGACCTGGACATTTTGCAGACTATGTGATGGAGTAACTCCTCGTTGCTCAACAGAAGGAGGTATGTGGAGATTACAAATTTGTGAGAAGTCATGCTCGACCTCTCGTGAGATGATGCGACCTGGAAGGCGGAGAGAGCCTGAGAAGCGCATTCAGAGCGCGGACGGCATCCCTGGCGCTCCTCCTGAACACCGGACCACTGTCCTTCCTGCAATTCATCCGTCACCACATTACCTGCAGTCTCAAAGTAAGACAGTTATCCACCAGAATAGAGCACAAAGTGCAAACTGTGACATAGTTGTACACCTGTTGGCAATGAAGCCTGTTATTCCAAATATCCTCAGTGTACTTGTCCTATGTTGGACACAATGAGTCAATCAAGTTGTATTCAACATTCAATAATTTAATGGAGGATCATGAATAATGATTAACTTCTTTTTTACATTTTTTTTTATTGGTCCATCCAATTGCAGAAGTGTAACTACTTCCTTGCAATTTTCTGATAGTGTTTCAACAGTTTCTAAACACTTGTGCGGACATCTGCAAACAATGAATATGAAAATCTGCATCCCTATAACTGACGTGCATGCATTGACAGCGGTCTTGAATTCTACCCGTAGCGGATGTGTCATGCATGCTGCTACCCAGGCCGTCAATTGAATGCATTCTACACAGCAGGGTATGAGCTCTATCTCACTGAGCAAGCAGCAAAGCACCACTTGTCTAATAATGGAGAAACTGTGGCAGCACTGTAATTTTGCTTCCACAAAACGTCATGTGATGTCAGTTGATCCTTCAATTATCATTCCCACTAATTGGTTTAGGTTCATTTTAATGTAATTTGAAAATCTATAAATCTAGCGCAGAATGCTAAAGGAATGCTAATTCAGCAGCCTGAACATAGGAAATCCTAAACATTTGTAGATGTCACTCACTGTTAATTTTACGCTATGTGTGCTACTAAAGGATTCAGTGCTTAAGCCCAAGTGCACTGCTTCTAGTTGTGTAGGTGTTTTACTTTGCACCAAGCGTTCCACAGTAAAGTTTATCCTAGGTTAAGGGCACAAAATGTTGGGCACTGTTGAGGCCTGCATTTCAAATATGCTGCTCATGCAAACACAACCCCTCAGTGTCCACTCATTACACTCCCTCAACCACAGTATCCTCTTCATATCGTTTGCTTTTCTACATACCGATCATGTTTCAAAATATTTTAATCATTCTCCCTTCTGACAAAGGGTGGGTGAAATTACTGCTAGAAAAACGAGATAGGCAAAATGAACCACCTATTCCGTTTTGACAGATAGGTGTTTTTTCCATGTTGGGCTATATATATTTTGAGCGTGTTCTGTTTTGCTCAGAAATGTCATTTTACCCCGACATTTCACATTTTTGGGCTCAAAACACAAACAGAATAATTTCGGAAGAAAACCTAATCTAAGGTGACAAAGCAACAGAAATTTCATTTTATTTTTTAATTAAATCTGAAATTTCATGCATGAAAAAGCCAGCATTTGGCAATTTTGCTCCTCAGTAAAAATCGGCGGGTTGGGAGAATTTTGCCTGGAATTTTAACTTTCTCTTGCAGTATGAAATTCAGCGATATCACCCTCCCTACCCCCTCTCTTCTCTCTCTATTCCTCTCTCTTGAAATCTTGCATAATTTCACAAACTGTGCCACATTTCCTCTCTCAACTTTTCCCTCTTTGCGTTCCCATCCACCACCCGCCTTGAAACACTTGTGTATAGGCGCGGTATACATGCCCTGTCATATCAGGTCTGTCAAACGACACTTTGGTTGTTTCTCTCTCTCAAACTCTACTCATTCCAAACTCATAGCTCTCATTTACTTCCCTCAAGGAATACACTCACGACCCTACATTCTCATGCTCACATACTGAACTCATTATGGGCCACAGAAGTTTCCAATCGCTCTGTAACAAAACCTCCTTCCCCACTGTCCTTTTTGACACCTGTCACTCCAAACTCTCTATGCTGGCCGTTGCAAAACATGAATTCCTACTGGAGGATCATTCTTGTATCTACAAAAGTAGATATTTCTAATGAGTTATGCAGCCTTTAAGCAGCTGTTGGCAAATCTCATCAAACTGTTGGTCACTAGAGGTTTTCTTATTATGGGCAGCAAGGGATGGATGCTCTATTATTTAGGCTGGGCAATAAAAATGACTAATTTTGAAGAAATGAAAACATGAGCATCCTTAATTTTGCGCTTCAAATTTAATTTGTTGTTGTTGTCACAATCAAATGATTCATCAATTGTAGATTATTTTCCTCGTTATAATGATCATATACAAATTGTGCATCGATGTCATAATGTTTCCCTCGACATGTGTTTCTCCATCTCTTTGCGATGTTTCATCAGGAGGGCTACATTGTTATAGATCTTAGTTGTAAACTGTTTTCCATAAAGCGTTTTCCCTCGATTTTAATGTTTACACTCGCGGTATGCTCATGAGTGTAAACACTGAAATCGAGGGAAACAGCTTTATGGCAAACAGTTTACAACTAAGATCTATAACAATGTCCCCCTCCTGATGAACCATCGCAAAGAGATGGAGAAACACGTGTCGAGGGAAACTCTACAACTGTAGATATTGTGAAGGTGGGTACACCATGTTAAACATGAGTGTATCAAATGTTCATTTCCCAAGCCATTTCCTAAGAAACCTTGCTTAAACCCTTAATAAAATGAAACCTACTATGTGTGAAGGTGAAATTCTGCCATCCAAAGTCATTTTGAAAAACCTTGAGGTATTCATCCCCTTTTTGGCTCGTTTCACAAATACTACCTTCAGGGAAACTCTAATTCCGGAAGCACTGAAAAATGTAGCAGTGACCCCACTGTTGAAAAAGTTAGGACAGGATCCAAAAAGTGTGCACTAATTACAGGCCTATCACAAACATGCCTTTCTTGATGAAAGTGGTATTAGACAAAGAAGCAACACTTTAATTACAGGAACACTTGGAGAAATCTCAAGTATGACATCCCAGACAGTCTGATCTCATCATGGCACAGAAAGTGCCTTGCTGGACTTGCAGACAGAGATGTTTAAAGTCATGGACAACAGTAAAGCTGGGCTCCTGATACTATGTGATCTTTCAGAAGCCTTTCATCTTGTGGATCATGGAAAAGGTATTGACCATCTTAAGGATATAGATGGCTGCTCTAGCAAGGTAGCTTCCTGGATAAAATCTTTTCTCCATAATAGAATGTCTAAAGTTGTATGGGGTGAACAAGAGAGGCTGGGCTATGGAGTGTCTCAAGGTGCTTGCCTCTCATCAGCTTTCTTTAATGTTTACTGTTGCCCCGCCGAAATGGGAGTGCCCTTTTCTAATTATGCTGACAATACTCAGCTGAATATAAACATTAGTGGAGAATATGAAAAAGATTCAGAGAGGATTTCTCTGATTTATGGAGCCATCCAAAATTGGATCAAAACCAATCGAATTTGCCTGAATGCAGCCAAGATTGAACTTTTAATGTTTGGCTCCTTCCAGACTCGCTCCAAAATTAACAGCAAATACTCAGGCTTTACCATTCAAAGTCACCATCTTAATATGAGCTCCAAGGTTAAGATCTTGGAAGTTGTCCTTGAGGCTTCCCTTAACTCAGATGCACAGGTGTATAAAATCACCAGTAAAACACAATGGGCCTCATTACACGGACGGCGGTAAGGGTTAACGGTCACCGTTAATGGCAACGGTGACCGTTAACCCTTACCGCCGTACTACGAGGTCCCTTTGCGGGTTGGAGGATTTAACGCCTGCTTCTTGCAGGCGTTAAAATCCAACCCGCTAAGGGACCTCGGAGCTAATTAGGGCACCGCAGAATTGCGGTGCCGTAATTAGCGCATTCCCCATTTCCATAGAGCCCTATGGGGCAGAAATGGGAATGGGGAAGGGCAATGGCGGAAAGGGGATTTACCGCCCCTCCAACCTTGGAATGGGGCGGTAAATCCCCTTTCCGCCAAGGCGGTGCCAGTATTTTACCGGCATGAGCCATGGCGCTTATAGAGCCATGGCTCACCGCCTACCGTGTAATGAGGCCCAATATCACTTGAGATTACTTAGGCTGGTGAAGCCCTACGTTCCAGAAACCAATTGTTTTACACTGGCTCATGCACTGATTATGCCAAGAATAAATTATTGCAGTGCACTGCTAGCTGGTGCAAATAAAAGTAGTTAGAGAAAAATTCAGATTTTACAAAATGATGCTGTGTGCAACGTAAAAAAACATCTCCAGACATGACCCAATCTGGGTCCATAGGAGAAACCTGCGCTGGCTCGCAGTGGAAGCTTGGGTTCGCTTTAAGGTTTGCACAGTGATTAATGTCTCTGGTCAGGCACCCAGATACCTAAAAGATTCCATTAGAGTTTCTAGCCTCAAGAGAAGGACCAGATCTAGTGACTCCATAGACCTAGTTGGCCCAAAGAATAAACGAGCGAAAGGCCTTGGTAGGTCTTTCCAGTCACAGGCAGCAAGTGTATGGAATAAAATCCCAAACGAGCTGCGTGCGGATTGCAATCATGCTACGAAACATCTGAAAACAGTACCCTTTGATTGAATTAATGAATTCTTGATTTGACCTATCCCTGTACTTGATCCTGATTTTCTTCCTTCTTCTGCGCATTGATGCCTGCGGGCTCCGGCGCATTACAGGCACAAACAAACAAATAAAATAAAGAAATCTTCAGGATGACTCGTTTAGTTTTTGAACCACACAGCTGCTTCCTTCTTTGCGTGACAGATTGGCCCTAATGTTGGATGTCTGATCCGAAAACGCATTGGCCTTTTATAACTGTTCACCTCTGTGTCTTAATACATGTATTTTATTTTTGACAAAAATGCTCTTTTTTTCGACATTGCATCCTGAGCTTTATTTAAATGAGATGTTCTGATTAACACAACATTGAGGCTGAATTCGCATCGTCCTTGTCGACCTCATAAGTGAGCTCATAGAATTCAAGTTTTATTAGCATTGGTCTTTTCTTCCATGTTACTTGTACCCGACAGTGCAGGTTCAAGGTACATTACTGTAGCAACATTGCTTGCATTTTACTAGTTTGAGTGGGCTACCCTCTCACTGGTTTTCATAAAATACGGCTTCCCCGATTTGAGACTGACAGCCTGTCTGCCCTTGCATGACATTATTAACATCTTGCTAGCCAATTCACTCGCAACTCACCAAAAAAGGCATGGCGTTGGTGTGATCTTTAGCAGGGACACACCATCAGCCTCTCATCAAACAACTTTAAACCCTTTTCTTTTTAATACATCTCTGTTCAACTTCTCACTCCCACCTCTCTCATTATCCTGTTCCCCTAACGCCTATAAAGCCCTTTCAATCTCTTCTCTGAAATGTACCTACATCGCAAATCTCGATCTCTTGATGTCCCTGACATCATGTATTCTATCTATATGCTTTCTGAACAAATTCATCCCTACATTTGGTTCCTCTTATAATCTCTTTGGTAATGATACCCAAATATTATTCTCCTTTCCTCCTTTAAGCCTGTCATCTCTAAGTGAATCCCTAAGTGCGTCACTGCCATGTCATATTGGATGGCTCGGCATTGTCTGATGCTAAACTCATAAAAAAATGAAGTTATCTGTATCCTGGAGCCCTATGTCTACCCATCTCTTCTATCCTCTATCAACCTTGATTGTTTATTCCTGACCTCCTCATGCAATCACCCAAGGCTCACAACCTCTGTATCTTCTTTGACATAAAACTCACTTCCCACCCACTACATAGTATCATCACTGTCATGTCCAATGCAGCTAGTATCAGCCTTCTAAAAATGTGAAATATCCTCCATCACCTCTTGCACCATCCTGGAAAAACTGTCACCGCTACCTGGGCTTTTGGAAGAATGGTCTTTTCGCTCCTCTTTCACCTTCTTCAAGATCTTCTGCTAAGTTGGCATACTGTTGCCACACTGGGTGGATCTCTATGCAGAACCACTTTCCTTTCAATTGTCTGCTCCTTGTGTTCAGATTGTCACCATGCCATAGCCGCCCCCCACTGCCAATCTGAATCCATTTCTCATAGATGTCCTGCTTGGACCCTTTGCTCTCAAGCCCCCCACAGCTTCTGTCCAGCATTCAACAATGCAATGCTACCTACTCCTGTGCCTTTAGATTTATGCTGACTCATCTGTCAGTGGAGGGATTTGAGGCCAGACTCAATTTTCACCTTCTAGCCAGGGATGTTTAATCTTCCACATCCGTCTGCCTCAAACCTCTATGCCCTGCCCAAACTTGATGTAAATATAAAAGTACGTACCTGCTGACTTAATGCTTATTGTAAAATATATGTTTGAGTGCCAAACAGTTGCCAGTTTTCCCCTTTTGCCTTCTCCCCACCCTTCCTCCAAAACCTGGCCTATGCCTAACCACATACACTCTTTAACTCTGCTAAAGACCGTTTCCCGTTCTCGTTCTCCCTCAAACTTCTTCACTTTTTCTGCCTCCTGTCTGTCGCTACCTAATCCTCACCTTATCTATCCCTTTGTTGTAGCTCTTTCCATCAAGTTTTAATGAAATCTGTCCTCCTATCTATTTGTTTGGCACAATCGCTTTCCCATCCATCTTGTCTTGTGCACTTTTTGCCCTCTGATACTCCCCATTCACTTTCCGCTAACCTTGCTTGCACTCTGTGCTGCATGTCAGATTCTTACTGTAATAGCGCTGGCATTTGCCTGTTCACTGTTTTGCTTCTTGTACTGTCTACATGACTGTATGCTGTGGGAGCATAATTGGGGTTAGAATACCCTGCAGCGGCCCTTAATGGATAGAATCCATGTATCATTGGGGACGTATTATTGGTTTGGGAAAGAAGAGGGCGAGGAGCCGTGGGCCCTTCTCTCGTTGTCATGCTGGTTAAGCATCCATTCTTTTTATTTTCCTCCTCCTCCTCTTCTTCCAAAATGTTCCACAATTCTAATATACTCATTCTGTTCTGTAATTGTTTTCCCTCATAGGTTCTAAGTTGTTTTGCTGATATGAGTTTTTTTGATGGAATTGTGTTAATTTTGGGGGGTGCCCCCAATCCATCTCTTTCCCTATGCTATTCCCTCTACGCCATCCCACTCCCCACCACTTTTAAACCCTCCTCCCTATATAATTGGATTACTTTATTTGATGGAATTGTTTTGGCAAAAAATTCCATCAAAAAATCTCATGTAAGCAAAAGAATGTGATACCACCTTAATGTGTTGTGTAAATATGTGCCCGTGTTGCAGCACTAATTTTGAATGAGTGCCGTCTTGAGGCTATGGGCTGAACATCTTTCTAGACATATTTTTAACCCACTCAACATGGTACTTAGCTATCTTGGTCTTATATCTTTGGATTGCTTTGCTCAAATGAATGATGAGTGTATCTGCTATGCTTAAAGTATAAAACACAACTTACCAAAGATCAGTGAACACTGCTTCAACACTCAATCAACTTATCCACTCCTTTTCAAACCTCTCCCCACAATAGTTCCCTCAAAGTTACCACATCTATGTCTTTCTCTGGGACCAAGTCCCCAATTACACAGAGTCTTTCATTTGAGCAGCACTAAAAATGCTGCTCACGCACAGGACCACTTTTTCTGGTCCACACCACCAATTTGTCTACTCTACCAACACAAAGAAAAATATACCTCTACACTTCTATATTACACCACAGCACAAGGCTGGCACCAGCAAACATTAATGCAAATCATAATATCACTGTCTTCCCTTATAGGCGGGAGATACCTCTCTTTTATCTCTGTCCCTTTAAGAGGATTATCACAGGATCTGCCTCAACCATTGTTAAAGGCATTCAATGCTTTGTTATCTCTACTTCTCACAGATCAATAACACACAAAAACCTCAACTCCCCGATTTTGGCATGCACCGTTCATACTCACATTCTAGGATCCCATGAGGGTCTTCGGTGTTGAGTCTCTCCTAAGGGCCTCCTCTCCTTCACGCCCAGCGGGGAAGCCTCCGGGGACAGGGCAGGGTGTTCTGCAAACAGGGTACCTGCTGACCTGTCTTCTCAGATGTGCATTACCTCTGTTCTCCACAGACCACCCCTGCTGACCGAGGGGACAGGGCGTGGGACCTCAATTGTCCAGAGGTCCATAGAGAACTATCCTCTTCTACCACCAGTGGAAGTGCACCCAGGATTACACAATAAGTTAGAATAATACTCACTGATGGAGGTCTCAGGTGCGTGTCAAAACCCAGCTTTATCCAACAACGAATCTAAGCCAGGACAGCATAAAAAACATGTAATCTCATAGCTCTCACATTTAATTGATTGCAAGCTAGTTTTGTTGCACAATTACATCAGAAATAACATCACATCACATTATTAGTTTACAAAACCTATGGGGAAATGGGGTTAGATATTAGCTCAAACTATTTATATGATGCATAGGAGTTACACAACGTATTGGTGGGTACCTGTCTGCTGGCTCCTCCTGGGCCCATATTTTGTCATTAAAAGGAGAGCTAATTGGTCAACACTATCTATTGTCGGCAGTGTTTTAGGCCAGTGAACACACTACCCAGCTAGAAGCAGGGCTTGTACTAATATATCAGAGAGCTTAACGATCTACAGAGAATCTTAGGAATCACAAACGCTGAGCTAATGACATAAAACACAGAAAGTGCAGTTGGGGGGAGACAAAGGTCATGACTGCCACAGATGACGCAATCAGATGAATTTCATAGGTAGGAAATGTGGCACTCAGAAGGATCTCAGGGGTGGGAATTGTGATGTACTGAGATGGATGTCATGGTTAGGGAATCTTGCGCAATTAGGTGGATTTCCAAGGTAGGAAATGTGATACAATGAGATGGATTTTCAAGACGGGGGTGAGACACACTTGGATGGATTCCTGTGGTGGGAGGTGTGATGCACCTGGATGGATTTTGTGGATACGAAGTGTTGCGCATTTCAGTACATTTTATGGGTGCGAGATGTGACACACTTGCACAGAGTTTCAGGGGGAGGTGAAGCACTAGGATTGATTCCCGGCGTGGGTGGAGTGGTGAATTTGGGTGGATTCTCAGCAGGGTGGTAGCACACCTGGATGGAATCCTAGTGTGGGAGATGGGGAAAACCTGGGTGGATTTAAGGGGTGGGAGGTGTGGAGCACTTGGATGATTTACAAGACTTTCATCAACAATCAGTACTAATAAACTCACTGCTCTCCATACACCTCACACACTCTGAACTTAACACAATTCGACCTCTGCAGCACCACAACCCGCATGTACATCAAACCACCACAACAAGAAAAACACACATTACCTAGCACAACATCACATGACAGGCAAGTTCTAATAATCACACCAATGCTCTGTGAACATTGTTTCTGAAATTAAGCTGCCAACACCACATCACAGATCTCTTTCTCTTTTCCTGCTCAATCCTACTAACTACCCACCCTCTTTGCTTTACAGATCTGCATGACTGCCTGGAGACCACGTGGCATTGGTGTGCAACATAAAAACCTTTAACATTAACTTTAACATTAACATTGGTTGGCACCTAGCCTGCCAACCTTGGACATTTGGATGAGACATCACGATATGAGCGAGACATAGTGGGGGAAGAGACCGCTGTAGTCTGCCATATTTCCCAATATTGGTCTGCCATATTTCCAATTAATGAATACTCCTAATCATCCCAAGGTGATGAGGCCTTCCCTATCCTTTGAACTTATCCTTGTGTGCTGTCTGGTGTCTGTGTTCATGTTGAGGGAGTTTTGCATGTGTCCTGTCTGTGTTTGACTCATAATGAATGGCTAGTGCCTCCTATATCTGGTCACTTGTTAGGGTACCATGTTTGAGAGTGGATTTCCTTCTACTTATTAAGGGTTTAGCTAATTCTAATGTGCATGTTGTGTTCTTGTGGCCAATCAAGGCGCAAGTCAGTCACTTTCTATTAGGTCTTTTGGCTTACTGCTCTCGTGCATTTGGACACCAAAGGTTGTTTGTGCTCTGTTAAAATTCATTAACTGGGGAGTCTACTGCTGCTTGTCCTGGGAACAGTAATCTTGTGTCTGTGTTCAGGTCATGCACTACTCCCTTCCTAGTTTCTGACCATAGCTCTGATCATAAGCTACTGCTTGGACTCTACATGAATTTCTCGAATAAATGTGTTTTTGTGAATTCAGCATCTTGGGTTATGATGCCTTGATAATTCTGAGACCTACTGATGCCTGTGCGTTTTGTTTGTACTTTGCCATGTTGTGCCTTGATCTCAAACATGTTAATATTTGTAGGGGCTGCATAATATACATATATATATGTTCTTATGTCTACTACTTTTACTTTGTGTGTATGTGTACAGTCATCTAATTATTATCTAAAAAAAAATATATGTATAGTAACAACTACCTTTCACCCTATTTGTTACACCATCTATTCTATTCATAACAACAACTTAATAGTCTAGTTGCTTCTGTTTTCCACCCCTAGACTCTCGGGTGGTAGGACTGTCTCAGCTAGTATTGTTTCTGACCTTGACGGTACTGACGAGCGCCAGAGAATGGACCCAGTACTTGTATACTCATCTGAGTAGTGGCAGTGGGTATTAGCTGTGCATTGATATGCCCCATTATACTCGCCAAACGTTTTTAGCAAAGCTGACTATCAATACCGACATAGGCAGGAGAGATTCAGAAAAATGCCCTTGGGGCTAATGTTCATGCGAGCTGTAATGTGAATGGAAGGCATTAACGCCTTGAGTAAGGCTTTAGCACCTTCCATTCATGCGACAGCTCCTTTTCAAGCATTTGAATGGTAGAGAGCAGCGGCAGAACAAAATATGCTTTTCCGCCGCTCCCTTCCCTACACAATGCAAATGCTCCAGCATCTGTGCAAATGCTCCAGCATCTGTGCCAGTAGGGATTTTCGTGCCAGTGCAAATGCTGGAGATCCTTATGGGGTCCGCCTGCTTTATGCAACAGCATAACGCAGTTGGAACACAAAGAGATCATGTGAACACAATCCCTGTCATTGGAGCATGGCATGTAGAGTGTGCTATTACAATTAAATTCTGTCTAACATGTTTGCATGTCAGGAAAGGTTTAATTGTATTTGTGAACACTGCTTATCCTGCATGCATGGTAAGCACTGTTCACAACTAAAGTCAAACTATGTCGGGGAGGGTTTCGTGAGTGAGCATATCAAATGGCTCTTACACTGAAAAGTAAATGTTACCTGAAATACAAGCATGACAGACAGCGTTTACTCACTTTACACTGAGGAGTGCAAAAGTTGAAAATGTTGACCTTGCTTCAAATCTCAGTGATCATAGATTCAGTTATGAAATTGGATCCAATATTTAGCATAGTGAATTAATAATTCTTGAGAAGATTTTTCATTCTTGGATCAGATTTTAACATACAGAACTTGTAATGTAGATTTGCAAGGTGGAGCAGCAGTGCTTGATGCCACATTCCGGTTCATGGTCTTTCCATCAATTCTTTTGCATCGAGGGACATTTCCATCAAATCTTTTGCATCAAAAAAATGTGCATTGAATGTTTTTTTTTTAATGGGGTTCCACCCAACTCCCTGTATTTTACCCTTTGAAATCCCCCCAAATAATTAACCATTTACCCTTGAAAAACATGCATTTTATGTATATTTTTTGATGCAAATCCCTCGATGAAAATTAATTTGAAGGAAAGTCCATCAATGGATTTACTAGAAACCCACATTCCTCATAATACCTTTTCCTGCATCTCGACAAGTCACCTGTTTCAAACACTGATTATTTCCTTTCATGGTGTTCCTAAAAGTAAACTAACTGCACAATGCCATTCTCTCCACAGTGTGGTGCTGGGCAGATGGAGCATTGCTATTCCCCACTATCGGCACTGGTAGCTTAGGTGTATCCTCTCTGCAGGTGCTCTGTTTTATTTCTTTGCTTTATTTTCACAGTACAGGGATGGGCTTTTTAAATACATCTACAAAAAAGAAGCATTTCACATGCTAAAGTATCAACTAAAATGAATTCATAGCTGAATTGTTGCTCCACGAGTCAAAGTGAATATATATTGTAGGCAAATGCCAGAGTAATTTGTATGGTACTGTATGTTCCTCAAAAACAGTCAGTGCAGTTTTCCTCTCTATATGCTGCATATAAATATGCAATATGTACTGTTGTTTATGCATGTCCTATGTTATAGGGTGACACTAGTCATCCTATAGTTAAGGTCCAACTGATCATCCATTGTAAATCTGAAAATTATAAGTCAAATACTTTTGAGCTGTAGGACGGATGAGCATGAAATTGTTGAAACAAGATATCTGGCAAATTCTGTGCAAATCCATGTTACGGTTCAAATGATGCAAATGGTCAAAAAAGGGTATGTTTTTCATTTTTTGAATTGGTTTTTCCAGAGGGAAAATATTGAATTTTTGCTCACACATATAGCCCAAACTCCTGGACTGATTTTCGCCATACAAGAAAGATGGGCAAAAAACTCTCAAAGGAAATACTTTTTTTTCTATGGCTTAAATCCATGCAGTCATTTTTTGTTCAATTTGTGAGAGTTTGGGGGGCGGGGGGCTGTACCCAAAAAGATAGTCATATCTCTCATAATGCATTGCTGGATCAAAGACTTTTTGTTTCTGAAAAGCCGCCTTTACGAAGATTGAGATCTAGATAAATTGTTTTGGGGAAACTGATCTAATGATATAAGGGGAGTGAGAAGGGCAGTTTTGAGGCTGTGGTACATTTGGGTAGGGTAAAGCAGGATGATTTGTGAAGGTTTGAGGCCTGAGGATAGTGTAGATTTTATTTTATTTTTCTAGCGTGTTCCCGAGATCTGAGGTCAAGATTTGTTTTGAGTGGCAAATGAAAAGAGTATTACTTTACAAATATAAAATATTGAGAAGTGGCAAGCACATCTAATGCTAGTTCAGGGAAGAGGAGTATTTTATGTTAATTTAGGAAGCAATCCCTGATTTACTATAAAAAGAAATCACAGGGATTGCTTCCTAAATTAATCTATAATGTGTGGGAGGGGGTATTAGAGGGCTACTATTATTTGAGTGTTGGGTTTGCTTTAAAAGCTTTTTTTGGTTGATGACATTAAATAAAACATGCATAAAAGAAGATTGAGTAGGGGCAAGGTACGTTTTTAATAACCTTTGTTTCGATTGGACAAGATTTTCATATGACTTAACAGTGAAAGCACACAAAAAGAAGATCTCTCGGTTACCCCAGATTCTTCTTCTTCATCCCAGTACCCCAATAGTAATTCATCTCCCTAACCCACATCACTCATACATATTCCAGGACCCCAATAGTAATTCATATCATTACACACACATAGATATTCCTTGTCCCACTATCTTAATAGTAATCAATGTCATTGCCCACATATCCCTTTTCCTCATCTCAGTAACCCAATAGTAATACATGGCATTACCCCCACAACCCTAATCCTAGTTCCAGTACCCCAATATTAATCCCTCTTTCTCGTCCGAGTACCTTAACACTTCATTACTCCACATACCACCTCCTCAGTATCCCAAAAGTAATTGTCATTACCCCCAGATCACTCTTGCTCATCCATGTACCCCAAAGGTAATCCATGTCATTAGCCCCACATCCTCTTCTTTGTCCCCATACCCCATTATCAATACATGTCATTAACCCAATATCCCATTCTTCATCCCAATAACACACTAGAAATGCATGTCAAAACCCCACATCCCTCATCCTTGTCTTAGTACCCTAATAGTTATTTATATCATTATCCACATCTCACTCTTCCGCCTCCAAGTAACCCAATGGTAATCCATGCCACAAACCCACAGCCCTCTTCTTCGCCCCAGTACCCACACAGTAAACCATGTCATTACCCCCACATCCCTCTTCCTAGTTACAATACCCCAATAGTAATCCATGTCATTATCCAAAATCCCTCCTCCATATCTCAGTCCCCCAAAAGTAATCCATGCCATTACCCCATATCCCTCTTTCTCATCCCAGTACCCCTGAAGAAATCCATTTCATTACCTCCATATCCCTATTCCTCCCTATTCCTCCTCCAAACACCTCAATAGTTACCCATGTCATTACCCCAACATCTTTCTTCTTCATATCAATATCCCATTAGTAATCTGTAGTATTACTCCCACATCCTTCTTCCTCGTCTCAGTATTACTTTATCCCCAGCTGTCTCTTCCTCATCCCAGTACTCCATTATCCTTATCTCCCTCATCCTCGTCCCAGTACCCCATTCATGATCTGTTGCATGGCCCCACTTCCCTATTCCTCATCCCAGCACTATATTTCCACTTTTCTATTATCCACAACTCACTTTTGCTTTAACGAATACCCCATCAGTGATCTGTTGTGCATTGCAGTACACCATTAGTTATCAGTTGCATTATGCCCAAATTCCCTTTCCTCGTCGCAGAACTCCATTAGTAATCCATTGCAATACCCCATCCCCGGTCCCTTGGCCCATTACACCATTAGTAAGGCATTCCTATCCAGTGGACAAGAAAAAGATGAAATTCTTGATAAACCCGAGTAAGCATAGCTGAACAACATATACTGTTACCAAAGGATATGACTTCTGTGATGTTATTGGAAGAGAGAACATGCAGAATTAAAGGTGGTGGGAAAGTCAGTGACGAGAAATGCTGTTAGCCAGTACAGTGATTTAGGGGATTGCCCCTTTAAATGTGAATATCAAGACACCATAATGGTGATTAAAAGTCAGAAAACCAATAAGTCCCAAGGACCATACCTCTTACCATCGGATCATTTCCAATCCAACATTGATCTGTGGTCCCCAATACTTTGTAATGTGTTTAGTGCAATATGGCAGAATTCTGTAACCCTGAAAACCTGACACGATTCCATCATAGGCCAGATCTACAAGAAAGGGGTAATATCATTGTCCAGCTCCTATTGCCTGATCACATTATTAGATGCTTCCTCTAAGAACGTAGGTAGTATAACACAGGAACATCTTCTGAATTGGTTGAATTGGCATACGATCTTAGGGGATACACAGCTGGGTTTTTGTGAAGGACTCTGTACAGTGAACCCGGCATTTACCCTCTCGTTGTTAATAACAAAATACATAACATTGTAAGACTGTACTATCAATTGCAATTTATGGACCTGTCAACTGCGTTTGACCTGGGGAGATAGAGAGCAGTTGTGGTCTATCCTGGCAGATTTGAGAATCCTGGCTGGCTCACTGAAACTATTATATTGTTGTTTCCTGACAAAGAATGGAGATGCTGTACTTGGCCACTTGAGTCAACAAGAGGTTTATGGCAGTGGTGCATGCTGACTCTGATCCTTTTTTAATTTCTACATCAATGAGCAACAAGCAAAACTGGAGCAGTCTACCCCTAACACCCCAGGGCTGGGGACAAGAACATTGCCACTCATGGTCATAACTCTGATGACATTTTTGTTATTATTTGATGATTATATGGGTTTTATACCAGGAAAGCATCTGAAAGTAAACGTAAAAATAATCATGCATTTTGGTTATGGGGAAAGAGCGATACCAGTGCTATATTTACGGAGTGAATGGAGCCTGATCAGAAAAAGTAAAAGTCTTTGACTACTTGGGAATACGGTTCTCATCGGTGGGCTGGTGGTGGTATAGCCCACATAGAGAAGCAAGCAGCAAAAATGATCCAGGCAATGGCCGCTGTATTTTGTTTTGTCAATTTCGTAAAATCCCAACTAGCGTTGATAATGATTAAACTATATAAAGCCAAGCAATATGTGATTGGGTTATATGGAGCTGAAACTTGGGGGGCAGAGTTAGCACACAAACTACAAATGGTTGAAAACACATTTTGTAGAATGCTGTTATCCTTACCACAGGGAGCCCCAACAGGTGGTCCATGATAAAGTAGCGTTAGGCTTTATTGAGGATCAATGTGTTATGGCCCCATCTTTGTTTTGGTTTTCGACTTGGGGTAACCAACATGACACCCTCTTAAGAGAAAGGGCCTCATTACGAGTCAGGCGTTAAGGGTTTTACGGCGCCGTAAACGGCGCCGACCCTTAACGCCTGATTACAAGGTCCCTTTGCGGGATGGTGATTTTAACGCCTGCTTTTTGCAGGCGTTAAAAACCAATGCTCAGAGGGACCTTGGTGCTAAGTACGGAGCCGCAATATGCGGCACCGTACTTAGCGCCTTCCCCATTCCCATTATGCCCTATGGAGCAAAAATGGGAATGGGGAAGGGCCATGGCGGAAGGGGGAATTACCACTCCGCCAATCTTGGAATGGGGTGGTAATTCCCCATTCCGCCATGGCGGAGTCGGAGAGTTACCGGCATGGACCATGGTGCTATTAGCACCATGGTCCATCCGCCAGGGTCGTAATGAGGCCCAAATAATCTCAAATATCCTGCAGCATAGGGGGACCAACACAAAACGCTATTATTGGGTTATCGAGTGGCAGAAACAGTAAGCCGAGGTTGCCAGCTACCTTGTAATCAGGGCCAAAGTCTTTAAAGTGAAGGTGAAGGCACTCCTACTAAATAGGTGCCAAGAAAGCACAGAAAATAAGTATTTGGAAAACCTGCACATAGGGCACATTCCATGATCTCGTCTCAAAGTAGACTAGAACCTTATCTGGAATGGTGCCTACAAAAGGCACACCGCAAGAACCTGGTTTGAATGAAATTCAGTCTCATCACAGCGCCCGCCTTGTAATCTTGCATAAATGCCTAGTGGGCACAGGTCCTGCTTATTAGAGTGAGGCATTGCATTGCTTTCTAAAGCAAATGCCAGGACTCTTAGATCAAATAATACACACCAGATGAGGCAGCCTACATATACGCTCTCACAAGTTAAGAGGTGTGCATTCTTTGCAACAGCTCCTAAAGCTTGGAATGAAATTCCACTGGATCTCAGAGACATAAAAGCTACTGAAATCGTTAAAACGAAATTGAAGACTGTGCTCTTCAGATAGTGCAGAGCATCTTGGGTTTTGCAGCTATGACCCAATGCTCTCCGTCTGATTTCTATAGATTATGTTTGTCGGTCTTGCGCCCATAAGACTCCGGGTCCATAGGTGCACGGTACACATTTATAAAGTAAAGTTTGTAGCTGGAAGGGGTTAGGGGCTGATAGTGGCCGCTGTGCCTTTTCTTTAACAGCATTGGAATCTCAGGGAACTTTTCTGTTCTTTTGCTGGGTATACAATTGTACACGAAGGAAAACTATAATACCTAAAAGAGGGTCCCTGAGTTCAGACCCCCCTTTACCATTGTCCATTGTTGCAAGACACTATTATATCTTGGGCACTAGATCAGAACATGAAGAGGGCTGTGGGTGTAAGGAATAGACATTTGAAGGACCGCTGTAGGGCAGCATACGACTACTTGCACTATTGGGCCTTTTATATTCATGGTATAACTGACAGGTTGTATTCACTAATGTCTGATTGCAATTTGAATGCTTAATTATTAACCAGAGGGTCTGCAGGCCTCATTCCGAGATTGGTGGTAGTCATGGTGCTATTTGCGCCATTACTGCCTCCAATAACGGGTCCGGCACCAATGTTGTTCAATGGAGACTTACCGGTGTAGTCCGACCCTGGCGGGACCGGTAAGTCCCCATTGACCAAACCATTGCCCATTACCATTTGAGCCCCCATAGGGCTCAATGGGAATGGGGAGGGCGCTAACAACAGGCTCGTGGCTTGCAAGCCCGTTATTAGCGCCCTGGTCCCTTAGTGGGACCCTTAAGGCACTTGTGGTCAGACCACACATTCCTTACGGCTCCCTCCAACGGACCTCGGAATAGGGCGGTAGGGGACTACCGGCACCGGTCTCCTTAACAGTGCCCGGTATCCCTTACCGCCCTACTCGTAATGAGGCCCACTGTTTGTTTAATGTATTAATGTCTCGCTTTAAGCTGTTATATTCTAAGATTGTATTTCAGAAGGAAAGCATTTTACATTCTTTTGGATATGACTTTTTGCTCGCTGTATTCCACTGTGTGTGTTTATGATTGTTGTAACTACAATCGAATAAACAGGAACCTGAACTGATATAGCAAAAGAAAACCCTTGACATTTAGTGAACATCTTTAGTTAAGGGGCAGTTAAGGCAAATACATTCGGTGCAACCACACCATTGAAATTCAGTCAACATTTGTTTAATTTAAATGATGTAAAGGTATTGATGTAATGCAACAAAGCCTCTGAAATTCTGCATATTTTGAAAGGTACACCACCTTAGCGAAGAGGCCCCTATGGTGCAGCCCCATGCACGCTGTTGGCATCACACATGGCATGCTTTCGCTATTTTGCTTTTAGAATCGGTGCTGAAGTGTATTTTCCTTTGTTCTCTTGCCTGAGATTGCTGCTGTGTACTAGGTGTGATTATAGGACAGGCAGTTTTGGTTTCATTTGCAAACATGGAGTCTGATTTTTAGGTGCGGTGAGAATGAGTTTCAGATCGTTACCAAAGCTACTGTAGAGGTATGAACACATTCCCAGGAATTCATAAAGGACTTCTGATTTGTTGTTTCATCATGGCTATGCCTGTCTTTAGACAGAGATCTGGGTAGAAGGCGCTCCAGCTTACTTTCAGAGCAAGTGCATAGTTGTCCTGGAGTGAAATTAATATTAATGAGAAAATTATATCATTGGGTCTGAGATGGTCTTTTAGGTGTTTTTATTGGGGGGGGGGGTGGTGTGTGTGTGTGTGTGTGTGTGTGTGTGTGTGTGTGTGTGTGTGTGTGTGTGTGTGTGTGTGTGTGTGTGTGTGTGTGTGTGTGTGTGTGTGTGTGTGTGTGTGTGTGTGTGTGTGTGTGTGTGTGTGTGTATATACATTAAATTGCTGGAATGTTAGATGAGTAAATCTAAAACTTCAATGCAACTTGAATCTGGTGTGAATTAATTGTTCAGAAAAAGATAACTATCTTCCTATACTCCATTTTATCATAGCTGCACCCTTCAATGTCATTTCTTTGCACTTGCGTCTAGTCATATAAGACATACTAACAGATACTAATTGTCTGTGAACGCCAGGAGACCCTCTCCCTTCCTTTTCTTTTCACTTGCATTTATTCCATTTGCACATGCTCAGATAATTAGGCACACAATCATGCACATGCTCAGATACAGAATCGTAATGCACAGCCTCTTGAATATTATTCTATCCGGGGTCTCTTGCAAAGACTTACTCTATTTAACACAATGTTGTGCACTCACATCTCTTTCCATCACACACACCCTTAGATGAAACTCAAATTGTATGCACATGCTGAAAGTGCCATACAGAAAAGTCATGTGAGCCTATTTCTGATAAGTGGGCTCTTAAGAAGACATGGTGTGAAGTCATTTGTAATGTACAGTTTGGAAGAGAATTGCTCAGAACCGTCCACTCTAAAGGCTTCCTCCAAGGAACACTGTGCAGTATACTCGCATCATTTTCTCTCTCGCATACTCAGAGAATTCTCTATGATGGCAAGTTTGGCATGTTACATTGGGTGGTTATGGCACGCCACCGAGTACTCCAAATATATAAAGAGAGACAAAGCTATAGTGTAGATGCCAGAAATACAGAACAACAAGGATAGGTGTGCTCTGACAAGGGGACCAGTCACAGTTAAAAAATAAGTATAACGTTTTAATAGTAAATTACAAAGGTAAAAACAACCAATTAAATATTGTGGTCCACAGTACAAAACTTAAGATATAGGATAAAAGACGAACTAGAACAGGGGTTACGTGTCAAGCTGGATAGCTAGTTAAAAACACTGTATCAACATGAACACAAATGGGTACATATAAGACAAATAGTGTAGTACCCTACTTCAAATAGGATCAATGTGTCAAAAATGTGTAACTCTGGTTATCATACAGAGTGATATCTCGACATGTTTCTGTTCCTTAAGGTAAGTATGGAACATTCATCAGGAGGTACAGTTGTGACAACGTAACAAAGTTACAATTGGAGGGCAACAAATAACAGTGAAAATTTCATAGCATCTGTGAAGTAAAAAAAAACAAAAAGGGAGAGAGTCAGCTCATAAGTAGCAAATTACATCAGAAAGTTTCAAAATTCATGAACAGTGGCATCACAAAAAGAGGGGACAAGTACCTCAATTGATGCCTGTGGGTGCTCTCTACTGAAAGATAGTAGGAGGTAGAAGACCATTGGGTCAATCCTACAAAAGATAAAAATATCTATTTAAGCGCCATAGGTAGCTTAAAAGAAGCCGAAGATGTACCAACAACATAGCAAGTGGAGAGAGAGACATGCAGACGAAGTACTCTGCACGGTAGGAGTCAAAAAGACACTATCTAACTGTGGAACTTGAGGTGGCCTGTGAGGGTGAGACAGCAAGCGTGCTGGTGACCCCAGAAGAACTAAACCAGGGACAACGTGCAGTGAGAAACCTCTCAAGGGTAACATCAGCCCAGATGGCAGATGGAGGGGAAGGCACGGGATAGCAGAATGGTGGGAGGCCCATGTCTAACGGTGGGGGGAGAGAGTGAAAGTGTGTGTATAGCGGTCACTAAATATCACCCCAACCAAAATGCTAACCTCACCCAGCGACGTGTCGCCGTGGGATGCACTCAACACATTCATACCTGCGGTCTGCCCTGCCTCGGAAGTTCCAGAGGTATAGCTGGCAAGGCGGATCAAATCGATGGGTAACTTTCATATAGCACTACAAAGAGAAATAGAGTGGGCCGGTCAAATAGTACCTGGCCATTCGTCAATATTCAGAAAATACCGTGATCGCGTGTGTTTAGAAAAGCTGCTTACCCAGTGCTGAAAAAGTCCGCAGGGGGAAGAGTGCTCTGTGTAAGTCGGGACTGACTCCGCGAGTGAATCCCAAGGCAGTGCTGAGTAATTCCGCAGGGGGAAGAGTGCTCCGTGTAAATCGAGACTAACTCCGCGAATGAATCAGAAGGCACATCGCGGCCTATGCAGCGCAGGTAGTCATGGTAACTAGGAAGTCCTATTACTATGTTTGGTAAACATTGGGCGAGTGCAAGGGTAAAACACAGCGGCCATCTTAGAATAACGGGTGATTGCCTGGAACACAGATATCCAATGTAACACTGTGGCGACAGGGGGAGAGTCAACAACAGATAGGCCACCCTGTCCGCAATCATAATAAAGAGTAGTGCAAAGAGAGGCCGGAGGACTAAAGAATAGAAAGTACACAGAGGTACTGAAATAACCTAAACAACCGGGAAGTGGGAAACACCGGTGAGCAGCGTGGAACCGGTCACAGAGAAGGAGAGAGACAGCGACATGGGAGTGGCTAGATATTGTGCCACTCAATAGATTCATTGAGACCCATTACATCACTGTGCAAAGTGTATATCATTTTCTGCTCCATCTTCAACAGTTTCTTCTCGCGTGTTGCATAGTTAGTCCCTTTCAGGGCCATTAATATAGTCCATTTAAAATCTTCATGGTTATGCTTGAGCAGGTTGAAACGTTTCGCCATGGGAGCATTTTCAGTTCTATTCTTCAAGCAGCTCCGATGTTCCAGGATACGGGTTTTAGCTTTGCGGGTGGTCTTGCCCACATAATGCAGGCCAAATATACAAGTAATCAGATAAACCACAAATTCAGTATTACAATTTGTCAGATTCTTTTGGGTCCAGAGCTTTGAAAGGCCAACATCAATAACTTTAGTTTTGGAAGTTAATTTGCAGACACCACAAGAGCCACAGGGGTAATGCCCGGTGGCTTCAGGTAGACCCCATAGAGTAGTTAATCTAGGTTCAGGGATGTTGAGACATTTGAGTTTGCTATTGCTAAGTCTATTGCCTATAGTGGTGCTCCTTTTATACGCAAAGATAGGCAATGCCACCGCTTGGGTAGTGGTTTTAAAGATTTTCCAATTTTCCTTGATAATGTTGGTGATTTCAAAACTCTGGTCAGTAAAAGTGTTGACACAAACAATGCGATCATCTTTAGGTTTGACAGGTTTAGGTTCAAGTAAAGCTTCACGATTGTTGTTAAAGGCTCTTTTTGCCGATTTTTTCACCAATTTTTTAGGGTAGCCTCTTTGTCTAAGTTTTTTACTGAGAGTAGTAGCCTCAGTTTCGTATGTTTCTTTATCAGAGCTGTTCCTCTTGAGGCGTAAAAACTGGCCAAATGGAAGGTTATCACGTAAGTGTTTAATGTGGTGGCTAGAGTAATCCAAAAGGGAATTTTTGTCAGTAGGCTTGTGGTACGGTTTGATTTTGAGGACCCCGTTAGCATGAAAAATAGTGAGGTCTATTGTTTGTGTCAACACTTTTACTGACCAGAGTTTTGAAATTTGAAATCACCAACATTATCAAGAAAAATTGGAAAATCTTTAAAACCACTACCCAAGCGAAAACCGAGTGTCCCTACATTCTACACCTTACGCAAAGTGCACAAAACCCTCATCAATCCTCCCGGACGGCCTATTGTGGCAGGGATCAACTCAGTCCTTCAACCTCTCTCTACCTTTGCTGATCATTATTTGAAAGAACATGTTCAAGCTATGCAATCCTATTTAAAAGACTCTCAGGATGTCATTAACAGTCATGAAAATCTTGACTTTGACCCTACTACCCAGCTGTTGTTGGGCTTAGATATTGTCTCACTCTACACCAACATTCCTCAACAAGCCTCTCTAGACGCCATCGAGGAAATACTTTTATCTCGCGGCGATAGCGATCCGGTGCCCACCTCGTTCATTCTCTGGTGCGTGGAACTTGCTCTGAAACGCAACTACTTCGAGTTCAACGGTAAATTCTACCAGCAAATTGAGGGCACAGCAATGGGGGCCACCATGGCTCCTAGTGTAGCCAACATTTATGTCGAGACCTTTGAGAAATCCCACATTTACAGCAACCTTAACCCTTTCAGCACCAACATTGCTAAATGGAGTCGCTACATTGACGCATCTTGGTACTGTGGAAAGGCACTGTAGATGAGGCTAACAATTTTTTCACCTGGCTTAATAAGCTCAACCCACACCTGCAAGTACTGCAAGTAACGAATCCACCAATTTTTTAGACCTCATTATTTTTCATGCTAACGGGGTCCTCAAAATCAAACCGTACCACAAGCCTACTGCCAAAAATTCCCTTTTGGATTACTCTAGCCACCACATTAAACACTTACGTGATAACCTTCCATTTGGCCATTTTTTACGCCTCAAGAGGAACAGCTCTGATAAAGAAACATACGAAACTGAGGCTACTACTCTCAGTAAAAAACTTAGACAAAGAGGCTACCCTAAAAAAATGGTGAAAAAATCGGCAAAAAGAGCCTTTAACAACAATCGTGAAGCTTTACTTGAACCTAAACCTGTCAAACCTAAAGATGATTGCATTGTTTGTGTCAACACTTTTACTGACCAGAGTTTTGAAATCACCAACATTATCAAGAAAAATTGGAAAATCTTTAAAACCACTACCCAAGCGATGGCATTGCCTATCTTTGCGCATAAAAGGAGCACCACTATAGGCAATAGAGTTAGCAATAGCAAATTCAAATGTCTCAACATCCCTGAACCTAGATTAACTACTCTTTGGGGTCTACCTGAAGCCACCGGGCATTACCCCTGTGGCTCTTGTGATGTCTGCAAATTAACTTCCAAAACTAAAGTTATTGATGTTGGCCTTTCAAAGCTCTGGACCCAAAAGAATCTGACAAATTGTAATACTGAATTTGTGGTTTATCTGATTACTTGTATATGTGGCCTGCATTATGTGGGCAAGACCACCCGCAAAGCTAAAACCCGAATCATGGAACATCGGAGCTGCTTGAAGAATAGAACTGAAAATGCTCTCATGGCGAAACATTTCAACCTGCTCAAGCATAACCATGAAGATTTTAAATGGACTATATTAATGGCCCTGAAAGGGACTAACTATGCAACACGCGAGAAGAAACTGTTGAAGATGGAGCAGAAAATGATATACACTTTGCACAGTGATGTAATGGGTCTCAATGAATCTATTGAGTGGCACAATATCTAGCCACTCCCATGTCGCTGTCTCTCTCCTTCTCTGTGACCGGTTCCACGCTGCTCACCGGTGTTTCCCACTTCCCGGTTGTTTAGGTTATTTCAGTACCTCTGTGTACTTTCTATTCTTTAGTCCTCCGGCCTCTCTTTGCACTACTCTTTATTATGAGTGCGGACAGGGTGGCCTATCTGTTGTTGACTCTCCCCCTGTCGCCACAGTGTTACATTGGATATCTGTGTTCCAGGCAATCACCCGTTATTCTAAGATGGCCGCTGTGTTTTACCCTTGCACTCGCCCAATGTTTACCAAACATAGTAATAGGACTTCCTAGTTACCATGACTACCTGCGCTGCATAGGCCGCAATGTGCCTTCTGATTCATTCGCGGAGTTAGTCTCGATTTACACGGAGCACTCTTCCCCCTGCGGAATTACTCAGCACTGCCTTGGGATTCACTCGCGGAGTCAGTCCCGACTTACACAGAGCACTCTTCCCCCTGCGGACCTTTTCAGCACTGGGTAAGCAGCTTTTCTAAACACACGCGATCATGGTATTTTCTGAATATTGACGAATGGCCAGGTACTATTTGACCGGCCCACTCTATTTCTCCTTGTAGTGCTATACGAAAGTTACCCATCGATTTGATCCGCCTTGCCAGCTATACCTCTGGAACTTCCGAGGCAGGGCAGACCGCAGGTATGAATGTGTTGAGTGCATCCCACGGCGACTCGTCGCTGGGTGAGGTTAGCATTTTGGTTGGGGTGATATTTAGTGACCGCTATACACACACTTTCACTCTCTCCCCCCACCGTTAGACACGGGCCTCCCACCATTCTGCTATCCCGTGCCTTCCCCTCCATCTGCCATCTGGGCTGATGTTACCCTTGAGAGGTTTCTCACTGCACGTTGTCCCTGGTGCAGTTCTTCTGGGGTCACCAGCACGCTTGCTGTCTCACCCTCACAGGCCACCTCAAGTTCCACAGTTAGATAGTGTCTTTTTGACTCCTACCGTGCAGAGTACTTCGTCTGCAAGTCTGTCTCTCCACTTGCTATGTTGTTGGTACATCTTTGGCTTCTTTTAAGCTACCTATGGCGCTTAAATAGATATTTTTATCTTTTGTAGGATTGACCCAATGGTCTTCTACCTCCTAATATCTTTCAGTAGAGAGCACCCACAGGCATCAATTGAGGTACTTGTCCCCTCTTTTTGTGATGCCACTGTTCATGAATTTTGAAACTTTCTGATGTAATTTGCTACTTATGAGCTGACTCTCTGCCTTTTTGTTTTTTTTTACTTCACAGATGCTATGAAATTTTCACTGTTAATTGTTGCCCTCCAATTGTAACTTTGTTACGTTGTCACAACTGTACCTCCTGATGAATGTTCCATACTTACCTTAAGGAACAGAAACATGTCGAGATATCACTCTGTATTATAACCAGAGTTACACATTTTTGACACATTGATCCTATTTGAAGTAGGGTACTACACTATTTGTCTTATATGTACCCATTTGTGTTCATGTTGATACAGTGTTTTTAACTAGCTATCCAGCTTGTCACGTAACCCCTGTTCTAGTTCGTCTTTTATCGTATATCTTAAGTTTTGTACTGTGGACCACAATATTTAATTGGTTGTTTTTACCTTTGTAATTTACTATTAAAACTTTATACTTATTTTTTAACTGTGACTGGTCCCCTTGTCAGAGCACACCTATCCTTGTTGTTCTGTATTTCTGGCATCTACACTATAGCTTTGTCTCTCTTTATATATTTGGATTATTGTCCTCCCGGACACAGACAAAGTATACATTGCTAACCCCCTTAGTCAATTGTATACCGGGCTTCCTCCCTACATAAGTTGTACGCCACCCAGTACAACTGTACAAACTTGTCATTACAGTCAATAGAATAGAACCTTGGCACAAAGTCTTGTGTGCAAGGAGCCCTTTTTGTGAGGAAAGAATATTCAGTGCAGGGCACACTAAAAGCGCTTTAGAAACAAAGAAGGTTACGATGGTGGACGAGCACCATTGTTTTAGTTATGTGGTGGGCAAAGGCATCAAGAGTGGAGAATGGCATGTGCCCAGAAGGATCTTTGAGGGTGATATGGTGACAGGTCAGTGAAAGCATGTCCAGGGACAGGGAGCAGGTGTCTGGGAGAAAGCTGGAGGGCTCAGGTAGGGTGTCAAGGCAAATGAAGAAGGCAGTGGTTGGGGTACGGAAAGAGCAGCTAACAAGGCAGCTCAAGTTGTGCACATATATCAGCAAGTACTGCCTGTGGTCTAAAGAACCGTATTGGCTACTTGCATCATATAGTGTTCTACTAACACAAAAATAATGTACACTTTTTCACATTGCTCACATTTCTTTGGACTTGCTCATCTTTCTCTCTCTCTCACACACAAACACACACACACACACACACCGCTCCGTAGGCATTCAAAATCATTCAAAATCACTCTATGTGGCCCAACAGTGAAGCAGACTTCCTGCTGCCTCATCTAGAACCACAGCCATGCCTCCTTACCCAGCATGCACACTTTAATGACAGCCAACATCTGCACATGTTCCAACAAAACCGAAATCCTCTCCATCCATTACAAGTAAGAGTGGAACACAGAAATCCAAAGTACAGAAGCTCCAATCAAACAAATAAACTCTCATCAGTAATAATTTCCATTGTGTAAAGATAGGGATGACTACTAAAACCTCTTCTTTTTTTTGCAATCTTCCAACCAGGAGCACACTACTCACCACATATGTTATCCGAATAGTATCTCAAATCATAAACGAGGCACAAGACTGGCCCAGGCAGTATCCTAGAACAGTCGAATGCTAAATAAATAGACTATTCTTGATGTAGGCCTGTTGGGCACCCAGCCACACTTTGCCAAAGGATTCACAGGCTTTAAAAACAGGCTATGACTCTTAATACTGACCACTCACCTCACTCCAGTCTCCTGTCTGAGCACCACCACTCCCCCAAAATCAATTCATGTAATCTAAACCTCCCACTGCAATTCATCCTCAACGAATGCAGACCTTATTAATAAGGCCATGCTCCACATATCGGGCCCTGGCGTATCAATATACCAAACCCAACACCACACCAACAAACTCCGACTAGCATCAAGCTGCTACCATGCATATACATGCAGTCACCCAACAAATGATTCAACCACCAACTGGCCTAATGAAAGAGAGGAGGCCACAGACTTACATGCACATGGATGGAGAATTGGAGATCATCCACAGAAGTTCTCCTCCTTGGGCTTTCCAGGTGCTGTGAATTCACCTTACAACAAAAGAAAAGACAA
Organism: Ambystoma mexicanum; assembly: GCF_040938575.1. NCBI lineage: Eukaryota > Metazoa > Chordata > Amphibia > Caudata > Ambystomatidae > Ambystoma > Ambystoma mexicanum. The sequence continues at coordinate 226,977,705 of NC_090933.1, read as the reverse complement.
CACCATGACAATCAAATTCAGAACATTGAAAATAAACACACACACCTATTTGTGAGCTAAGATGAGCTGACTATACCCAACTAAGAAACCACTACATTTCAGCCATCTCAACAATTGTCTTAACACCTCATGCTGATGTGCAACATCTCATCCATCAGAACCAGCATCCAGCTCCTTTCAACAACACTCCCACAATACTGAAGGAAGTAAACTCATCTCCTATTCTCTCCACGGTTATTCTGATATCAATAAATTACATCACTTTGTTAGCATGTGGGATGACAATATTGCAAGCACAAGGCTATCCATGTTCAGAACACATCCTTAAGGACCGGATGTACCACCTAGCACTCTGCCTAACCATGCTCTGCAATGCTCCATTTGCAAGGGGCACTCCCACAACTGCCCTCGGAGCTCGCATGATAATCCCCACCAAACACTCCCAATGAAGACACAGTAGTGTGAGTCTACTAAAAACCCATATGAAAACCTACTTCGATACCTCTAGCATGACAGTCAGGTTTCAGACCTAGTAATTGCACAAAATTCGCTGTATTAGATACCAGAGAGGAACTGTTAAATTCGCTTAAATCCAAGAAGCCACTAGCAATGTTCCTCTAAAACGTTCAGTGGCACCAAGCTATCTTCCTTTTCAACAATACATGGACGTTATGGTAAATCATTGAAATTAATCACCGTTTATTTCAATGACGACTCTGCATGGGTGAGGGGTTGCAGCTTCCAAACCCTGCTCTTCAACACTGTGACATTTCCCCAGCCTCATAATACTTCCCCTGGCCTCCTTGGCCAAAAAACAGTCAACTTTTACATTGAGTATATCCAGCTAACTAAACGCCTGAAGGATAACAAATCCTACCTGCCCAAAGCCGAAGCCTAGCTTGAGGAAATAGAAATGTTTATACCAGAAACTTACCCCTATTTTAACAAATCAAAGTTAGAGACCCTCTAATACCGACTCATAACAGGCACTCAAATGCTATTATAGTGGATACAATACTTGGTACATCTCTGCCCAGCTTCAGAAAAGCAACAAAACCTTGGAGTAATCTTCGAGACTTACATGACCTTCAATCCCAACTTGCTGGCACTACACACAAATGCTACGTCCAACTTCACCTACTAAGAAGAATCACCCGGGTCGTGGCTCTACAACATTAAATCATGTGTATAGATGTGAGCAGAATTTCAAAACAATATGTGTAATGTTTTATGGATTTGGTTTTATCCAAAAAAAACTAACTTGCCATTAATTTGACAACAGTGCTGATGTTATTCAGCAGTAGTTCCTTCTAGACAGGCATTATTTTTAACGTTTGAATACTGAAAAAACCTTACGTCGAAACAGCTATGAACAACAACTTTTGGCCGATTGAAAACATTCAATTTCTTGCAGACATATTGGCAAAAAATGCTGTTACGCAGTTCCAAAATTAAACTGTAATATATATCAGATTCCACAATCATCAATAAAGGTGCAGTCCCTCCAGATGCAAAGAATCCTTGCTACTGTCCATGCAATAATAATTCCTACAATCCTTAGACAATAACTCTCAACCAGTCCTTAAATGACTCTAACAGATCTCCTGGCTATGATATGGTAAAACTCCTTAACCTTATGCTCCCCTATGTCCATGAGAATTGAAAGGGCTTTCATGGAAATGGCTAACATCAGCTATCGCGGATCATTCTTCGAGAACTGTTGGAGATCAACGGGGTGACGGGAAGTTCTAGAGCTTAGGTTGAGTAATCTTAGGGCTTCTCAGGGGGAAGTGGTCATGGGTTTAGGTCTGGGGGTACAAGTCATTCAAAGGGACAGAGCAGGAGACAGCGAACTCATGAACTTGGGATGCATGTGTGGCAGGGCACTGATGGCCTTGGGCAGTGCAGGAGGCAGGGCACTCATAGGCTTAGGGCAGGTAGGTGACAGGGCGCCAGTGGAACTTACTGGGCTTGGGTTGCTTGCAAGCTTTGACAGGAAGTAGCTTGCGTAGGGCGAGATTTCCCTCACCTATCAACCTTTAAAGAGTGATTTACGTGGGACACAGTGCTCTAGTGTGACCTCACACAGCTAACTATTAAAGTAAATGGATAGCAATTAATCAAGTAACTGATGTTGAGCTTCAACAACAAAATATTCTGTTCTTTCTCTTGTTATGTCAATCCCTCTGATGTGGCACGTTTCCTGATTCACTTGTCATGCAGTATTTATATTATCCCCAAAAGAATTCTTTTAAATTGTGTTTGGAATTGCAAAATCGTGTTGTAATTAAGCAATATCATATGTTGTAATACTCTGAATCAATGGAATGTTAAAGAGGTGATCATACTGGCTGTGAAGAAGACCTATGTACTGAAAGGTCGAAACACGTGTTGGCAGCATTATAGCATCACCAATAGAAATTAAACAAGGATCTAAATGTGAATAGTTCACTGATATCTCTCATTTGCAAGAATCGCAAGAATTGGAAACAATTACAATTGTTAATCATATAACTGTATATTGGGAAAGAATTGTAAACTTGTCCATGCGCAGTGAATAGACCAATGCCTATTTTTATGGTATACTATGGGTTAGGCTCATAAGGGGACCCTGGGTCTGGATTGGCAATCCTTGTAGCAAGGAGGTTCAAGGGATTAGTACTGACACCAAAACAATCCACTCTTTATATATATTGGGTGGTTTTTGCATCAGACAAGCAGTCCCCCACCCGCCAGGTTACCCGTGTTTACATTTTATTGTGGTGTCAACTCTGGGAATTTGGAGTACATTGTTTAACTTTGTTATACTGCTGTGTTTACTGATTAAATATTGCTTGTAAATCCGTGCCCCACCTGTGGCTTGTGAGCATGTGCAAACGATTAGTTTTGCATTCTCCAAATAAAAGTACGACAGAAAGATGTTAGAACACTCTGCTTTGTTCCCTGGAGGATGCTGTCTGTTCTTAGCAGTCCTCTCTTTACCTGCAATAACTGTGGTAATTAATTTACTCCGGGTCTTTGCAAAAGGTGCCGAGAAAATGACTTGGCAGTGTTAGCGTGAGTCTAGTCACGTCATTTGTTGGCAGTGTTTACGTGAATTCATGCCTTTGGGCTGCAGCACTGTTTATTGCAAATTAAATTCTAGGGATTACCTTGGCATCTAGGGCTCTTATTTGGCATAGCATTTTAATATGTTTTAATAATAACTGCTAGCATATCTGGAGTGTTATGGGCATATGATGGCGAAAAGGTTCTATGCCATTTTTTCAATTTTTGAAGGTTGCCTAAGCAAAAGATCGATTTTTTTCGGCCGATTTTAGGCGGCCTACAAAAATAGAAAAAAATTACATTTCCTCAACACAAACACCCTCAACACACTCTGAGTCCCCTGAAGTGGAGATGAGGTCCCCCCACCAAGGTGAGTGAAGAATTGCCCATTTTGTTTAATTTTACAAGCTACTGGGCTCGTGTGCAGCCCCTTCGGCTTGGTGTTATTGCCAGCCTTTGTCCCGCCTCCCCTGGCCTGCGATTGGCTTGAAGTTGTTCCTACTGGAACAGGGAGCTAGTCCCTCATTTTACACCACCCAGTAGCCACTTTGAGGCCCCCAAATCTTAGGTGAGGTCCCCACACCAAGGTCAGCAAAGAATTGGCCATTTAGATTAATTTTACAAGCTACTGGGCTCGTCTGCAGCCCCTTCGGCTTGATGTTAGTTCCAGCCTTTGTCCTGCCTCCAATGGCCTGTGATTGGCTGGAAGTACTTTCCTACTGGAACAGGGAGCCAGTCCCTCGTTTTTCACCACCCCAGCAGACACTTTGATTCCCCTGAAGCTGAGGTGAGTTCCCCCCACCAAGGCGAGCGAAGAATTGCCCATTTTGTTTCATTTTACAAGCTACTGGGTTTGTGTGCAGCCTCTTCGGCTTGGTGTTATTGCCAGCCTTTGTCCCAATGCCCCACGCCTGTGACTGGCTGGAAATTCATCCCTACTGAAAGAGGGGGCCAGTCCCTCGTTTTTCACCACCCCAGCAGACACTTTGATTCCCCTGAAGCTGAGGTGAGGTCCCCCCACCAAGGCGAGCAAAGAATTGCCCATTTTGTTTCATTTTACAAGCTACTGGGCTCGTGTGCTAGGGTGGCCAACTGTCCCGCTTTTAGCGGGATTGTCCCGCAATTAGAGACTCTGTCCCGCCATTTGCAGAGTGGCTGTGCGGGACGCAGGTTGTCCCGACTTTCGTCAGGACAGCCCTGCCTCCAGCATAGCCACTCTGCAAACTGAAATGGCCATGAACCCCAGCACAGCGCTGCCACCTGCAGTTTTCTTTCTCCGGGTGGCTCTGCAGCCCTGGCTCCTTTTGAGCCTCCAGGTCGAGCTGTAACGCTCGACACCTGGCTTCATTCAAATGCTAATGTTTTGTTCCTGGGTCGTGATGGTCATGTTTTCAGTTAAAAAACGTGACCATCACCTCCCAAGGGCAAACCATTTGCATTTCAATTAAGCCTGGCTACAGAGAGTTACAGCTCAACCTGCAGGCTCTAAAGGAGCCATTAAAAAAAGGAAAAAAAAAAGGAGGAGGGCCAAACCTGAATGACGTAGTGACGTCATCGCCGCCTTGTGGGCAAGTGTCCTGCAAAATACTATCAAAGAGTTGGCCACCCTATCGTGTGCAGCCCCTTTGGCTTTGTGTTATTGCTGGCCTTTGTCCCGCATCCCATGGTCTGTGATTGGCTGGAAGTTTGTTCCTACTGGAACAGGGAGCTAGTCCCTCTTTTTACACCACCCCAGCAGCCACTTTGAGGACCCCGAATCTTAGGTGAGGCCCCCCCACCAAGATGAGCAAAGAATTGCTCATTTTGTTTAATTTTACAAGCTACTGGGTTCGTGTGCAGCCCCTTCGGCTTGGTGTTATTGACGGCTTTTGTCCCACCTCCCCTGGTCTGTGATTGGCGGGAAGTTCGTTCCTACTGGAACAGGGAGCTAGTCCCTCGTTTTTCACCACCCCAACAGCCACTTTGTGTCCCCTGAAACTGAGGTGAGGTGCCCCCAACAAGGTGAGTCAAGAATTTGCCATTTTGTCCAATTTTACAAGCAACTGGGCTTGTGTGCAGCCCCTTCGGCTTGGTGTTATTGCCAGCCTTTGTCTCGCCTCCCCTGGCCTATGATTGGCTGCAAGTTAATTCCTACTGGGACAGGGAGCTAGTCCCTCGTTTTTCACCACCCCAAGGGCCATTTTGAGTCCCCTGAAACTGAGGCGAGGTACCGCCACAAAGATGAGTGAAGAATTGGCCATTTGGTTCATTTCACAAGCTACTGCAGCCCCTTCGGCTTGATTTTCTTGATGGCCTTTGTCCCGCCTCCCCTTGTTTATGATTGGCTGGAAGTTCATTCCTACTGAAAAAGGGAGACAGTCCCTCATTTTTCACCACCCCAGCAGACACTTTGAGTCCCCTGAAGCTGAGGTGAGGTCCCCCCACCAAGAGGAGCGAAGAACTGGCCATTTTGTTTAATTTTACAAGCTACTGGGCTCATGTGCAGCCCCTTCGGTTTGGTGTTATTGCCAGCCTTTGTCCCACCTCCCCTGACCTTTGATTGGTGGGAAGTTCATTCCTACTGGAACAGGAGCTAGTCCCTCGTTTTTCACCACCCCATCAGCCACTTTGAGTCCCCTGAAGCTGGGGTGAGGTCGCCCCACCAAGGTGAGTGAAGAATTGGCCATTTTTAATTTTTCCTCTTCTGGGCTTGTGTGCAGCCCCTTCAGCTTGGTGTTATTGCGAGCCTTTATCCCACCTCCTCTGGTCTGTGATTACCTGGAAGTTTATTCCTACTGGAACAGGGAGCTAGTCCCTCGTTTTCCACCACCCCAACAGCCACTTTGAGTCCCCTGAAGCTGAGGTGAGGTCCCTCCACCAAGATGAGCGAAGAATTGGCCATTTTGCTTAATTTTACAAGCTACTGGACTCGAGTGCAGCCCCTTCAGCTTGATGTTATTGACAGCCTTTGTCCCACCTCTCCATGCATATGATTGGCTGGAAGTTAATTACTACTGGAACAGGGAGCTAGACTCTCGTTGTTCACCACCCCAACCAGCCACTTTGTGTCCCCTGAAACTGAGGTGAGTCCCCCCAACAAGGTGAGTGAAGAATTTGCCATTTTGTTTAATTTTACAAGCTACTGGGCTTGTGTGCAGCCCCTTCGGCTTGGTGTTATTGCCAGCCTTTGTTCCGCCTCCCCTGGTCTGTGATTGGCTGGAAGTTCACTCCTATTGGAACAGGGAAGTGATTGGCTGACTAAGTCTTATTTGGGGCGTTACCCCTGGGCAACCCTATTCCCATTGCAGCAGCCCCTGTGGCTAACAGCCCCAACGCAAAGGGTGGCTCCCTCAGTTGGCGGCTCCATACTGTGTCTGCAGGTATCAGCAGGGGAATCAGGCAGACACCCACTAAACAACCGTAACCAAAACCCACAGTCTAGTGACACTAGCACAAATTATAACTCTAACAAGCTGCACTATCCCTAAAACAGACCTGCCACTAACCTCTGGCCCTAAGAACAGGTAAGCAGTGCCTTGATCATAACACCCTGGTTGACACTAGAAAGAGCAAAACACTATGCAACCCATAGGCCCTCCCGTCCTCTGCTCACTTGGATGGTCGCCAATACACCACCCCGCTACCAGCATAAGCAAACATGGACAGTGACCACAAATGCCAATCCAGAACCGAACATCCATCAACCAGTGTCAACGGACAAGGTTGGAAGAACTTAATTCACCACTAACCCGACTATTACCTAGAAGTCCTAACTTAACATGTACTATTAGCTGCATACTTTTCATGTTCCATTGGCCTCCCCTCACCCTCCAGGAATCTCAAATCGAAGTGTATCTATAACTACAATGTGTGTGACCCATAGGCCTTTTCTCCACTATCCAGGAATCTCAAATCTAAGTGTACCTATAACTACAATTTGTGTGACCCATAGGCCTTTTCTCCACTATCCAGGAATCTAAAAATCTAAGTGTATTTCCATCGGAAAGTTGGGTGAAGCAAAGGCCTTTTTCCCACTATCCAGGAATCTCAAATATAGGTATATTTACATCTGCAATTCGTGGGAAGCATAGGCCTCTTTCCAGCTATCTGGTAATCTCAAACCTAAGTATACTTATATCTGCGCTTTGTGTGAAACATATGCCTTTCGCACTATCCAGAAACCTCTAATCTAGGTGTACCTATATCTGCATTCTGTGAAGCGCAGGCCTTTTTCCAACTGTCCAGGAATCTCAAATCTAGGTGTACCTATATGTGCAAGTTGAGTGACCTGTAGGTCTTCCCAACTATCCAGGAGTCTCTAATCTAAGTGTAGTTATATCCGCAATTTGTGCAACCATATAGGTGTCTGAAATCTTGGTGTTCGAGTGTCTGTCACTCTGGAAAACCCAGACCTTCCCATTATCTGGGAATCCCAATCTAAGTGTTCTACCTATGACCGGTCAAACTAAAAACATACAGCTATCCCCCCACCCCTGAACAATTTCAAATATACGTGCTGTCTGTCTTCTTTCAACCATTAGGTGAAACCCAGGCCTCGCCTGAAACCCTGGAACAGCATCGATAGGATCTCTCTGTTCACTACCTACTATTATAGTTCTCCATACCTAAGAGCACTGCACCTTCATATCCTAGTGCCACACCACATATCCCAAAGGAACTCCTGAACCCAACCCAATTAGTGGACATCGACGGTAAAAAGGGCACTCAACTAACGCAGGTTAGGAGAATGAAAACAAATTATGGGCTCAAGAGCTGACAAGCGGACTACTACCCTGCAAACTGTAAACTCAACACCCAAAGAAAAAAAATACACATAATGCCTCAACACAGAATTGGACAACGCCAAAGGGAACTGGAACTAGGACCAACCCCAATGGATGCACAACCCTGCTCACCTCTGGGGTGCACGGAATTCACCCCGGAAAACAACTCAAGCACCTTAACAAACTTAATAAGAGAACCAGCCCTACACCTCACACCGTAGCTCGCAACAACTACAGAACCGAGACTCATCAACGTCACCAACAGGTCCAGACCAGATATCAATCTCCTAGAACCCTGCAAAAAATAAAGAGAGGATCCAAGAAGAGAAAGATACAATGCCAATGCCCTCACTCCACATATCACTAGAACACAAGGACACCATCACAATCCACAACAAAACACAAAAGAAGATGACACTCTAGAACTCATCAACCCAACCATCAACCTAAGTGAGCGACTCAATGAAGAAACACCCCCCAAAGAACCTCAACTGATTGGCAACAACAACACAGAAACACCCCAACTGAACACCATCAAGTCAAAACAGGAATCCATCAAACCCAACCACAGCAAATAGTTCCATTGCAATCTAATTAACGCTAGATCAATGTCCAAGCATTCCACCAAGATATACAACCTCCTCTGCTACGGAGGAATCGATATCCTATTCTTCACCGAAATCTCGCTAGATGACAACTACAAAATCCCACTCCATAAGGGTCTCCCTGACTATTTCAAGTGGTCACAAGCAAACAGGAAAAACTGTCAATAGCGTAGCGTACAAGGAACACCTAAAAATTTAAACTGCGAATCTCGAATCCTCCACCTATCAACAAACCCCCCAAAAGAACTCTGATTCATCCTGATATACAGACCACTGACTTACAATGCAACGATCATAGAAACATTAATGGAAGCTATCACCAGCCTAGCCATCAACCGAGAACAATTAATAATCCTTGGGGACTTCAACATCTGGTTTGATGAAGAAAGCACCACCACACGAAAATCCCTCGCCAAACAACTGAAGACATTGAAACTACATCAACTAGTCAAAGGAGCAACCCACGCTGCAGGACATACACTAGACGCAATCTTTGGCCACAGAAACCTTATCACCATGACACTACCAATACAGATCCTCTGGAGCAATCACCTCATCATACCCTTCGTGATCACACTGGCCACACCAACAAGCAAACAACCAAATAACTCACCACCTATCATGAAAAGAAAATGGAGTGCCGTCAAAAATAGCAACCTAACTGCACTACTGGAAATCAACAAACCAACGGCAACAATTATTAATGAAGCTGACCTAGACAGAAAAACAGAACTACTTCACAACTGGATCACCACAACAATAGACAGGATCTCCAAGGAAAAACTTTTTAGCCCATCACGCAAAGGAGCAACAGCTATATGGTTCATGCCACTACTCAGCACCATGAAAAGGAAAAAACAGGAAACTCAAACTGGAATGGAGGGAAAAAAATGAGCGTGCAAAGAAATTCCAATTCCTACAACAAATCCGTGCATACAAAAAAGAAAGCCAAAAAGCCAAAAAGAGATACTTCAATAACAGAATCACTGATGCACCGAACAAACAAAAAGAACTGTTTACAATCATACACGAAATAAAAAACCCTCCAAGCTGCAACAAAGCACCAAAACCTTCCATGAAACTATGCAACGATCTCGCAGACCACTGCAAAAACAAAATCAATGATGCAAATAGGTTACAAAAGATTACCCCTATTCCTCACTATCTCTACCATCAGGGGATGTGTAGATATATATTCATAAATAAAGAGATAGGACAACAAACATAAATAAACAATTGTAGGTATCAAACTGGGAACCCAAACATCTCTCTAAATGATGTACCGGTAATTGTATCTTGAAAATATAGATCAAGTACATCCAAAATATCCCAAAAAATATATAATTTTTTGTAAACAGAAAAAGACCCTAAATTAGCACAATAATTAATCGTAAAAAATACACTTGTGTTTCTCGATTTTCATGGAAAATCACCATCTAAACAAATACATAGACACAAATATAGCAATATATAACAACATCATAAAACAAATGTGTCACAGACAACATATATATTCCATGGTCTTTTTCTGTTTACAATAAATTATATATTTTTGGGATATTTTGGTTGTACTTGATCTATTTTTTCAAGATACAAGTACCAGTACATCATTTAGAGAGATGTTTGGGTTCCCAGTTTGATACCTACAATTGTTTATTTATGTTTGTTGTCCTATCTCTTTATTTAAAAACAAAATCAACACCATCCAACAGACCATAGAAAGCAGACCAAGCGACCCCAACATGTGACCCACCAACACACCAGAGAGCCGCCAGAACAAACTTTGAAGCTTTCCCTAAATATCAGCAGAGACTTTCGTCGAGCTGGTAAAATATAGCAATAAAGCGGGTACCCCATGGATCCCTGTCCGCCGGACATATGCAAATCAATTCTCAAGGCACACCCGTGAAATACTACAGAAACCTTTTCAATCAATCAATCTTGCTGGAAAAAGTACTGCAAGCCTTCAAATCAGCATACATCAAACCGCTACTCAAAGACACATCAGGCAACGTGAAGGATCCCGCAAACTATAGACCATCTCCAAAATGCGATACCCAGCAAAACTACTTGAAACATACATCTACAGAATAACTCAAGATTTGATAAAAGAACACCTACTGCTAGACCAATCGCAAGTAGTCTTCAGACCAATGAAGAGAACGGAAACAGCACTCCTCTCAATCTGCGATGATCTTTTGACAAACACATACTCAAAGATTAACACAGCGCTAATTCTTCTGGATCTCTCTGAAGCATTTGACACAATGAACCACAACATTCTCATTGGGAGATTGGAAGAATTAGGCATCATTGACCTGGCCCTAATATGGATTAAATCCTTCCTAACGAACAGAACAGAAACCGTCTGGATCAAACCTTTTGAATCCACCTCAAGACAATAGATCTTTGGAGTCCCACAATGATCATCCTTCTCCTCACTGCTCTCACTGCTCTTTAACATATATATGGCTGCACTTATCAAATGCATTAAAAGCCATGGCCTCATATGCTACAACTATGCAGACACACACAAATACTCTACAAATGACAAGACACGCAAGAAGGAAGCACAGCATTGGAGAGCTGCCTACAGGAACTCTACGCATGGATGAACTCAAACAACCTCAAACTCAACCTGGGAAAAGCTGAAGTAATGATCATATCCAAAAAAGTAGAGAATAACCACTACATCCCATGGCTGATGGAACTTGGTACAGCGCCTGCCCCTTCGATGATAGTAAAGAACCTGGGAGTTTTGAAGGACAATGAACTAACGATAGAACAACAAGTAAATGTCATAATCAAGAAATGTGTCTTCCTCCAATGTGCAGTTAAAAGAATCCTGCCATACCTCTCTTTTGCCTACAAAACGCTCACCATCATTTTGCTCATCATGTCCACAGTAAACTACGCCAGCAGCCCTTACCTAAGAATGACGGAAGGATTACTAAAGAAATTCCAGGTATTCAAAACACAGCAGCCAGACTCCTGCTGAAAATACCACAAAGAGAACACATTACACCAGCGCTAAAAATGCTACACTGGCTACCAATAAAACAGTGAATTAGGTTCAAAGCAATTTGCATCACCACAGAGCAATCCACGGCCAAGGAGCTGAGTTCATAAAAAAGAAAAGAAACATCTACCATCCAACAAGTACACTCAGATCAAGCAACAACATCCGGCTGGAACCAAAACCATACAACAAAAGAAAGTTTGAAGGATCGTCCTTCTCCCACCTAGCACTGAAAACCTGGAATGATTTATCGAAAAAGATAGTCAACAGAGGAGACCACCTTCAGTTCAGAAAATGACTCAAAACGTGGCTCTTTGCCACCAAACCAGAATAAAATCACCGTGAAACTGATAAAAAGCAAACAACAATACCTCAAAGGAAACTCATCCCAGGCATAATATCTTACACCCCCCTCCCCTGAAGGCAGGGAATGGGATACCGTTATCACATATTACATCACCATAGATGAAATGCAGGCAGGTCAGGACCAGGGAAACAAAGAAGCCCTATGAGGGAAGGAGAAGAAAGACAAGAAGACACAAATCTAAGAGATGAAATATCGAACAAAAACAAACTAACCCAATACTTACAAAAACCTCCAACTCTACTCATATGCTTCTCACACAAAAACCCACACAACCTTCTCTCTGCACAGCAAACCGCACGTACTTCACCACACCGCAACAACAGACTAACAACTAATAACTAGCTCCAACAGCACATGGGCACTCCCTCCAACCCAATATACACACTCAAGCTCAGCGCACAGTGAAAACCAAACTGAAGCTGCCAACAGGATACCACAGCTCTCACTCTCCTACCCCCCCTACACCCAAATAACTACCCACCCCTCCTTTTTTAGATCTGCCAGAGCGCCTGGGGACCACTTCCAGTGGTGACGGTGCACAGTACAAATACCTTTAACATAACATAACATATCATAACACCCAGCACACACACAAACACATAATTATCTGTTTCCCCCGTGGCCTCTTCCAGGTCCTGGCGTGCCTGTTAGCCAGTGCGTGCAGGGGCTGACAGTTCAATTTAGAAAGACTGCTCTGTGCGGTCACAGAGCGGTCTTTCTAAATCGTTTTTTTTTTTTCATTTGCTTTCATTAAATAGGTCTTTGACCTAAACGGATGACAAATACGAAAATTGTGAATACGTCATTTCAGAAGGGTAGATTATAAATCGAAATGAAACATGCAATGCCAATACCTGCTATTTGGAAACGTGTTTGTTGCCATACGATTGCAATACATGGTATATGGTGTAAGAATAATTTGATAACAATAACTATATTTCCGTGGGTATATAAAGAGGACATAGCAAATTTTTCCAATGCATGGAATGATTACACCTGTCGATATGATGGCAATACCTCCTCACATGGTGGCATCCATAAACTGCAACACTGATACACCCTTTCATGCATTGTTTCAACCATTTTTATTTGCAGCCTTTACCTTAAGGGATGACTAAATTACCACTTGCATTGAACATCATTTGCACCATTACATTTGTCGTTGGCTCTGTGCACCAGTGGATCCGTCTATAAAAATTGGACCCACAAAGTAATCTACTGCTGCAGAGAACTTCTATATAGAAACAGCAAATATCAGCCAGAGATTTCATGCATAAAAAAACATTAGATACTTGGCTTTTGTGCCTGGCAACCTAGCAAACATGGAGGGAAGACTCTTGGGGAGCGTTAGTTGTGCCATGTTGAACAAAGGCAAGCCACAAAGGATAAGAACAGCAGCAAAAGTAGTACCGAGCGGGCTGGGGTACAAGATGTCAGACTCCCCTCTTCGAAGCTTGTTCCGTACAACCACCCTCACAAAGGTGGAACAATGTCCAACCGCAAAGGATTAAAATACAAATTCAAGTACCGAATCCCTCTGCTCAGTGGCCCCTGTGTCACAGGTGAGTGCAGTCTGTAATTTGCAGACCTTGGGAGGCAGTTCCCCACAAACATTAAAGTCAGCCTCATTCTCACCTGTGGCTCAACATTAGAATGGTACAATTGGTGACAGTGGAAAGCGAGAAGGGCAGTTGAACAGAGAGCTGAGAGGGGATCATGCATGTGGGGAACAAGGTTGAGGAGCAGGAGTGTGGAAGGTAATGAGAAAAGAGAGAGTCAGAGGCAGTGCACCAGAGTGGAATAGATCTGGAAGGGAGAGTAAAGAGTGGAAGTACTAGGAGGGAAAGAGCGGACTGGAGATGTGTGATGAGGGACAAAGAGAGTGAGAAGGCATGGAGCAAGAAAGTAACAGAACAGTAGGGACGGGTTTGAAGAGGGGGATTGGATGAGGGTCAAATAATGGATTCACCCAAGGAAGAAAACGAGAAGCTAAGTGGGGGCAGGGGGGCTAAGACGGCCCAATCATGGTAAAGCATAAAGGAGGTAGAGGAGGGAGGAGACAAAAGATGAAGCCTAGTATATCAGTAGGTTGTGAATAGATTTAGAGAGGCCCTGCAGAAGGAGAACCCATCCATCCTAAGATGGGCATGAATGTGGCAGTCAGAGACCAGTCAGAAACCAGTATACCATGGTTAACACCCAACGCTCGCTGAACCCAATGGGATCTGGTATAATGTGACCTGCATGCGACAAGGCTTGATGCAAGCCCATTTGCCATGTGTCTGGTGAGGACTACCTAGAGAGGTTAGCCTTCAACAATAGCTACAATGGCAGAAGAAAACAACTAAGCAAAGAAAGTGCAGAGGACATTTAAACCCCCATTCTCTGTGAGTGATTTTATTTATTTGACCACCAGTGGGAGGAACCAATGGAGAAGTGAGGATTGACTGATGGACTATGATCAGCAAGCCAGATGGAATTGCTCACTTTTGATTTAATGGAACAATCCTCTTTCACTGACCTATATAATCCCAAGCTCTGGCTTCGTTGTGTTGTAAAATAAACTTGCTTGACCATTAGTTTTTGACTCCTGAGTTTTCTGTTGGATGGTCGTGGCAACAACAGCTATTAACATGTAGTTATCTAAATGGTATAATCGCCAAACCCAGGTACAGATATTCAAAATCTTAAGTTATGGTGTCTCTTGGAGGTATAGCTGCATCCTTATTTGCTTAGCTGCTTGAAGCATTTCTAGCAAATTAAAGATGTACTCTGTATGCCAAGGCAAAGGAGTGTCATTCTGGAGGGATGTAACAAGGCTATCCTGATGCTTTTTGCTGAATGTCCCTGGGGATGGAAACAACTGCTTCGTCTATAATTATTTAACATTGGTTTGTCATGATGAAGTACATTATAGTGAATGGATAGAAATTGGGAGTAGATGTTTTGATAATGTATCATCACCTTTGGAATTCCGGAAAGAAAGGTGTATAATAAAAGCTAGTGTTCTGTCTTGGTGGAATATAGTATCACATGGTGGTATGTCTAAGCGGAAAGGGATTGCACAAAGGAATTCATTTCCACCATGCCTGCTGGTACAGAAGAGTCTAACATGATCCTTGTTTGGTTTTCCACGCGTGTGAGAGCCAATCTGCTTAGAAGGAATAAGATCAAATTGCATTTGGTTATGGGATTTTGCCCACTCGGGAGGGTTAACAATCACATTTTACCTTTCTGTACCATACCATAGAAGGCATATCCATTTGCAAAACAGTCCAGTGCAGCCTGCCATACAATGAAATCCAACACCGACATTCCAGGAAATTCTACCATGAGCAAGACTACCAAGTGCAACCCCAAGTTCTGCCTTGCTGGGCTTCATCTGTGAGGTGTGCCTGAGGTGAGGCACTTCTAGAAAAAGGTGTTCATATATGGTTTAAATGCACTAAATTAGACTGAAATGCAAGCGTTTCAATAGTTGCCAACGCATGAGAGGCCCTATGCCGTGAACTAACAAGACCAAATCACCTGCTGTAAATGCTGGTGTTCCGTCAGGAGGTTCTACAGTGTTGTTTTCGGTACCTGCGCATAACAGAGGCAAAATAACCGTGTGCTCATCAATCAGGTCCCACCAACAAAGAAAGTCCTGCGGTCCCTCCTGCCCCTCCCCCTCATGCATCCAGTAATCATTCTCCAGAACGACCTCCACATCTTCATGTTCCAACTCCTCCTCATGCTCTCTCTGCGGCCCCACACCACACTCCCCTTGTTTCTCTTACTCCTGACCCTCCTCCTCCTCATTCTTGTCCCACAACCACAGACGCTGACACCATC
This sequence comes from Ambystoma mexicanum, assembly GCF_040938575.1. Classification (NCBI taxonomy): domain Eukaryota; kingdom Metazoa; phylum Chordata; class Amphibia; order Caudata; family Ambystomatidae; genus Ambystoma; species Ambystoma mexicanum. Next base: position 226,962,069 of record NC_090933.1, on the reverse strand, counting down.
TATTTCAAAATCACGTGAGCACCCCTATAGAATACATGTTACTGTTCTAAGCCATTTGCCCCTTCCGCCACCTCCTCTTGCTCTGCCAGCCTTGATGCACTTGTGCGTAGGCGCATTATAAATGCCATATCATATCATATCAGTTGGCCATACTAAGCATTCATGCTCCACCAGAGATTCCACACCTATGTCCCAGGATGAAGTGTCAGCCTCAATCAAAACAGGATGGGCATTTATGACCACATGTGTACCCTAACACCCGCCACCTCCTCCTCATCTGAAGATGTCACGTGCCCAAAGATATCCACTTATTATTTTCTGCATTCATTGTAGCAATTGTGGGGGGCACTGGCACAAAGCTTTTCACAGAGGTTCCATTAAGGGTTTCACTGAAGGTTCATATATGTCTTTTTTATGCTGTGCCAGAAGAGCCAGATAGGGTTTCACAAAGGGTTTTAACAAACGAGCAATGAGTAATATGATTTAAAAACAAAAAGTCACAATGTGTTTGCCAAAGCCGGATTAATAATCTGAGGGACATCACAAGACAAGCACACCAAAAAATTAAATGCCAATAACGGTGAATGAAATTTAAAAATAGAAACAAAACGCTCTCCAATATTACAGCCCATCACTCCTAAAACAGTATCAGCCAGGAAAAGGTTCACGCAGCCTTATCATAACTAATTCTGGCCTGTAAAGAATGACATTTGTTGTGGAATAGAATGAGTGTGATGTGCCAAATAAGCATGTGACACTGAGCCAAATGATCTATGTCCTCCAAATGTGGGACACATTTGGGTTTGCAAACCAGCCCCACTGCACCTTCTAAAAGCAGCCCTATGCCCTACCCCATCTGCTACCATGAACCCCCACGGAAACCCAAGTATAGTATGGCAATGTTTTCTATTTCCAATGTAAAAGAACCGGAATATGTCAAAATAAATTGTTAAGATGTCCTCATGTCATGCAGAGATCTGACAAACCACAGTAGGGTAGTGGGGAATGTTATTAGTTCCTGTAGGGGATGGGGGTAGCTTTCCTTCCTTCACAGGGCCCTCATTTTTATGTTCCTGGATGACCTCAAACCTTTCTGTACTGTAATGTATGGACCAAGTAATATACATCTATTTTTCTAGTTGTTCATTGGTTACAGAGAAATATCACCAATCTAATAGCCTCACTGCAATAATATGACGTGTCTTTACATGACTCCAGATAACCCAATGTAAATGTAGAAAATACCTGGACATTGCATGCTCCAAGGACATTTTTTAATTAATCACTACATGTTTGGACATTTTTATGCTGGATGTTTGATCACAAATCACAATCAATAACTACTGATCCCTGATCAATAATCTAACTACCAAACCTTATGAATTATATTTCTCATTTCCAATATATCAAGATTTTATTAAAGTAGAATTCTACAATAATACAACACAATTCTCAATTTGCCTGTATCTATTTTATTCCCAACACACCTGTATCCTTTCTTAGATTATTCAGCGGGGCCCATCGAAAACAATGCAAAAATGCTACTTCACATAAAACTGTGTTCTTCAGCACAACCTGTGCTACCCAACACATTCATTTGCTGACATCAGTTACATCTAACCACTACATCCTGTTTAAGACCTCATCTTGTAATGTATTGTCTAATATGTATTTATTTGTCTAATGGGTCATTGGTTATGCCCCCCTCAACACTGCATGCATCCCACTTTACAATCTCGTGTAAGTAAAAGGATGTTTTAATTAAGATATTTGTGGTTTATGTAAAATAATACATGAGAGAAATGCAGGTGGAGCCTAAACACACCATGCTTTGTGAAGTCACCTTTAAAACACTACAAATAACTTCAGATTACAATGAGAATTAATACACTGCAGCCAACCAATATTTCGCTCACTAAAAAGTTTTATTTAATTTTCAAAAACATCCATACACAGGAAAACAGATATTGATGACAGAATTAGACACTGGCTTGTAGCCACTGAAGTGGAACATGAGGTTTATATGTGACAATAACATGGAAGTATTTTTTATAGAATTACTTAGTACTAAAAGTGGATGCATTTAGACTGGCATAATAACGAAGAGTTCTTCTTTTATGGATCTGACATACTGCCTGATGGTAAATGAGCTTGTATGTATATGTATTTATGAAAGGGTAGTTGTGGAAGTGTTAATTAGTGCATTTTATATGTATTTTGGAAATGTTAAATGACATATTTTAATTCATTTGTATGAATTGGAAGTGGAAAGTTCAAATCGAACTAAAACACATTGATTAAAAAAAGGAAATGAGTATACTAGAACATTTAAAAATGTAATCAGGCATTTTACTATACAACCCATCCCTAAATGTTGTTTTTAACACAAGCATAGATGTATATAAAAGAAACAATTAGCAATTATGATTTTAAACCAGCAAACAGTGGGGGATCAGAGGAGGCGGTAGTGGTAGATCAAGACACCAGAAGGAAGAAGGACTGTGAAGAGGAGATTTCTAGAAAAGGTGAGGTATTGGATAATCAGAGAAAGTGATACTCTGTCATGAATGGGCTTGCAAGTAGTATAAGTGGGAGTAATAGTGAGAAGGTAGGGAGTAGATACAAAAGTGACAGAGATGGGAAGGAGAACGATTGTGGAGGGTGAAGTGGAAACCATGGAATGGAGAAGGGAAAGTAGAAGTGGAGTGGAGAAGGGGGAGTTGGAGTGGAGAGGGGAGAGTATTAGTAGTAGAGTGGAGACGGGAGAGTTTTAGTTGAATAGAGAAGGCAAAGTAGTATTGGTAGGATGAAGGAGAGAGGAAAAAGCAGAGAGTAAGATCAAAGGGTGGAGGTAGACTGTGGAGAGCGAACATCAGAGGGACAGACGAGGAGAGACAGTGGGCTCAGTAGAAGACTGAGTTTACAAGGAGAAAAGGGAGACTGAGAAGGAGATTTACTGAGAGGAAAACAAGAGCGAAGTAGGACTGGGCTGGGAGGATAGCTCAGGGGCAAATCATTAGCCTAGGAAGCAAGACAACACAGAGCAACACACGTTCAAATCCCGGTCATGCTCTTAGAGACTGGTCTCCAGTATGAAGCGCTTAATAAAAGATGATTTCATTAACTTATTAATAGAGAGGCTGAAGAACCGGGAGTCTGGAAGGCACAGCCATTAACCATCTCCTGAAATCTTATGTTGTTTATTGAGGGAGGCTAGATAGATAAGGCATTTTCCTTCAAACGATCCCAAGAGGGTCGACATATTTAAGATAGTAGGAGTTACAGAAAACTAGAACACGTCCTTGTGGTCCTTATGCACAAAAAGACAGCAAAATGATGCTTCTCCAAGTAGTCATTGAAAAGACAGGAGGCGCATCCCCTGTCTACATCCAGGATCACGTACCATTCCATGAGGTAAGCACGGCAAACAGACATACTCTCTACCGCATGCAACATGAGTGGGAATCCCTTAACATTTCCAGCAGCTTCTTCTTTTTTGTATTTTCAGCATTACTACTCACTATACGATCCCGCACGGATTGTTGGTAACCACAGAGTCAATAATAACCATCAGGTAGGGTTGTTCAGCTGCAGCTCTGAGTTCACAAATGATTTCAGTTAATACTGTAAGATTCGCTAACTCCCATTTGGAAAAGCCATACTTGGTTTGTATTTCTTGTTTGTGATGTAGATGTTATCTTCTTATGAAGAAGATGCAATAGATGCAGACAGCTATGCCGCTTTTGATAGTATCTCTTGTACCAATGCTTAATGAGCTGTCAGCAGTAGTGACCATTTCTACTCTCACCGTATTGTTCGTATTCTTGTTTATCTGCAGAATGTTTCCCTGAAGATGGACACATGTCCTAAATGCACTGGACCAGTTGCATCATTTTCTGCCTCTCTTGTGTTCTTTTTTATTTTCTCTATGAAATTAGTTAAAAAACCTGCACATAAAATGGTTGACTTATGATAATGGAAATAATCTGATTTCATTTCTGAAAATGTTTTCTCAAATTGGATTGAAGAAAACAGATGATTTATTCATAAAGGGGTCCTCCCAGGTCCCTGACACAGTTGTCAGGACGTTACCCTCATACAGTTGAACTGCTGGCGTTAGATTTTGCTTACAAGTTCTCAGAATTTCAATGTTGCATGTGAAATATTCTCTTTCATGTAAATGGCAAACTGTGCAATTTAAATCAACTTCACTTGTAACAGTAATCAAACAATATGTTGGTCTGTCTGATGTGATTTAGAATAAGTATTAAAACTTTGTAAGTAACTGCATTCTCTAATTTTCCCGAGCAATGACACTGTAACAGTAGGGGTCTTGCCCTGTAGGTATCATCCTCAAAGACATAAAACCTGCAGAAACATTCAGAAAAACATTTCTTTATTTCGATCAATGTAGAGACCCCCACCCACATGCCCCTGTTCCATTTGTGTTGCATTTTGCTTTGATTTGAAATGAGAAAGTGACTTCCCCAGAGTCTCTTATTTTCTCAGAGTCCTTTTTGTTCTGTGAAATTGGGTGTATTCATGTTCTTGGAAGAAATGTAGACATAAGGTTCTCCATAACTGCTCTTCGGTAATGAACGTACACACATTTCTGTTTATCTTCTCCTCTTAGTCTGCAAAAGGTCCATCCTGCTCGGGCACCGTTCCACATCCAGGTTCCGATCACCTGGCTAGAAGAAGTTTTGGAGTTTATCTATTACAGTGAGAGAGGTGAGACTATGTTTACAGCGGACGTATTTGATGCCCACTCACTGTTTGACTGTTGAAATATTTGAATATTTCAACAGTATAACATTAATAATAAAGTGAAAGTTTAGTTTAGTTTAGTTTATTTACTTATATAGCGCCCCTAACCTAAGGGTATCTGGGCGCTTTAAATTAAGAACACAGAATGTTACCATGTTACAATACACTGTATTACAAAATTACAATATGGGACAAGTTACATAATTACAATATACAATATACATAATTGCACATTTACAATAGGGTCGACACATAGTAGCAATGAGGAATAAGAGGGCATTTGTAGGCAGCTGACTTGGGTTACAGGATAAGTTCAAGACATGCCAGGTAAGATAGTGAAGTAGTTCCATACAGTTATATTCAGTTTACTACGTGGGTGAAGGTGAGATCTTTGCTGGCCCCTGTGTTAGGTAGGCTGTTGAGTGAAGAGCCACGCTTTAACTTTGGCTCTGAAGGCCCAAAAAGAGGGTTCTGCTATAATGGCTGGGGTAGTGAGTTCCAGCATTATGCCGCTAGCACCAGGAAGATGGAGCATCCTGCAGTTTTCAGTTTATATTTTGGTATGTTGAGGCAGTTGTGATAGAATGATGTGGTGGGTCGGTCTGACTGATTCCTTGAGAATTTGTCTGTAAGGTATTTTGGGGCTGTGTCAGAGAGGCATTTATGTGTAATGACTAGCGAGCGTAGCGCGATTCTGTCACGCACCTGTAGCCAAAGTGCATCCTGTCTGAGGGCTGAGATGTGAGAAGAACGAGGGATGTTCAATGCCGATCTAAGGGCATTATTGTGAAGTCTATTTAAATTCTGTTCCGAAGAGCCTACGAATAAGCTGTTGCAATATTCCAGCTTCCAGAGGATAAGTGCTCTAGCTAGCGTAATGCAGCTTTTGGTCGATAGGTATGGTTTGCAGGCGTTTATAATTTTGTTAGTGTAAGCTGTGGTTGAGGCTGTGGTGTTAACTTATTTTTTGAGAGATAGAGTGGAGTCCAAATAGACCATAGTGTTTTCACCTTGTTGGCAATTTTGATAGTATTCCCATCAATGTTAAAGGCCTTGTAGCGTTTGTCCAAATTGTCAAGACGAGCTTGTGATCCAATGATCAGGAGTTTAGTTTTATCATCATTTAGACAAAGGCTGTGGACCGCCATCCAGGCTTGGATCTCAAGGTAGATGTTGTTTATCATTTTGGAGTCTTTAACATAGCAACCAGAGAGCGTGATGAGGACCTGGGTGTCACCCGCATAATTTGTATAGGTGACACCCAGGTTGTCAAGACAATCAAAGAGGAGATTTATAAAAATGTTATAGAGCGTGGGTGAAACACAAAAGCCCTGCGGGACTCCACAATGGATGTATATTTGAGGGGCGGATGCTGAGGGTACGAAAACCCAGGTAGTTCTGTTAGAGAGGAATGATTGAATTCAGCTGGCAGCATTCAGTGAGAAGGCTGTGGCTGAAGTTAGATGTTTGGTAAGGATCTGGTGGTCGACAAGGTCGAACGCTGCTGATAGGCCTAAAAGTAGAATAATGGCCAGTTTGCATTTGTCTTTAGTTTCACCCATCAGTATTTTTAGGTCTAAGAGCACAGTTTCGGTCATGTGTCTTGGTCTGAAACCAGAGTGTCGTAAACCTAGAAGATAATTATCTTCCAAATGTTTTTCTATTTGGAGATATGCGGCTCAATCTAATATTTTTAAGAGAAAAGGGACTATTGTTATGGGTCTGTAGATGGTCGGCATATTGGGGTGTAAATTAGTTTTTTTGAGAAGCGGCATAACCCAACCCTCTTTTAGATTATTCAGCACTGAACAGCTTTTGAAGAAGGAGTTGATTAAATCTGTTATGAACGGTGCTAGTTCTCTTGCCCCATCCTTTATAATCAGGGTTGGTCATCTATCTCCCTGGCAGTTGGGAGGTTTGAGACCCAGGATGATGTTTTCTACTTCTTTGGTGGTTACTAGAGAGAAGTAGAAAGGGGTGGACGGTGGAACTTGAGGATCCGGTAGTTTGTGGTTGTTTGCGCTCTTAGCTAGGATATTGCTTTTATTTAAAATGTTTGCTTGTAATAGTGCTATTTTGTCTGAGAGAGCCTTATGGATGTTTACACACCAAGCCTCATCTTTCAAGCAGGTTTCTGTGGGAGGTGCAGGGGACTCTAGTTCCCTTATATGGTAAAGAGTTATTTTGTGCTTGACTTAGCATTCTGGATTCTTTCATTATAGATTTCTCTTTTGGTGCCAATAATGGCTGCTTTGTAGTTAGAAGCGGCCGTGGAGAGCTTCCTTATGTTGAGAATTGAGGGATTCTTTCACCAGTTAGTTTTGGAGGATCTTTTTGCATTGTGGAGCAGTTTCAGGCCAGCTGTAAACCATTTGTTTAGGTGGTTTGAGGGTTTAGACTTCTAAGTTTCAGAGGTGCGATTTGGTTTAGTGCTCGTTCAATGGTATTATTATACATTTCGACCAGCGTGGAGGGTTCCTCTATTGAATTGTGAGGTTTGCTGGCGATAGGCTGTAGTAGAGGCAGTAGGTTGTCAAAAGTAATGTTGTGCTTATTTCTGGACAGTGTTTGGGGAACTAGGTTTGCGCTAGTGCGAAGGGATGCCTTTTCCTGTTTTGAAAAGGTGATGCAGTGGTGGTCTGACCATGCACATGGGACATTGTTGAGGATAGTGGTGGAGCAGTTGAAGTCTACCAACCAATCCAAGGTTCTTCCTTTAATGTGGGGGGGGGGTTCATTGATCCGGAGTTTGAGCCCTAGTTGTGAAATGGTATTTTCCAGGATAGCGGCATTTGCATCTTTTGGGTCGTGGAGGCATAGGTTCAAGTTCCCCAGCAATATGATTTATGAACTGGGTTTAGTATTTTGTGTCAAAAGAAGAGAAATGTCTTCCTTGAAGGTGGTGATGGGCCTTGAGGTTGATAGATCAGATGGAGAAATAAAGTACGAGTGGCAGTGAACAGTAGTTTAACTGAGAGGAGTTCCGCTGATGGGAGGGGAGTGCTGGCGAATTGTCTAAGGCCAAGTACAGCTTTGGCTATGAAAGCCACACCATAACCTTTGCCTGTAGCTCTGTCTGCTCTGATAATTGTGTAGTTGTCTGGAGAGCTAATGCTAGGGTGGGGCCTGCAGCTGGGGATAACAAGGTTTCTGATACGGCCAGGGATTCTAGTTGGTTGGTGGAGATGAGATCAGCGATATCAAGGGCATGAGGAACCAGGGAGCGGGGATTGATAAGGGCTCCTTTGATGGTTGGGCTGTCTGGGGGTGGAACTTGTGGTAGTACTGTGGGTGCTGTGAGTGAGGGTATGTTATCAATAGGGGGGAGTACAGTGATGGAGTTGTTGGTCGGCACAGTGGAGGACCTGATGTCCTGCTGAGTGACGAGGCTGGTTTTTATCTACACAGTTAAGAAGCAAGATCCTAGTCTTGCGTTCCTCATAGTGAGGGAGCAGGGGATGACTGGTGTAGGTGGGGAGGCAAAGATGTGGATCCATTCAGCTGGGGGGAGTGGGCAGGTGGCGCTAGAATAAGGATCAGCAAGTCATGGGACAGACTTGTAGGGTAGTAAGAATTTAGTTGGTGTTATGGTCTGGAATAGGGTAGGAGTGTCTCCATAGTTAGCGTTACTCTATGTAGAGTGGCCATTTGGATCCTCTGGGTGGTCGACACAATAGGCTATGGACTGACTTGGTATGCGCAGTATATGGCACAAGTGGCAGAAAGCAACAGTCTGGGCTAGATATCTCGGTACATGAGGAGCTGATGCTAGGGTATAAGACTAGGTGTGGTGGGGAGCACAATGGCCAGTACTAATAGACATCACCAGGCTAATCATATTATGCAGAGCTAGTGAGTATCGCAATGGCTGAGCAAGATGGGCACAATGGCTAGGCAGGAAGAGCCTTGCTAATAGGCAATACAGTGGCTAAAAATAGTAGGCAATCCTGGTAAATAACACAATGGCTGAGCATGATGACCAGTCCTAGTAAACAAAGCATAGAAGCTGCACAGTTGATTAGGACACTGGGTGCCATGTAATAGCACACTGGGAAGAAGGCAGTAGTATTGGGATGCAGGCGAATCTATGCGCAGCGGGATAGATGCGGTATGCGGTTGTTCGCAGGCCACAGAGTCAGTTATACAGTGAAATTCTGGGTATCAAAGTGAAAGCAATTTGGGCCGTGGGTCATGCAGTGGTGAAAAAGTGACATATCAAATCAATATGTAGTAAAAAGCGCCTAATTGCTAGCGGTGCCACAGATGTTTAGCCAGCTGATTATACCAGAATGTCATACAAGCATACACGGCATGCCAAGCAGTTTTATGGGTTAACAGCTCAGATCATGTCATACAGGCATACAGAGCGTGGCAGGCAAGCATATTTTACATGTAAATCGACAGTGGCAGAGCAATGGCTAAAGAGGCATGGTTAGATAGGTGGTACATATTGCAAGCTGTTGTAGCATATGCTCAGTTATATTCGGTGGCTGGGAGTTTGTATGTGAGTGTGAAAGTTTATGGGCCAACGAATGTCAATAGGCAATGAAGTGAGGGTCTGGAAAGTATTCAGCCTTTCCCTTAAGCATCCGTACTTATCTTCCTAAAGCAGATTCCAGTTGGCCATTCATTCTGGTTATACACAATTCTCAATTCCTATTATTCAGTTCATCTCAACTATAGGATCTGGTGTCGTTAAAGTGTACCTATCATTTTCTTACCTAAAATTCCTTTCAGTAATTCAGATATCTTGTCTATAATTTTTTTGTTTTAAAATCAAGTTTTATTGGCATTTGATGGTCACAATTTGCTTATACAACTTATCAACTTTTGGGGCAGAAGCCCAACCAACCACTGCAATCAAAACCATGGAACCCCAATATTTCCCCCCACCCCCCAAGTCCAGTAGCACAAGGCGTACAAACAGGTTGTCCATAGCATCTTCACCTATGGCAACTCCGACCGAGCTAATGTCCGTCGGTGGTTATCCAACTCCTCTGAACTGAGGCAGAGTTTTTATGTCCTAAGAGATATCGGGCCGGGCCATAGAACCCCACAGTTCTCCTTGGGGCCAAAAACTTCCATAAATGGTAGCCAGTCCATCTCTAGCTGGGCACCCGAGCCCTGCATTGCTGCTGTGAATCTTTCCATGATATAGATGTCCTTGGCCACAGCTACCCATTCTCTTTTCGTGGGAAGGCCAGCCCTCTTCCAAGTTCTAGCCCGAGCGGCTCGAGCTGCCAGGAGCAATGAGTGTGTTAGGTCTGGGAGTTTCTCCCAGCGTTCATCCCTTAGCTGGTGGCCAAACATTATCAAAATAGGGTCTTGTGGGTAAATCCCCTCTCCAGCCTCCCTTAGCCAGCTCAGGACTTCTGACCAGTAAGTTTGGACCTTGGTGCACGACCACCACATATGCCAGTAGTTGGCTTTTTCCCCACATCCGTGCCAGCACTTCGGGTCAACGTCCGGAAACATCTTCGAGAGGGCAGTTGGATCATACTGCCATCTATGAAGAAGCTTAACGGCATGCGTCTTGTATTGGCAGGCGATGGATGTCTTGAACGCCCTGCTGCAAATGCGTCCCCAGAGTCCATTCTCCATTCCACAGCCCAGGTCCCTTTCCCATTTCCTTTTGAGGCTTTTGGTTGTTCCCTCCCGGGTCAACAAGAGGGCTCCATAGAGGAGGGAGATAAGTCCTTTCATTTCTACGTGAGAATCAATAATTTTTTCGACTGGGGTGAGCTTTCTCTGAATATAGGGCTTTAGTTTAGGTTTCATTAGGACCCCCTTGAGACGTAAGTATAAGAGCGGGCAGAGAAACCTGCATCGAACCAGGACTGGTAATGTTCGTGCCCTGGGATTTCCTCTAGGACTGGTGTGGACCAAATGTGGCTCAGCGGCGAGGGCCAAGTTGTTACCCTCTCTCTGGTTCCCCTTCCCGCCAGTGCTTTCCATATTGTTCCTAGTATGGGGTGCTCCCTGATTCTTTTCGGCAACTTCTTCAATGGGACCCATAGCCATTCCCCCACCGTGACCGGGTGTAAGTAAAAATTCTCCAGGAAGACCCACTGTTTATGGGGGTCTTCGCTAAGGTGTGGGGCCAGGGCCCTGAGCTGGGTCGCTCTATGGAACATTTGCAGGTCCGGGAGGGCAAGACCCCCTCTTTCCTTGGGGAGGGTGAGAGTCTCATATCCTATTCTGGGTTTCTTGCCCTGCCATATGAATTTGGTTATTCGTCTTTTGGCTTCACTGAGGTAGGAATCCGGGGCTTCCAGGGTTAGCATCTGGAAAACGTACAACACCCTAGGGAGGAGATTCATTTTTATGGCATTTATTCTACCCATCCATGAGATCTGTTCCTTCGCCCAAACCTCCATATCCCTGAAGAGTTTATCAAAGAGAGGGGGGTAGTTCGGCTGACTCAGGTCTTCGTTGGGTCTTACTATGTTAATCCCCAATTATTTTATGCCCTCAGGACAGACTTGAAGGCCCAGTGGGGTCAGTTCGGCTAGGTTTCTTTCCGCATCGGGAGGGAAAGGGAAGATCATAGACTTGCTTATGTTTACCTTGAAGCCCGAAAAGCGGCTAAACTGCTCTATGACCTGCAAAGCAGCTGGGACCGATCTCACAGGTTCCCTCAGATGTGGCAGGATGTCATCTGCATAGAGGCCCAGTTTGAAAGTGCGGCCTCCTACGTCTATACCTCGGACCATCTGGGAGCCTCTAATATATTCTGCCAGAATCTCCATGCTCATTGGGAACAGGAGTGGGGAGAGGGGGCAACCCTGTCTCGTTCCTCCCAGGAGGGCAAATGTGCGTGACAGGTGGCCGTTCACTGTGACTCTGGCTGAGGGGGCCATGTATACGGCTTTGATGGCCTGTCTAATCCCAACCCCGAAACCCAGCTTCTCCAGCACCCCATGCAAGAACCCCCAGTCTACCCGGTCGAAGGCCTTTTCGGCATCAATGGACACCAGGACCGGGTTGTCCCCCCTCGGTGCTGCTTCCCTCATCACATGCAGGGTCTTACCGGAGGTTGTCCACCCCCTGCCTTCCCCGTATAAAGCCCACCTGGTCCGAGTGAATTAACCCCGGCATGTGACCATCTATCCTTGAGGCGATGATCCTAGTGAATAACTTCGTGTCTACATTGAGGAGGGAGATTGGTCTATAGGAGCGACAGTCTGCTGGGTCTTTCCTCTCTTTAGGGATCACAGTTATCAATGCTTTACCAAATGACGGGAGAGCCCTTCCTGTGGCCATGATGTTAGAGAATAGACTTGCCAAGAAGCCTGTTAAGTGGCCCAAAAAGGTCTTGTAGAAGCCCATATACCCATCTTCCCCGGGGCCCTTCCAAGCTTCAGACCTGATATTGCCTTAAGCACCTCCTCCTCCGCTATTGGGGTGTCTAGGGCCTCTTCCTCTGGGGTCTGAAGGGCGGGTAGGACCACCCCACCTGGGTATGTATCTAACGTTTCCCTCCCCACCTCCCCATCCCCCCCATACAGGGTTTCGTAGAAGCCGGCAAATCTCTCAGCAATGCCCTCGGGGTCTGAGCATTCCCCCTCTTCCCCACACACCACTCTGGACACCCACCTTTCCGCCCGTTGACTTCGAAGTTTGGCCGCTAGCATAGCGTCTGCTTTATCGCCCTTTTCATAGTATCTTTGGTGTAAGTGTTGGAGCCCTGCCACAATTCGACCCATCTCCAATTCCCTCAGGTCTTGCCTTTTCCCTCTTGCAGTGTCAAGGTCTCTCTCCCTCTCGGCCTCCCCCTTCCCTCCAGATCTCTCCAATATGAGAATCTCTGACCGAAGCTTGTGGGCCAGGAGCGTCCTCTCCCTTTTCTTGGAAGCCCCTTCGCTGATCAGTCTGCCCCTCCAAGTTGCCTTTGCCGCCTCCCATACTATCCCCAGGTCTACTCCATTGTCGTTCAGGGCAAAGTATTCTTTAATCGCTTCTACCATTTCCTCTTTGAAGACTGCATCCCTGAGGAGGAAGTCATTACATCTCCACAGAGAATGCCTGGGTTTTAGGCCCGAGATGCAGAAGTCAGACCAGACCAGATTGTGGTGTCCTGTTAGGAAGTAGTCTATTCTGGTCCTCGTACCGTGGGCGGCCGAGTAAAAGGTATATGCCCTCTCCCTTGGGTGGAGCTCTCTCCATATGTCCACCAAGCCCCTTTCCCACATCAGGTCCTTAAGTTCTCCAGAGTGTCGCTCTCCTCCGCCCCCCGATTGGGGGGGTTCACCACTGTGTCCAACTCCCTGTCTACCCACATATTGAGGTCACCCCCCAGAAGAAGGAGCCCCTCCGCCTTAGTTAAGACCTCTGCGAGGGCCTCTTTGAGAAATCCCATCTGCCCCACGTTGGGGCAATAGATGGCCGCCGGGGTGACTTTAGAGTTGTGCAAATTGCCAGACACTACCACGGCTCTCCCATCTTCCCTCTCCCATCTGGAAATCTCAGTCAATTTGTGATTCTTATGCAAAACAATTCCGACACCCCCCCTCTTGACTTTGCCTGATGCCCAGAAGGTCTGGCCCACATGGCCCACATGGGTTCCCGGGATGGCCCTCTCTTCCCCCTTCACTGTTCTAGTCTCCTGGACAAAGAGAATGTCAGCCCTTGCATTTTTCATTTCCCCTCCCCAGAAGAACACGCTTAGTTGGGGAGTTGAGCCCCTTAACATTAAGTGAGCCTACTCTGAGTGATTCAGCCCGGCCCTTCCTCTCATTGTATGTCATTAGTTCTCTGCCTTCCGTCTCTTATTTCCCCGGTCATGAGGAGATTGCCCTGGTTCCTTACAGAGCTAATTTCGGACTGAACCTGCGGGCTTCTCGCCCCGTCACAATCTCTTACCCCCTCCCCCTTCCCTACCCTATTCAGGACGCCTGCCAACGGGCAAGCCACCAGGGTGGGTGAATATCCTTGCCTCATAGGGCACTCGATGAACTCTGTGTCCCCGGCCGGGATCCTCAGATCAGTTTCTCTATGTTCCCTGGGTCAAAAGTCTTTATTCGCCTGGTCCTCCCCCCCATCTGACGTGGGGGTGTTTGGTTTCCAGAATTTTCTTCTGCCCTTTGTCTTCTTCTTTGTGGACCAGGGGCCTTCGGGATATCTCAGGGGTTCCGGCTCTGTTTGGGAATCACCTTCGTTCCCACCCTCTGGCGAGTCACTCTTGAGCACTTGGAGGACTTGTGTGGCTTCCTTGCCACTGGTCACCCTGTAGTCTACACCGGCTCGTTCGAAGGAGAGAGCAAACGGGAACGACCATCTATATCTTATGTCTTGGCTGGTGAGCCACTGGGTGAGTGGACGACAGTCCCTCCTGCGGGCGAGCGTGAGGGCCGAGAGGTCTTGATAGATCCTAATTGTGTCCCCCTCAAAGATGAAGCTCTCGAGCTGCTTCACCTTTTCCAAGACCTCCATTTTTTCCCTGTACCGGAGGAATCGCACCACTATGGATCTCGGGGCCCCTCCTCCACCTCCTCCGCCTCGATGTGCTCTTTCAAGCTGGACTTCCTTCCCCCCTTCCAAGGTGAAGAGTTGGTTGATCAGCCCTTGGACCTTCCTTCCGACGTCGGCCGCTGTCTCTCCTTTCTGCTGGGTAACACCCATTATCCGTAGGTTGTTTCGACGTTCCCTATTTTCCAGATCATCCATTTTTAAAGTTATGTCTTCATCTCTTATTTCGAGGTCTGTAAGTCTCGCCTCATATTTCATGTCCAACAAGTCTGTTTGGAGGTGATTATTTTCCATTCCCTCAATTTTTTCTTCCAAGGTGTCCACTCTTCCCCTGAGGTCCACTGTAGATGCTTGTATGTCGGTACGGATGGCCTTAATTTCCTGTAGGATGTCCTTAAGGTCCTCCTTCGTTAGTGCCGCAGGGGGGGGGTCGCTGCCTGAAGGCATGGCAAGTCCGCTTGCCCCGCTCGGGGCCCATTTGTGTGCGACAAAACCGTTGGAGGGAGAGGACTGCCCCTGTGGCCGAAGGCTACTCCAGGGTGTTGCTCTTTTTTGTTGTCTCTCGGGGCGGTGTCTCTGGGTGGGCCTGCCTGTGTTGAACTCAACTGCTCGCAGTGGCGTCCCCAGATATTGGCCTTGGGATGGAGTGGGAGGGTCTGCAAGGCCTTGGGATGTCAACGATCTGCCGAGTTATTGGGGGCCACTGCTGTGTGCGCAGGGGGAGAGTCGGTTCTATCGACGCCGCTGGCACAGTTAAATCCACATTATTCCTTTCCTCCTCCTTATAGCCTTATTTTTCAGAGGAAGGCAGCGCAAGTAGGGTGACCCTACTAGGGTCAGGCAGTACCACACACCAGTGTTGCGTGGAAGCCCAGACTGCCCAGTGCCCACTCTTTTACTTACTGGGCATCTTTAAAACAGAAACCAGCCACTGTATTATTTCCAGGAGTCGTGAGCTGAGTCAGTCTACGGCAGTCAGCTACGACTTTTTTCTCGTGAGGAGCTGCAGCAACGTGTTCCCTCTTTCCCTGCACTGCTGGCCGGAGCCGCAGTATATTGTGCCTGTGCCTTTAACATCGGCCATCGAAAATTGGAGGCGGATCCTATTTAGCCTCGATTCCGGCGCGGAGCGCGCGCGGAGTCGTGAGCTGAGTCAGTCTACGGCAGTCAACGGCTGGTCTCGGCAGTGCGAATCAGCTATTCATGACGGCCCACTCCGGCACAGGCGGCCAATCAGGCTCTGGCCCCCTTACCCGACGGAAAACCATTCAACAACGCCGTATGCAAAACCCTTGGACAGCGCTAAAAAGCGACGCGAGAGTGGAGCCAATAAAGGTAAGCTCCTTGCCCCACAAAAGTGCACCTAAAAACATGTCTGAACTCCAATCTCTTAATTCATTGTCAACCGACCAAAGTACTAATGACGACACGATCGCTGTTAACCCCTCGCCCGTACTGATGATAATGTACTCAGACGAGCACCACACTGAGGAATCCACTGAGACTTCCATCGAAATATGTGCACCAGTTACCCTTGATAAAAAGGGAGACACCGCGCCTCCACAAAATTCATTGGCTACACCTGATATCGCGATTAATGAGACAACATTAATTGATCTGTCAACGTCAAGTCTAGATGAAGCTGAAACCAACGTACCTAACACTGACACGTCTGGTGGAATCTCCATATGTGCCTTGCACGCAGCTATTACCAGCGAAGTCAGCGAAGCTGAAACTATGGTTTTAACTTCAAACGACGGAACCAACGTAGAAGTCACCATCAGTTCTCCACAACGACCGCTACTATCATTACTCGACCTTACCCCCTTAAACAGGAGTACAGACTCACCTACCTCTGTTAAACCACAATACTCGAACAAAGGAGACGAGTTCTTTACGCCATTTGACTTAACGGATGTCGAGCTTTTGGAAGCCTCACAAGAAAACGAGGATCTTGCCTCAACAAGATATTCTGAAGCCAAAAATGCTATTGCATCAAATTTAATTGCAACTGCAACCATTGAGCATGACGAAACCACTTTGGCCGTGAGCTCCTTAAAATCAAACTTGAAGCACATTAAAGCTCAAAGCGCGGTCAAACATCAAGCTGCCGAAATGCTTGATAAAGTTCCCACACGTACCGTCTTTGTCTACACAAAGCCAAATTCCTTCAATGAAAAGGACATTACACCATCAAAAAGGACCTCCCTTAGAACTCTAACAGAGCAAGGAGACCAAAGAAATAACATCGATTGGTCCCACAAGAAAAACGGTGATGCGCAAAACTCAGCAGGGATGCCTCACACTAGTGAATCGACGCGACAAGCCCTCCATCTTGGGCTGCCAATGCATCCCAAATGCGTGATTGACGGCAAACTTAATCACGCGTTACGGCATACGAAGCATTATGCCCAATCACAACATCAAAACACATCATCCGTGCATCCAACAAAAAACAAGAATTTGTCTTCAAACATTCAACCTGCCCCAAAAGCAGTTCCGGCAAATGTAACTGGTGATGCAACATCAATACCAGACTCTCATTCAGACTCCATAAATAGTAACCAGTCTAATCTAGGTGAACAGACTGGAGCAGGCCCCAAACCGAGTCTTTCATCAGCAGCAGCAATGCAGATTTATAACAACGTACTAGCCGCATCATCAACAGCACTCTTGCCTTTTTTAAAAATGTACGAATCTTT
The DNA here is from genome assembly GCF_040938575.1 of Ambystoma mexicanum. Classification (NCBI taxonomy): domain Eukaryota; kingdom Metazoa; phylum Chordata; class Amphibia; order Caudata; family Ambystomatidae; genus Ambystoma; species Ambystoma mexicanum. The sequence continues at coordinate 226,945,132 of NC_090933.1, read as the reverse complement.
GCTAGATACTTACAAGGACCAGTCCACACTTATCATTTCATTAAAGGAAAAGATGGATAGTTTTGAGACTGTAACAAACTTTCTACAGGAACAGCTGACTCAGGAAGCCGAAAAGACAATGCGCTGGCAAGAACGCTTAAGCGACCTTGCTGCCCGTCATCATTGCCAAAACGACTCCTTGTCCGACGGCCTTCTTGAGGCGGTGAAATGGATGCGACATTTCTCAACCGAAATCTACTCCAAAACTGAGCACCAAACTACAGACTCAACGCCCACGCGAAACCCTGAATCCCAAAGAATTATAATGCAGGACGCTTCCTTGCAGGCCACAACAAAGACAATAATTCAGACAATAGCGAATCAAACTTCAACCTCATTTGAAAAAACATCCAACTCAGTGATCTCTGCTTCACAACAAGCATCTGCGACCAGCTTAAACAAATCTCCTTTAATTCAGGAAGCTTCCGACTGCGACCATTCAAAAAATCTCCCAACAAACAGCCTTTCATCTCAGCCTCCGGCAATGAAATCTGTGGCCTCCTTTGGCATCTTTCAAGGTCCTTCAAAACAAATAGAAGTAAAAGACTTTAACGCTGTAAAGCACATCAAACGCCAAGCTCAGAACTCACGCCAGACAATACCAAGACCAGGAGTCAAAAAACGCACATCATCTCTGAGCTCTCGAAACCTGATTAGAAATTTGCCAAAGGTCCCCACCCCCGGACTATTTAACCAAGCCAAAGCAGTTAACCAAAATGACTCAGACACTAGGAAAAAACAAACAAAACAGGTAAAGAAGCTTGATGCCCCAGAAGCCCATCCGAAAAAACGTCAAAGAACGGACTCTGATTCAGTAATCGTTACAAACGATTCTCCCAGCTCTACAATCGACATCTGTGACTTATCTACATACTCTGAGGACTTGTCAATCGACCACCAAGACTTGGCTCCAGATTTTGCTCAAGAAACTTTACATTCAACTCACTCACCAACGACCGCGAACGATCCCAATCGATCTACGAACATCGACAAAAATCCAATAAGAACGAGGCCAAATAAGGAACAAAAGTTATCCCATTTGAATCCAAAACACACAAACTCGCATGGGAACAGGCCAGTCCATTATCGTTCTCAGGCATCTACTTCACTGGGTTCTAGTGCCGGCTTAATTCCTTGCAAACTCAGATTGCAAGATCTTCATCACGACGATCACGATGTGAACATGAACAGGAAGAACGTGATGAAACTACTCACTTGCATTCCATCACTACGAACGATTGTGTCAGCAGACATAAGAATTGTAGAATACGCAACGGAACGACGTTGTGATCAAGTGCTTTTGCATATTCCATCTGCCTTAGTACGGAACACTATTCTGCAAGCGGCAAATGATCTACTGAGCTATGGCTTTGACGTCTCAATTGAACCGCAAAACCTGGGCACAAACAATCAGAAAACCAGTCCGCAGTATTCTGCTCCCTGTCATCGTGAACAAAGACACATGGAGCACAAACAGAAATCATCACGAGTAGAATTTCAAAGATCTGAGACAAATCGGATCCTGAAGAACAACATGACGCACAGCACAACAGACCGGAATTAGCCATCAGCTCGTGCAATAGAATGCACACGTGAAATTCTCTCTTGGAATACCAGGGGGTCGTCTCACCTATTCAATCGGTTTGATGTCAACCTAGACAAGGCATTTATCATTTGCCTCCAAGAAACTTGGTTAAGTGAACCCCCAATGAGAGATGGCTTTACGACCCTATTAAATCCCGCTGTCAAAGGACCAAAAGGCCACCCCTCTTCTGGTCTATTAATGATGATTAAAATTAATACATGGTGGCAACCTAAGACTTCATTCGCTCCAAATCCCTTTATACAAGGCGTCCTATTACAATCAAATCACCAATCTGTTGACGCCAGGTCACATCTGCTCATTTTAAATAGTTACTGGAATCCACATAAAATCAGTACCAAGCTTTTTCTTAGTTCTATGCTCCACATCCTCGATGAGGCAATATTGAAATATAGGAATCTCTCAATCATTTGTGCAGGAGACCTAAATTGTGCTTGGTTTAAATACGAGCGTGAAACACAGAGCTACAAGCCTGCTCTAGACAAAGACATCCCTACCCGTGGCATTTTATGGAGCCGTGCCCTTCGCACAAGGAACTGTTTAATGGTTAATGGGAACGTCATAGGAGACCAACCGCCAAGTCAAACGTGGTCAAACAACAAGACCCACTCAATCATTGACTATTTCTGGGCCTCACATAATCTATTTGAAAAAAACCTGTCTCTAACAATCTTGCCTATGTCAACGAGCGATCACAACCTTTTGCGACTTACTTGTCAGCTGGAATGGTCATTGGACACTCGTTACTATGAAATTCCGATTTCAGTGACGGCAGGTGGCAACCGTCTCAGAATAAATAGAAGGAACCTCCAGGAAATAAGACAGAATTTTGTCAACAAAGACGACTCGTTGATTGAGTATATTCCCTTACTCTCCGACTTTGTTACTACACGTACTTCCAATGTAACTATGGGTCATCTACACAAACACGTCTCATCCATGACAATAACGTCAGCAAAAAGAGAAATGCGACGAGACGTGAGGAAGCTAAAGAAACTGATTAAGACCACCGACAATAGAAGCTCTATAATTCAAGATATCCAAAATCGACGACGATCGTATCGTTCCTGGCTTAAATCACAAAAAATCATAATTGAACAAGATAAAGCGGAGTTGCTACTGAAACAGCTAATTCAGAAAAATTCCCGCGAAACTTGGGCCATCTTAAACACTGGGAACTCCAAACATCAGCCAACAACGATAAACGTAATTGCCCCCGAGCAATGGACACAACACTACGCAAAAATTTTCAGTAATACACAACAAGAAGACCAAAATGCTTCAGAGACAAATTCAACTTCTTGGGGGCTACGAGTCACCGCCGCCGACATAAAAACTGCAATACAAGCACTGAAAAACTCCAATGCCGCCGGTCCCGACCTAATAACTAACATCATGTTAAAAGATAACGCGGAGGAATGGGCTAAATTGATAGAAATCCTGTTTGTCAGACTGTCCACAACAACAACAATTCCTGGATCCTGGCGAGAAGCAATAATAGTACCAATTTACAAAAAAGGCAATCGGGCAGACCCATCCAACTATCGCCCGATAGCCTTGTTGGACACCATTGGGAAAATTTTTGCATCGTTTTTACGCTTACAGCTTACGTACTGGTCAACGACAAACTCAATCCCTGACATCCGGCAGACCGGATTCACAAAAGGAGTCGGGGTGGAAGTAAACCTGCTCTTAATGACAATTTTAAAATTGGAAAGCATAAGGGCCAAAACCAAACTGTTCGTAGCCTTTATCGATCTACGTAGTGCCTTTGACACCATTAATCGCTCAAAACTCTGGGCCAAACTAAAGAAATGGAATTGCCCAAGTAATCTGATGGATCCAATAAAAGCGCTACACTCAAACACCTCAATCAGCATTCGACTAAACAACCAAGGTGTTCTCTCCAACCCTATACCAACAAACACAGGGGTGAAACAAGGTTGTCCACTAGCAGCCGAGTTATTCAAACTGTTTATTGCCGACATTCCTGAACACCGGAAAAACGTGAGATACTTTCCTCCAAATTTAAATAACATCGAAGTCGGTCATTTAATATACGCAGACGACATAGTCCTTCTAGACAAAACCCAGATAGGCCTACAACGGCAATTGTCCAACCTTAAAGAATACCTCGACTCCAACGATCTGTCAATAAACATCGACAAGACCAAAATTATCATCATCGGCAAACCAAAATCTAACAATCAACGCCCTTTCACCTGGTATATAAATAAAAAACCACTAGATGTGGTTGATTCAATTAGATATTTGGGGATATCCTTTAACAACTCACTCTGCGAAACTCCGTGGAAAGCAGTCTTGAAAGCCCGAATGGTGCAATTTGGAATTCAAGCCCAGCTTCTGGACAAATCGTATGGCAAATTCGCACTCACCCCAATTCTGAAATTTTATCTGCAGAAAGTCGTTCCAGCGATTACTTATGGATCTGAAGCAGGGTGGTCCATCGAAGCGGTCTTTTGGCAGAAGCTTGAAGCCATTTTTTGGCGACGTGTCTTGAAGTTACCAACCTACATCTCAATGATCCAACTAAGATACGAACTTTCCATAAACTCGCTTCACGCTTGCGTAATATGGAAATCTCTGATGGCTTTTAGAAAAATGATTATGCCATCTAAACCACCTGCCTATCAGCCCTTTTCCATCAGACCTGGCCCGGGGAATTCAGTATTACTCGAAGAGTGGAAACAACGTCTGAAAAACATTCTAGCCCATGCTAATTCAAACACTGATGAATTGATAAAGCGACCGCAATTGGTTAAGAAAAAGGTCGACACAATGCATTGGATCCAGAATTACGACCAACGTTGTAAGATGGTCACAACTCTAGACACCGCAATTGGACAACATAAGTTGGGCGTTCTATGTAAATATTTGACAAACTGCCCTTCCCGCCACCACCGGGCTCAGTTTTTACGAATTCGGTTAAATGCAATCAACACAAAAGCAGCACTGTGGCTTCGTCATTCAAATAAAGTAAACAACGACAGATGCCGCTTCTGCATGCAAGAACCTGAATCCATCGAACATTTGATAACTAAATGCACGCTGCTCACAACAAAACGAGCCTTACACCTAGGCAACTTTTATCCAGCGGATCCAGAAGCACGTGATTGGTGGTCGCAGGCAATGGCCGGAAATGTTGTAAAACTTTGCTGTGCGATAGTCAACTTCATAGACGCACTTGATTTAGAGAACATAGAAGAATGCTCCTAATGGAGAGCTCATCAATCGAACTTTTGTCTATAAAGAAACGGACTAAAGGAAATGAATCTTCGGATGAACCTCGGTTGTAATAAAAGTCTGATGTCGCGGCATTATACTGCGACATATTTCGACTGATATTTCAAAAAAAAAAAAAAAAAAAAAAAAATTTTCAGTTTTTGGGAAATATTTGAGGTGGGCCTAGGCATGGGATGTGTCCTGGGAAGGGGCCACAGGAGGTAGAGGAAGGCGGCACCCCGACACGGTTCCTTCCGAAGTCCCCCTTCCCTCCCCCAGCTCCTCACCTCTCTTCCGTGCTATCCCCCAGGGGGGCCTGTGCCCCGGGCCAGGACGCCTCCTCACGTTGGGGAAAGCTGCGTGGGTGTGCCTCCCTTGGCCTCCTCGCTTCGAGGTGGACTCGAGGGGACGGGAATCCTCTCCATCTCACTGGCCCCGGCCTGTGGGCAGCGATCTCCCGACGTGTTCCGGAGGAGGTGTCTCCGCTTCGGTTGGCGTGGTCGCTCCAGGCTCGATGATTACGCCCGACGGCCTCCCCTTGGGCCTCCTGGAGGGGCCGCTCGAGTCTGGGGCCAGATGGTGGGAGCACCCGTTCCCCTCAGGAGGAGTCCTCCGGTGGCCCGCTTCGGAGGCGGCCGCTACTCAGGTGTTCCGGTGGCGCCTTCTTACCGTCTCCTGGCCCCCACTGGCCTCCACAGAGCAGCGCTTGTCGCCCCACGCCACACGGCTAGGGGCGCGGATCCGGGAGCCTCGCCGCCACCCCGGGTCTCGTGTCGTGCTATATGGGTGTAAGGGGGGCCTCCTGCTCCCTTCGTCTCACCCCGGCCCCCCGTGATGGGCGGGGGTGGTAGCGCACCTGGACGATGCGTGCACGGAGCCCCGTGTGCCGTCTGCCGATAGCTGTCCGTTGTCTCCAGCGGGGCTACTTCGGATGCGATTCCTTGTTCGAGGGCTCTCGCTGGGGTGGTCGCTGAGGTGGTGCTTTTCTCGGATCCATGTGTAAATCCCGGCCGGGGATTAATGAAGCACACTAGGCCCCTCGAGGCTGGAGGAGCGCGAGCCTCACACGACTTACATCCTTGGTGCCCCTTCCAAAATCATTGTCTATAATTTTAAAGACTCCTTTCGACGAAGGCACACTTTTTCTCTCCTGAGATTGATTCCTTGAATGTTATGGAGATAGAGTTGATCATCCACTTCATATTCCTTTTTCAAGGTCATCAGTTTGTAGTATGTCTTCAAACTGACCGCAGACATCTCCAGTTTTAGTTGGGCATAGGTGAACGCATGTTGCAGATGTTTTCATAGGTTTTAAATGCATTCATGAATAGAAGAATTATTAATCAACATCTACCACTGTGGTATACAAGATGCTGAGGCAATACCACTGTATGTGTTCAAAGAGGGACATTTGATTGGCTGCAGTAGGGTTAGATCTCAGAGCCATCAGGACTAGTGGTTATTGTAAGCCTCAAAAGGGAACAGAATCCACTAAGAATATCTTTCGACTCTCCACAATTGTCTTGTAATATATCTCTGTACACTTCTCCCTCTAGACACCAGGTGGTAGTCTAGGTGTACTTTCCTTTTAACTCCTACAACTGTCCCCATCTAAGTCATCACTTCACTGGGAAAGTGATTTGTTCAGTTAGACTGAATCCTTTGAAGAAGGCAGAAACGAAAAAGATGTTGTTGATCAATAAAGTGGGATCAGTTTACACCTTGCCATGTGTGGCCGTGAGACATGAAATCCACTTTGTAAAAAGAAAAGTAATGAATAGCATAAATGTATTACAACATGTGGAACAATTTACTGGTACAAAGAAGTCAATTTATAACTCTGACCAAGGCAATATCGTTCATCTTTTCTGCCGGGTTACCTGGTAGGTCAGAAATGTGTACCCAAACCAAATAGTCCTTTAAATGTATATTTAAGACTTGACCCATGTATGGCCAATAGGTGACCTCATTTAGTATCTCCATCATCTCATCCCCAGTGACCAGCTGCAGGTGCATCATTGCTGAGGTTTAACATAAGTCCTTTGAATGAGGTTGGTACTACAGACTGGTCATAACCAGATTGGTATTGTGATTTCCTAACCAACAATTCATTTTAAATTTTAAACATCTTCTGAAATGTCATTAATACCCTCAAATCCTAATTATCCAGGTATTCCTACTCAGAAAGAGAAGCTTTCTAGGTCTTGTAGATACGGATACAATTTCCCATTAGTGGGATCTTCTTTTCTTAGCATTAATTTAATCAATACACAGAGCATCTCTACTCCACTGAAGAATGGAAAGTTCACTTCCAGAACAAGATTGTGATTGAGTCAACATAGTTATTTGTATTTATCCCAGCAGGTGTTCATTATAAATGTATTCCCCTTGTAAAGCTCCAGTTTTGGCAAATGGATCCGTCAAAATATGTCCTGTTTAGTTCGGTCCCCCTATCTTAGAATGACCTATAATCATTTTCAAATATATTCTCACATTGTTTGCTGTCAATGCATATTTTAAGATTCAGATACATTTTCCATGTTTCATGGTTTTTTTGTGAACACATTGCATAGCCGTTGCTTTCCAGCTAATCAAGTGTTACACAAATCCATTTTGGGTACAATATGGATCAGTATTCACCAACAGTTCCAGGAGGTGATGATTCATGGCGGTGAGGAAGGTTTGATATATGGCCATCAGCTAGGCCACCTGAGTGCTCTGGGGACCAATTTTATAACTGTCTGATGATTCAGCGATCTCATTCAGCCAAGTATTTCCACTGCCAGCTACTAAATCCTTTTAATTATTTTTAGTAATATGGTAAGAACTTCCATCAATGCACACTGTCGGCATTCCTTACAGGTGTTTTCTTCATACCCTTTTGAGGAGAAGCAAAAGATGCCTTCATGTTGTCAATCGTTTTAAAATCCTTACCTTCTAAACAGTTATCTTTTGCAACGTCATATAGGACTGCTAATACTTAAGCCATTGGGATAATTTTGCTTTGGCCATATCTGATCTATACAAGGTAGCTTTGCATAGAAGAAATCCAAGAAGTAATCTTTAAATTGGAGACCTTCCCAATCCATATCCAGTCACTGTGAAGACATTAGAGAGGCTGGTGGGAAGTATCAAAGTGCCCCATGGAGCAACAGCAGTAGATTGTCAATGTCATTACCATAGCCTGGATTCTTTTTTAGCATTTCTAAATGTTTACTTGGAAAAGTGATAATATCTTACTTCCATCTGAAATTATCAATAACTTTGTCATGCTTCTTATTTAAGACCGTAGTTAAACAAGTGTCAGAAAATCCCATTTCAGTGTTCCTGTGAGAGGCTTCTTTCGAATGTTTTTTTTAAATCAAGATTTATTTTCAGTTTTCATTTTCCAAACAATCATAACAGGTGCATCAGTCTATCATAGAAAAATCACAGTGCTTAATACAAAACAAATGTACATTACAACAACGTATTCACATGATATCCAAATCAAAATCAAAATTTCTGGTCTGAGCATCGAGGGGGAGGTGGGCGGGGTAAGAAAATTCCTACATTTCATTGTACAGGCCTGTTTCAACGTATTGTTGCATAGCTTTATTCGGCAATTGCCATAAAAGCATAAAACATTACAAACTGAGAATATAAAAACAATAATACATCCATATAACATTACCATTGATAAAAGTGGCGGCCGCATGAAAAGATAAAACATCAATCCCTATAAAATATTTACCGCAATCTCTGTGCATTCTCTACACAAGTAACAGTCCTGGGGGTCATGGCAAATTGCTAAAATAATCATTGACAAATCGCGGGGGTAGACACAAGCGCATGACAATAGAGCAGGTGTAATGTTACACATATAAGAAAGTTCCTGCTTCATACAAACAATAATGAGGAGGTTCACGCGAAGCACACAATACCCTGCCATAGTGCGGAGATATGTCTGGTCAGTTAAGTCGCCCCTCTAGGGTGAGATGCAGATACATTATAGCATAGCGCACAAAGACAATTTTCACCACTCACTTGATATTCCTTTGGCCCTTCTCAACCAGGCCCCATGGATATACTTCGCAAAAAAATGGACCACATTAAAATTGTCAGAAGATCTGCAGAGCTGCATAGCATCACTAGTTGACGAGACTCTAAGGAGCAGAAAAAAAGCCTTCAGATGTCTGACCCTGAGGTATTTTAGACCTTCACATATTAACATGAAGTGGAGAGTAGTTTCCATATTTGCCTCACAAAGCAAACAGTGACTGGTATAATGCCACACTGGAAGAAAACCTAGTCAGAATCTCAAATACAAAGGGTGAGCATATGGTGGAGCGTACAGCGAGCTAAATCATGTGGCTGTGGCCTCTGAGTGGGTACATTCCCACAGAACAGGTAATCATGCCATGTTCTTTCTTGCAGACGGGTGCCCTAACCTCTTTTTGTATGTAAAAGGAACTTGGGGTTGGTCACCCTAACTTACCTAGGGTTATCCAGACGTGGTGCTCATAGAGGCACAGCTCCACCTCACTGATGAGGCCAACAAGGCTGAAACATGTGTCTGGGGTTGCTGTGGGTACTCTTGTTCAGAAGGGAATTGCCATAGTATTTTGGTGCTGAACTGCTCAAGTGGGAGGGACAAAGACTGATATGCAAATGGATATTCCTCCTTTGTGAAAGGTACAGTGACCTAAAACATGTGGCTGCGGATTCTGAGTGGGTACATTCCCACAAAATAGGTTATCATGCTGTGTTCTTTCTTGCAGAGGGGCACCCTGGCCTCTTTTTGTATGTAAAAGGAACTTGGGGGTGGTCACCCTAAGTGACCTAGGGTTATCCAGACGTGGACCCCTTGCTCACTGTGCTCAGTAAGGCACAGCTCCACCTAACTGATGAGGCCAGACTAGGCCAAAACACGTGACTGTGGTTGCTTTTGGTACTCTTGTTCAAAGGAGGATAGCCATAGCATTTTGGTGCTGGATTGCTCAAGTGGGCGGGCCAAAGACTGATATGCAAATAAATATACCTCCTTTGTGGAAGGTACAGTGACCTAAAACATGTGGCTGCGGATTCTGAGTGGGTACATTCCCACAAAACAGGTTATCATGCTGTGTTCTTTCTTACAGAGGGGCACCCTGGCCTCTTTTTGTATGTAAAACGAATTTGGGGTTGGTCACCCCAAGTTAATTAGGGTTATCCAGACGTGGACCCCTTGCTCACTGTGCTCAGTAAGGCACAGCTCCACCTCGTTGATGAGGCCCGATTAGGCTGAAACATGTATCTGGGGTTGCTAGTGGTACTCTTGTTCAAAGGAGGATTGCCATAGCATTTTGGTGGTGGGCGGGACAAAGACTGATATGCAAAAAGATATCCTTTGTGAAAGGTACAGTGAGCTAAAACATGTGGCTGTGGACTCTGGGTGGGTACATTCCCACAGAACAGGTTATCATGCCATGTTCTTTATTGCAGATGGGCACCCTGACCTCTTTTTATATGGTGGAGCTATTGCATCCAAGTATTCTTCAAAGCCCGGGGTTGGCTTCGTATTAAGATAGTCTGGCACAGGATTGACGCCATGTTTCACTTGTATCTCACTAAAGCAATTTTCACCTTTGCCTTTGCATCTCTTTCCACAGTACTTGGGTTCTCCCAAAAATCAGACAAGCCAACGGGGCAAGCCACTTTCTTATATGGGTGAACCAACAGATCTTTTGCCAGCCCCCAAGTTTCATTGAATGTTTTAGGGCCTCTCGATATATCCCCAGCTCCTGTCTTCCCCAAACTGACATATGTCAGATCTCTCTATCGCTCTAAGGATGTTAACACCTTTGTCGGCATTGTATCAGCCCCATTCTTTCAGAGTATTTAGAGGAGGGAAAAATTAAGTAGTTTGTGTCTTTGGTATACCTGTTAGAGCAAATGATTAGGTAGAATACCCAATCATGCAGCCGCTCTCTGGAATCCCAAACTGGGTTTTGTATTAGTTGCAATTTTACTGTGTACAATTCCTGTGAACCAATCTTGGAAAAAATTAAAAATTCAAATTCGTAATGGTTTTTCAATGTTGATTTTATCCATCAAGCGAAAGTTCTTTTATGAAAAAAGTGACAAGTAATCACTAATAGTGTTCTTAGTGAGGAAGAGTTTACCATAAGTCACTATATCTGTAGACTTATATTGTGCCAAAGCATTTCGGAATACAACAATTCCTTCATCAGGGCAAGTCTGATCTGATGTAGGTGAATAATGGCAAATTCTGTGTTTCAGAGGCCAGGCTGCTACACCGCGTTCGGCGAGCAGTTGCGTATGTAGAGAACGGAGCGGAGAAGTTCTCTCTGCGTCTGCCGAAAGCAGACTGTCCTTCTCCAGACTACAACATCTATTTTGAAAATAGGGAGTCAGGAAAGGGAGGTGGGGTAACTATAATAGCAAAACGAAATCTTAAACTATTCCCCTCTGCCACACAGTGCTCTGGATGCGAGATTCTTCACCTAAAATTAACTCCTACCCAAAATCACTGCCTTCATTTTATCGTCATCTACAGACCCCGCTCACTAACTTCAGACTTCAATGACGAACTCTGCCACATCTTGAATAGCCTAAAAGGTTCCAACACCGGAACAGTACTCCTGGGTGATCTAAATATATGGTGAGGAAATTCCTTTGACAAAGAAGCCATAAGGCCTGAAAGGGATTTACAGAACATCAGTTACTCAATAGGAAACAAAGGCCCCACCAGCAAAACGGGTAACCAACTGGACTGCATCATCACAAACAATGTAGAAATAATAGAGACAAATACTTTGCCTTGTATTTGGACAGACCATTACAAAATCGAAGCCAAACTTTCTACATCATTCAAGATCAGATACACTGACAACACTCCCAAAACAACTCAGAGTAGAAACCTGAAAAAATCACACCATCCATCCTATCAAAAGGGATTACACATACTATTAACACAACAACAGATGATGACCCCTGCAATTTAATTGCTACGACCTATAGCAACCACTTTCAGGAGTTACTAGACAAGCACGCACCACTAAAAAACAAAAAAGGTTGCCCAAACCTGAATCACCAAAGCTGGTTTACGACAGAATCAGCTATACTCAGAAAAGCCATAAGAAAACTCGAGAGACAGTGGTGTAAAGACCCTTCCAAGTCAAACAAAGACAATTAGAAAAAAAACTGACCAATTGTACAGAGCCAAGCTAACGGAATTGAAAAAGAACCACTTCAATGATCAGATTGTCACTGCCACAAACTCTAACGGGAAACTGTTTCAAATATTAAAATCTATAGAAAAACCATCTACTCTTACTCCGCCATTCCAGCCAACTATGGAAGATTGCGAAAATGTTCAAACGACCTTTCTAAATAAGATAAAAAAGCTAGAGAAACCATAATAAACTGCAAATTGACAGACCCACCACTTTTGCCCTACACCAAGGAGGAAAACTCAGAACCACAAACATCCAAGTTCCACTTCTCTCCTCTCTCTTTAGAAGACATGTTGAATACCCTCTCCTCAATAAACTGCACCCCATGTTCTGAAAAGATTTTTCCTCCTCCTAAACTTATATTAGATAATGCAGAAGTGTTCGCTCCTTACCTATACCGTTTGACAAACTCGTCATTCAGGGACCGTAAAGTCCCAGTGGAAATAAAACTGTCACGGTCACTCTGCTAGTAAAAAAACAGGTCTGAATCAACAAGACCCTTCCAATCTTACACCAATCACAAATTGTTACTTTTTGTTAAAGATACTAAATAGCCACACATCAACTTCAGGAATATGTTGACAAGAACAATCTATTACATTCGCAACAGTCAGGGTTCAGAAGTGAACACAGCACTGAATATGCCCTGTTAGACCTGCAAACCAGAATGCTTGGCATTCTGGACAAATGAAAAGCAGGCTTGTTAATCCTTTTGGACCTCTTGGCAGCTTTTGTTTTATTAGATCATTGGAAGCTCTGAGAGGCACTACATACTGCAGGAAATTGCTCTGAGGAGGCTATTGACTGGGTTGCATCTTTTCTTGAAGATATAAACTCCAAAATCACTTGGGGAGGACGCTCCACCACATCCAGACCTCTGGATTGTGGTGTTCCACAGTGAGCCTGCTTCTCGCCACTGCTTTTCAAACTTCATCTCTGCTGTCTCTGCTCCCTCCTTTCACAACTTGGGATTTACTTTACTAATTTTGTAGATGACACACAGCTAATACTAGAACTGTGCGGTGATCATACACTCGACAACAAAAGACTCTCAGCCATTTATAATGTAATTGAAAATTGGATGAAGTGACACCGGATGTGTGTGAATGGCTCCAAGACAGAGTTTATGACATTTGGATCAACCAAAGTCTTAAACAACCTAGACCCAGCTTACACCTCCTTTCTCATAAAGGACTCCACTATAAAAGTGTCAGACGAAGTCAAGACACTTGTGATTTACTTACAACCCTCATTAGGAGCTGAGGCTCAAATTTCGTATCTCAAGCAGAACTAACAATACTATCAAAGGCTTCTATGCCGCATCAGGCCTCTTCTAAACAAACAAAATAGTGCCACAATAACGAGAGCCCCCATTCTGTCACGTCTCCAATACGGAAATGCCCTGCTCTTGGGAGCCAGTAGTAAATGTATCAAGCAATGCCAAATAATACAAAACAACACAGTTCGATCCATCTCAGGCAAGTCCAGGCGAGAACACATATCAAGTGACAGAAAAGATCTCCATTGGTTAGCAATGAAAGAGCGTATCACTTTCAAATCCTTGTCACTGGTCCATCGTTGCTTATATGGAGCAGCCCCGGCCTATTCCAAGCAAGAAATCAAATGGTATGAGCCAAGCTGAAGCCTAAGATCTGAAAAGCAGGGACTGCTTGAGTCAGGCCCTTTTAGAATAAAAGCTATGGGCTTAGGCAGAGCATTCTCCACCAAAGCCATTTCCAACTGGAATGAGCTACCTCGTCATCTTAGACTTAAAAGCAATTTTCAAACATTCAGAAAACAACTCAAAACCACTCTCTTTAGATAATCTCTGAACTATGCCATACTAGTGCATAATTTGAATCTACTGCCGTCCCCCTTCTTTTGTTGCCGTCCTGTGAATCTTCAGTCCACATGTCAATGTCACGCACTGATGCTTGCGAGCTTCGTTATAAATATATAAATAAATAAAAATTAAGGCGAGATGCCCAGAGACAAATAAATCATAGACTGATAATCCACAAGCAATGTGATGCATCTGAAAAGTCACTTGAACAACACAGGCCCAAGCTTACAAGCATTGCTAAAGCCAGGTATCATAGTATAAAAATGTAACTTAACAGTTAACTATTACCCATCTTGACATTTCACTATATGCCCAAGCACAAGCCACACATTTTGGCATACCTTCCCCCATTCTTCTCAAAACCTTCCCATAAATTCCTACCCTTGCAAATTTGCACAATGGCTCAAACATTTCTGGAGTCCATTGAATTCTAAAAGGAGCATATTCTAAGCAAGACCTCTGTGTGCTCATTCTCCAACTCGTTTTGTGGAATACTACCAGTTCCATGAGCAGGTCTGTTGTAAAATCAATTAGTATTTGTTGTCAATACTGTCCCTTTTACCACTGCTGCCAAACTTGTAATTATTATTAGCTTTATTTCGGCTAAGTAAAATTGGAACAAAGTTAAACAAATATAAAAAAGGACACAGTTCCATAAGGTTGTCTGTAACGGTTTTAGAACAAATAACACTCCAGCCAAGGACTCTTTCCACTGACCATGACTGTGGCCCACATTAAAAACGCCTTTTTATTTTTTTTTTAACCTTGGGTTCTTTCTTGTGAAGGCACCCAACCCGTCTACTGCCCACCTTAACAAATACCCCATGTCTCAATGGACTATGAACCAGGCCATTTTTATACATTTTTAGAATTCAAAGAAAATCAAGCAAATCAAAATGAGGGCAGCAGCCCCACTGTCTGGCAGTATGCATGCATAAATCCCACAATACAGTTACTACACACCACTAACATAAGATACATAAACCTTTAATAGAAATGGAAACAAAATCACTTTTCTTCAAAATGACAGATAGCACATAGTTTAAGCACTCCACGTGCAACACTTCCCCCAAACACTTATAAACTATTTTTTTTCTGGGTGGGAAGTAGTGGCAAGGAGTCAGTATGAAGAGGGAAAAATCGATTTTTAAATTCACCCCACAACCCAGGTTGTGAAGCCAAAACGATTTGAAAACCGTCAAAAGGAGCAAAATGGCATACACGGATTTTACTTGTTTTTTGTATATCAGTTAAAATTGCAGTCGGAAAGCTAGGACAGAAGTTTGTGTGGCTACACTTAAATGATAAGGAAGTTTACAGACTACTGAACAGGGCACCAAAGCAACGTGACACAGGTAAGAAAATCGATTTTGGGAGGAAAACAATGTAGATGAAAACACATGCGGCAGTATTGCAACTCTTATTTTACACAGGCTTTAAAATGACAAGCAGCTAAGAAAAGGGGCTTAGCTGTCAAAATTGGAAATTGGTTTTTGGAAGGGAAACAAAGGCACGTATCAGACAGGATTCTGAGGGAAAGGGAATATTCTTAATGGAATTATGTTTTTTTATGGGAACAAGGCAAATCGGAATTCAGCAAAAAGCACAATATGTGGGCAAATTCGGTTTTTGTTGTACAATAACAGGTTCTATTGAGGCTATATATTTTAAGGACTATATTATTAAAGAAAGGCACTGCGCGCAAGGGGGTTAATTTCGAATTTTAAACAGCTCACGCTACCTACTTCCTATTAGGGGAATTAATTAATTTATTTCAAAATGGTACTAAGGATTTACACAGATAACTGAAATAATTATAAAAGGACTATGCTAAGAGATATGGACTAACATAGATTCGTCTAAGAAAAGGTAAACAGATGATACTGGCAATTTGGGATTTTGTATGGGCTTTGAATAGGATTTCAATAGGATGCAATGGTAAAAGAGTGGGATATGCAGTTTTTGGGTACTGGGTGATGTGATACTTACAAGGTAAGTTTGAGTTTGGTAATTTGGACAGCCAGCAAGGTCTCTGGACAGTGGGGCAGAGGATCTGGTCACTGGGACAGCGGGCCAAGAGATCTGGTCATTGGGACAGCTGGGCTCTCCTGAATGGGATCAGCTGGGCAAGGTCTGGTCACTGTGGATAGTGGGATGGGTCTGCTGGGCAAGGTATGGTCACTGGGCTCTCCTAAATGGGATCAGCTGTCTTTCCTCCTTTCTGCCTGGATTATTCAGTATGCCAGGATCGGGATGGGTGGTTCTGCCTGGATACTGGTGTTCCCTCCTCCCCCCAAGGTGATTGGTTCTGGGTAAATGACATCATTTTATGTGTGTGCATTCATGACTTCCTTTGTTTTCCCAAAGTTGCTTTTTACAAAAATATGTTATGGAGCAAAACTTCAAATCTATACTAGTCACCATCCTAAGAAACAGATATGCAGATTCAATATTTCACAGGGAATCGGACAGTCCGATTGCCAACTCTCTGCTAGGTATCATCGCTTTTTGGCACAATTTAACCATTTTTAGTAGAAACATAATATTTAAAATAGCCACACATATGCCCACTACTATTTCACATATTTTCACCAGGTTGTTTGTCTGTATCATTTATACTTCACCCAAAAATGGATTTTTCCTGCCATTCCAGTTCCCCAGGTGCAAGCAACATGCACTGGATCTCATTTTGCTTGTTGAAAAATCACATGAAATACTGGCATAATAACAAATTATTGCTCATTTAGGGTGCTGAAACAAATGTCTTAATGTACAACAGTTCTTTTAAATTCCATGGGCTGGATTAGCCACTGTGTGGGCGGTCCTGCTGCCCCCACAACCAAATTGTCTTCTCCTGGGTCAGCCTGAACAAAGGCTTTCCATGACACCCATTGAAGCCATGCAGTTGGGGCTTGGAATGGGTGTAAAAGGAAATCACACCTCTTAGTGAAATGCTGTTTCCCCTTGGGTTCTTTGTTCCTTTCTGTAGGGATGCTGGGCAGTCTGATGAGGCCGCAAACTTCCACACTTTGAGCCTTTCATATGCCCGTGGGGGCTGGTTCCCATGTGGATGCACATTTTTCCGTGGGAGGCAAGGGATCTTTAAAGTCATTGCCTGAGCCAAACCAGTTCTGCTGGTTTCTGAGTACTTTTTTTCCGAACAGAAAACAAGTACCACTTCTGATGGAAACAAATATAATGTACATTTAGGTAGCCATGTCACTGCAAACCCCCCACCCCCATATACAATACTGTTTCTGTGCGAGCAACACTGTCATTTGTCATTTCAATTTTAAACAGCATTTTCCTGATTTTCGGAAGAGCATAGTCACACGTGTGTTTATTTCAGTTAATTGTGCGATAACCAATGCGGTTTCTGCAGAACATATTTTCACTTCACCTAATCTTCTGGGGGTTTTACATATATATGGCTGATTTATGAACACAAAAGAATGCTGCAGAGGATTTTTCTTTGATATTGTCATGAGAAAAAGAAACACTGTGTTATTTCTTTCATTTACTGCAGTTTGTGTGCAGTGGTTTAAAGCAAAAGAAAACAAAAGCTGTGTTAGGTGGAAAACAGAATTCTTTGCCTTTCAATTGATTTCCCAGTACATCAACTGTTCTGGAAATGTATTGCCTCACTTCTTGGTACTCAGCAGAAATAAAGCATAACAGGTCCGGTTTTTATGAAGGGCATAACTTTGTGATGTTTTAAAATGAATCAAGAGCAAATTGCAAAGCCGTCTTGGATGTCATGTGTGCAGCTTTAGTATTCAGAAAACAGAACAGCAAATGTGGTGCCGTTCTGCATGTAGGTCATTTTCAGATGAATTAAACAGAGCTAAAATAATGCAGAGCACTTCTTTTGGTGGCATTCTTGTGTTCAGTGCTCGCCACACATATGCGCCATGAAAAGAAAAGCGCCGCCATTTTTCCGCATTATTTCCATCTGGTTTTTGTTTGTAGGGGATTTCTGCAAGGGCCTTAATGTACCCCACATGTCACAGATAAAAACAGTATTTAGCTAATAAAAACTGTTTCCTAATTCGCCAAGCGTCCATTAAATAACTTGGGCAACATACTGCTGTTCCATTGGCGGGTGCATTTGGTGACCAGTAAGCTGACCAAACCCCAATTTATATAACACATCTTAAAATGGCTGCATGCATTCAACACAGAATGCTTAAGGGGTATTGCAAGAGCTGAAAGAGAAGAAGGACAAAATGTGTCAGGCAGAATCATAGAGATTGAGCCCTTCCGTATTTAAAAGCACTTTGCAGTCTCATTACGTTTTATATGTGAGCAAGCAACGGGAGCGTTGCGAAACGCGTCGTAGGTTGTAATGCCTTGAATAAAACTGGATATGGCATAAGAACTTTGGCGAATGGTGGATTGACTTATTTTTTGGAGATTTATACTGGCGTCCTGATCGTATTGAGTGCTGTCCCTGTGTGGAGAAGTGCAATTACTTTTCCTTTCTTCAAAATATTTGCGCGCCTAGTGACAGGCGCTGGACGTGCACCAACTGGCTTGCTTGAAGCGAAGAAGGAGCACCGAGTCACGTGCGGGCTGCCCACCTTTGCTCCGGACCAGGAATTACATCAGAGGAGGAAAAGCGTGTGTATTCGTCGCCGGGAGGGGCCCGCCTGATCAGAGGTGTACCCGGTTGTCATCGGAGGGTGAACGGAGACACCAACGTTCGGTGAGTGAACTCCTGGTAACTTACACACAATATACTTCCGTCCCCATTGGTCTGTGAAGTGGAATACGTGAAAGATTTCTGTCGTGTGTATTATTGCAGCCACGTCATAGCGTCAGTTTCTCCCCATTCAATGAATTCACACCAAGGGTATTTGAATTCTTTCCATCTAACGCCATCTGCCTCCAGTATAGGAATTACAAATATCCTTCAAAGGAATATGTCATCACATCTTGATAAAGAAAATGCACGCCGTGAAGAGGCACAGAATTTATTCAGTGAAGCTCAACAAATCAAAATCCCAAACAAAAATGTAACTGAAAGAAATATTGTAGACAAAAATGAAATCAGCTTACTGAAAGAATTGGAAAGACTACAGAAAAAAGAAGTGAGTAAATGGTGGCAGGAGCACTCACTCCAAAACTATGTGGATGTTGGAAGGATTCCACGTGGGCTTAGAATTTTAACATTACCTTCCTTCGAGGAACAAGATCCGGAAATGCTCAAAGAATGGGGCGACTCCACAAACCTGTGCTCAGGACAATTTCTGAACATTTTGATCAAATATTCCCGAATCGACAGACAAAAGGTACTAATTAAAATAGAAGAAATTAATGATAAATTGTCTGCTGTTTCACCTAGCGAAGAAGGGAACAAACTCGGAAAAAGCATGGAAGTAACTCTAATAGCTTACGAAGAAGATATTAAATTACGCAAGCAGAGAAAGTTCATTCGTGATAAGCAGGACTACGAAAGAGGAAAAGTTTATACCTTTGCACGCCGATTCGACAACCTGAGAAAAAACATGGCGAGTCAAAATGCTGAAAAGAAGGGAACAATTCCCACCTCGAGCGAAGTAGCCACGACTTCGGATTCCGAAGCCTCCGCCAGCAGTAATGAAAATCCCCCCAAGAAAACTAATTTTTTAGAGGAGATGAGGATGCTCGGTCTAGATGGCAGAAAAAAATCCCACAAAAAACACAGGCAAAGGACGAGGAAAGCATCAGGGCTCAGGAGGAAGAAAAAACAAGGAGGGGACAAGGGCACAAGCAGCTCCTCAGAATCAGATCAAGGAACAACAACACGCTCTGGGAAGAAGATGGCACAATAGAACCAGATAAACCTGACAAAAGTATCATCAACCTCTCAAATTATGCGCTCAACTAGGAACAAACTAAAGTTCTCCAATACGGATTTAACTTCTGTCCTACAGCAGGTTATGATTACATGGAAACCAGAATAGATTTCTTCAAATATATGAGAAAAATTCGGCTGAAGAAATTCTTCATCTTGAATCCTCCTAAAGAAAGACCTAAATTGGTTTTATCAGGTCGAACAGCAGTAGCTATCGAGGATTTGGAAACATTAATTGATTTAGCTGAGTTGGAATCTATAAATCAATCAACAGATATGACCTCTGACATCACTCCTGAAATGCTGGACATAGAAACCGATTGGCCTATCAAGAGTACACTAAAAGCCAAATCTAGATTTAATCCTATGTTCCAGTCAGGAGGCAAAGTTGAAGCATTCCTGGATTTGGTCATCCAGGATCTAAAAAAAGTCAGAACATATAGGAATACTATGAAGCCTAATTTTTCATTCAAGGAGAGAAATATCTTAAAAGAATTGCAAGAACTCGACCATGTGATCATAAAAGCTTCAGACAAGGGAAGTAACATAATAATTCTTAATAGAGAAGACTATGTAAAGGAAGCACAATGACAACTTAGCAACAACTACTGCTATGAAAAGCTTGAAAAAAAACCATTGGAACTCATAAAAAGGAAAGTTGAGTGCTTTTTACACAAATGGGAGGAAATGAACATCCTTGATGAAGATGACTCGAAGTACCTCTTCAACAAAACATCTGTCATAGCCACAATCTACTTCCTACCAAAAATCCACAAAAACCCCATCTGTCCCCCGGGAAGACCCATCGTCACTTTAAACGGAGCATCATTGGAAAACATGTCGAAGTATGTTGATCAAACATTACTGCCCTTGGTATTCACGTTACCTTCATATCTACACAATACCAAAGACTTTCTCAGCAAAACTGAAGGAATTGCCTGGGAAAGAGATTTTATGTTTGCAACATTGGAAGTAGTATCGCTCAACACCTCCATTCAACATAACGATGGAAAAAAAGCATGTAAATACTTCCTTGACAGTAGATCGTTAAATTATTTAAGTCATGGACAAATGATTATGGAGATGATAGATCTATGCTTAACGAATAACGTCTTTCTCTTCGATAATATCTACTATAACCAACTGCGCGAACTGCGATGGGAACAAGTTTTGCACCGTTTTACGCAAATTTGACAATGGGATAGTGGGAAAAATGTGTTGTTTGGACTGATGCCAATACCAAGTATACTAACCAAGTAGACCTCTGGCTACGGTTCATTGATGACTTATTTATCTTGTGGAATGGAAAAGAAAAGGATTGGCTTGACTTTGTAACTATGTTAAATGTCAACAATTTGAATCTCAAATTTACGGAGACTCAGAGCCATGAATCCTTAATTTTTCTAGATGTACTAGTGAAAAACGATCGTAAAGAAATCCGTACAGAACTTCATCAAAAACCAACGAGTTCTGACATGCCATTATTTGCGAGCAGCAATCATCCGACTCCATTAAAATGGAGTATACCATACGGTGAGTTTGTCAGGATCCGTCGCAACTGCAGCAAATTAGATTGTTTCGATAGAGAATGCAAGATCACAGCTCGCGACTTTGCCAAACAAAGGTACCCTAAGGCAATTATCGAGAGAGCTTACATCAAAACACGAAACCTAGAGCGAACAGCATTACTCTCCACCAATCGAACATCTGAAAAGATCCAGGAACCTGACGATGTGAGATTAATACTCACGTATGGCTCATATGCAAAGATAATAAGGAAAATATTACACAAACATTTGCATGTCTTAAAAACCGATGAAACTTTATTTCCATTCATGGGAGAACGAGTCAATATAACCTACAGAAAATCTACCTCCATTAAAGATACACTGGTTAACAGCTTCATGTCCCCGAAGAAAGAAACTAACGCTGCATCCACATGGTTGAATAAAAAGAATACTGGGTTCTCCAAATGCACTAAGTGCAAAGCATGCCAATTTGCTCTGAACAAAATAAACTACGCACACCCAATATTAGGTTACAATATTGAGGTTAAAACTAAAATAACATGTAATACAGAATTTGTTGTATATGTACTGCTTTGCTCATGTAACCTTTGGTATGTAGGAAGTACTATTGGCAAGCTGAACTTGAGAATATTACAGCATATGCGGGCCATAAAAAATGTAGATGCTTCCTACCCAATGGCAGTACATTTCAGAGATCAACATCAGAGCAAATTAGACAGTTTTACATTTTTTGGAGTACACCACATAAAGCTCAATCCATGTGGAGGGAATCGTGAGCTGGAATTACGCCAGATGGAGACACGATTCATCCTAGATTTCCAAACCAAGAAACCAGGAGGACATAACTTAGATGAAGAATTGTATACATTCCTTGGGACATAAATCTCCTCTTCTGCTTTTGTCTTGATAACGTCTTTAAGTTAGCAACATAAGAAAACATCTTTTGCTGATTTTTGATACTTGAGCTCGTTTTAACTTGAACCTTTTTCTACATTTTATATGTGTGTTGACTTTTTATGTAACAGTGAGAACTGCATAGCTTTTAGTCTTGACTCCATTCATCTTGTCCTTCTATATACCCCTGTTTACATTGCCCAAAATCCTGGCTTCTATATTGCATATTTAATACTGGCCATGGTACTATTGTATGTTTATAGTACTGAGCACTTTAGCATCTTTTTTATCTCGCCTCCACAGAAAATAATTTGAATTTCCAAGAAAACATCTATAAAATTAAATTGACAATGTGTGAGGGTTAATGTTCAAGATATTAACAAAGCACTTTGCACTATGCACTTTAGGTTTTAAGATAAATGGATTGAGAGTTATGTTTACAGCACTATGCACTTTATAATCTTGAACCTACAAAAGATCAAATGATTGGAATGTCATAGGCCCTCACATATATACAGTTGGTAAATAGAAAATCAATCAGGGTCATTGTGCAATTAATTTTATAATTCCAGTATTTGACCGCAAATGCAGGCCATGATTGGGAATAATGTGTAAGTGTACAGTGAGCAGGTTTTGTTTTCATTTCATAACTATTAGAGTGACAACATATTTAAATTGTCATGGAAACGAAAATGAAAACCTGTCACTGCACACTGAGCGGCCCTGAAAAATGATTGTGATATCTCTGAAAAATGCACTGAGCATGAGAATTCACACATCTTAAAATGGCTGCATGCATTCAACACAGAATGCTTAGGGGGTATTGCAAGAGCTGAAAGAGAAGAAGGACAAAATGTGTCGGGCAGAATCATAGAGATCGAGCCCTTCTGTATTTAAAAGCACTTTGCAGTCTCATTATGTTTTATATGTGAGCAAGCAACGGGAGCGTTGCGAAATGCGTCGTAGGTTGTAATGCCTTGAATAAAACTGGATATGGCATAAGAACTTTGGCGAATGGTGGATTGACTTATTTTTTGGAGATTTATACTGGCGTCCTGACCGCATTGAGTATTGTCCCCGTGTGGAGAAGTGCAATTACTTTTCCTTTCTTCAATATATGTATGTATATATATATATATATATATATATATATATATATATATATATATATATATATTACATGGACGCGGTAGCGTCCATGTAGTTATGGTTAAGTTGGTGTTTCCATAGGAAGAGCATTTGTTGTGTGGCTTATAACTTCGCTCCCTCTCGACGAATCCTCACCAAACTTTGCACAAAATGTATATGGCCCACTCTGAATTTATTTGCAAAGTTTGGAGAGGTTTGGTCCAGGGGGGGCAAAGTTATAGGGGGGTCCCAAAACGTTTGTTTTTTCCCATAGACATAATGGGAAAAAACTTTGCGCACGCCTACAGCCCAAACCACTGGACGGATTTACACCAAATTTGCGACAGGAGCGGGGGCTTGGTCCCGAAAGCGTGCTTTCGTAAATTTGGTGTAAATCTGTCCTGTAGTTTTTTTAAAATGACCAAAATGTAAGGCAAAAAAATTAGTGATATCTCCGTTCGCTCTGCGGACGGACTTCCCGGTTCGCTACGCAGACAGTGCCCTGATTGGCCAAGCGGCTTGCATGATGTCCACGGACATGCAACGTGTTTGCTGATTTGACGGCGTGGTGCGTGAAGCGCGTCAGATTTTCTGTGGCGCCCGCCATCTTGCATTCGCGGACGACCGCGGACAGCGCAGTGAAACCTGGATTAAAAATTGTATTTAGTGGAGTGTGTTGGTGTGTAAGAGTGTTTAGGGAGGTTGGGGGAGTATGAGATAGGTTCAATGTTCTGTTTTTTTATGTGCTAGACACTTTTGTTGTGTTCGATTTTTCTGCGGACAACACGGCTGTTCTGAAATGTTCGTAAATAAACAGAATGGATTCGGTGTCAAGTTGAAAGTGTTCTAAGAAGACTCATGGGGTCCTGGAATGTTCGCAAGGGGTGTCCTGAAGACGTTGTCTGTATTGTTCGTTGTCAAGCTGAAAGTGTTCTAAGAACACTCGCGGTGTCCAGAAATGTCCGTACATAAAGAAAATGGGGGTGTTCTGAGGACGTTGTCCGTATTGTTTGCTGGCAAGTTGAATGTGTTCTAAGAACACTTGCGGTGTCCTGAAATGTTCGAAAATAAACAAAATGGGGGTATTCTGAGAACGTTCTCCGTATTGTGTGCCTGGTTAGCTGTATCCAATGAGGGAATGGCACAGAAATGAAGTGGAAATGGTAGAAGGGCTGTCTAAGTGTTATGCGGTCTGCGGACAGGGCGTGCTACATCCGGGGTTTTCCAGCAAATCCAGCATGGAAAGAAGACTGTAGGGATCAGCCAATCAGACGTTGAGGTTGTGGATTTGTGTTCAAAGAGACTGTGTGTAGTGAAGATGGCAGAAGTGGAGAAAGTCAGGGTGTTGGTGCTCGGAGATATGTTTGTGCATGGTTTACAACAGTATGCTCAATGCAGGCATGTTGCAAAGAATTTTGATGTTAAAGGAGTGAAGGTCGTGTGGAGCACTGTGCCTGATTGCAATGTACAGGGAATTGTACAAGTTTGTGAAGATATGGGCAGGATCAACAGTCCCCATGTGGTAGTTTTGCACTATGGTGCTTTCCATTTGGGCTATGTCAGTGCCCCTACTTTGTTGGCAGATTTCGAACACTTGGTTCAAGCAGTAATGAACATCCTTCCAAATGCCAAAGTATTTTTTTCTGGATTAGTACCTAGGGCAATATGGGACAATAGTTCAGTGTTTTGTCCTCAGCAAAACAATGCTAGGTGTGTAATCAACCAAGGCATGTGTGCCTTCATGCTTAGAGCTGGTATGTTCTTCTGTAATAATGAGAATATTGATTCCAGTAATGCTGTTTATTTTAAAGAAGATGGCATTTCCTTATCTTTTATGGGAAATGCCATTCTGTTTTGGAATGTAAGGGTTGCTTTGGAGAAGGTTATGTGAAGATGTTAGGAGTAAAGTAAGAAAAATAAAAAATAAAAATACAGAATAACAGGTGTCTGTCAAGCATCTGCAAAAAAAAAAAAACGTCTCTTTTCAGAGCCAACTCAAAGGGGAAATGGGGCACACTATTTAAATTTACATTCACCACGCTCAGATTTTCGATATGTCCGTGAACATGGCGGTAGTCCGCAGACATCGAAATCACTAGCTAGGGTTCAGTATGTTCTATGTTACATGTATATAAAGTCAGGGATATTATGGTTAAGTTGTGCTACTAAAAACATATGAAATTCAGTAAACAAGTAGTAGCAGAAATAGTTCATAACCTAACTGATTATCTTTATGCAGAGAAATGATTGCTCTGTTTCAAAGGTGCTACTTACTGTATGTATGTGTATCAAATGATGTCAGTGAACCCTAAGGAAAGGAGTTTGAGTACAATGTATACAAATATGAGCACATACAGGGAAGGTATAGTAATAAAAATAAAACTATGAGAAAGTGCTGATAACTCTAATGATTATCTTCATGCACAGAAAGGATTGCTCTCTTTCAAGCCTGTGTCTTCCGCTATATATATATTTTTAATAGGATATGACTTGACCCTAAGTCTACAAATATAGTACCTTTTCCATTTTTACTTCCTGACTGTTACTGAAAAAAACTATGTGGCTTAGATATATCAGTAAAGGAAAAAAAGAGAGAGCCAGCCATGTGATGTCATCAGTGATGTCATCAATGACATTTGTGATGTCATCTTTGATGTCCTGGATGTTAGTGTTAGCAGTGCACGGTGGCGCGAGTTATGGTTGCTTATCTTACCATAACTGCCGGATTTCAGGGGTTTTTCGGTTTTACTTTGAACCATAACGTCCCTTTAACAAAGTTTTTTTACTGAATATATATATATATATATATATATATATATATATTCAATGAAAAAACTTTGTTAAAGGGACGTTATGGTTAAGTTGCGCTACTAAAAACCTATGAAATTCAGTGAAAAAACGTTGTTAAAGGGACGTTATGGTTAAGTTGCGCTACTAAAAACCTTTGAAATTCAGTGAAAAAACTTTGTCAAAGGGAGGTTATGGTTCCAAGTAAAACCAAAAAACCCTTGAAATTCGCCAGTTATGGTAAGCTAAGCAACCATAACTCGCGCCACCACCGTGCACTGCTAAGACTAACACCCAGGACATCAAAGATGACATCACAAATGTCATTGATGACATCACTGATGACATCACATGTCTGGCTCGCTCTTTTTTCTTATGCTGACCGCTGACCTACACCATCAAGTTGAAACCACTTCAATATTTGCTTTTTTATTTTGCCTTTATATCGACCACCCGGCTGAAATCACAATTCATCCACAAAGAGAGAATCTGCACACAGTTGTTCTCTTGTCACACATTCACCCCCTGGAGCTCAATCACAGTGTTGGCTCGGAATGCCAACATAATTTTACAGTTTCGCAAATCTCTCAAAACATGTTTTTTTTAAAAAACCTGACCAAGGACTAATTTCAATGGATGTACATGTGTGGTGTACAGACCTCATCTAACAGTACTGCTCTACTGTTATAATATGCCAGCCCAAATGCTGACTAATGACACTCTATACAGTGCTTTGCTGCTCTCGAGCTAGGTCAGCGCTTTAAAGAATAAAATCAAATTTTTAAGTTCAATGACCATTACAACAAAAACAGCTGCAGTGGGAAGAAAGGATTCGGCCAAATTGACTTAATCCAATTTACTTAACCCACCAAATTACCGACATTAGATACTACCAAATTTCCTACTGAATTAATGTTCGTAGGACATTTGGTAGTATCTATTTGGTGGTGTAGGTAGGAAAAAAAGGGAAAAAAAGCCTGTGAGGGCTGTGGGGGTGTCCCCCCAACCCCTGCTTACTTTACTGTGAGCAGGGGTTGTGGGGGTGTCCCCCACAGCTGTCCTGCAGACCAAAACAAAAGGATGTGGGGGTGTCCCCCGCAACACACCGCTCACCATACTATCCAGTACAGTGAGCAGGGTTTGCGGGGGACTCCCCGCAGCTGACCCGACAACAACAAAAAAAAGAAAAGGACCGTGCGAGACGGAAGGCAAGGTAAGTAAGGGGATGGGGATGTACTGGGGGTGGGGGTGTGTTGGGGGTGTGGGTAGGGGTGAGGGTGGAGGTTTGAGTAGACGTTTGAGCACATCGGGAATGTTTAGGGGAGAAATGTCCAAAGTTTCTCCCTTGAACATTTCCATCGCGTCAAAATCACCCCAATTTGAAAAAAGCGTAGTCCTCCAATGGATTGTTGCACCATGGCAACATTGGCAGTGCTCTTAGTCCTTAACCCTGGTGAAAAAATGCATTGAACAAATACATTTTTTATGCACTGGGGCAATAGTGTTAATTACACTTGAAATGTTGCAAAGTTGTGTGCTGCAGTCTGCAGTACAGTAGCAGAAGTGCACATTCTGTCACCCACTGTGTGGCACACCCGGATTGTTGCGTTTGGGATTAGATGAAAAGTGTGCGGATTGAATACACTTCTGGCCGAGATAGTTTCTCTGAGACAGTCTCAGTAGAAAAGGCCTGAGGACAAACCATTGATTACAACTGGATAGCAATTTTAAAAGAATAGTGCTGATGCCATGACTAAGAAAACGCTACCAAGATGAAAAGAAATTATTCTACGAGTAAACACCTTCTATATTATTTCCCTCCTAAGAAGAGATAATGGTGCCAGCCTTCGACCCAAAAGGTGTGCAAATCTTAGCCCAGATGGCACTAAGCTCTGGTTTCCCAGAATAGGCACCTTTAAAAGAATGGCTGAACATCTGTTCCTTTCCTGGCTTGCAGTAGAGAAGTTGCACTGCGTATGCGAGCCAACACTGATATGAATACTGCGGAAAGCGCCGGGGCATGTGAGGTCATCTGGGCCGTTAAACGTTCCGTCATGTTTTGCAGTACTGTGTTCCCACGTTTCCCATGTTTCAAATGTCAACAGATTACTGAACTTTCTTTGTTTTACTTCGCATGTGTAAAGAGGGTAAAACGTCAATACCGAGATGCCTGTCAGTGCTTTAAAGTTAGATAATATGCGTTGTTCAAAACGTGACTATACATACGAGGCGGAGAACTTGGACCTAGTGTCACACCTGGCTTAAAGAACTTCATGGAATTGCTTTTGAAGTAGGCATGTGTCAGATGCTCTTCAGAAAATATCTTTTAAAGATATAGCTGAGTACCTTATATTTTAGTCTAAAGAATACATTGGACATTAAGGGATTTGTTCCTGCGTATATACGCAGCTTGATACGCAGTGAATTAAAACATTCTGTATGTTCAGTACAGTATGTGCATTTTAATGTAGTACTACACAATGTTTTAGTTAACCTGCATATTTCTCTTCCTTATAATAAAGAGAGTGTATAAAATTCTGCTGAAGCCAAACACACACACACACACCCCCACCACACACCATAAAATGCATCGAAAGGGGTGGACCGTTCAGCATAGTCTCCTGGTGAAATCACCTTTGAAGAGCAAGGACTACCCAGTGGCATGTCAGGGGGTTTGATGAAAGGGATTGCAAGAGCGCATCAGATGTCGTGCTGCTTGCAAAGAATTGGCAGTGGCTTCTGTCTTAACCTATGCATGCTTGTCTCAGGTGGCTTAATGAGCCATCTATATCCACCTTATGCAGTGCCTTAAGTGGCATGGGAAAACGATCTTAATGGGCTGCAGGCGACCCCCGGCAGGCAGCCCTTCCCAGAGATCAGCCCCGTCCCCAACCCCCTTGGGGGAAGGGCTGCTCATCTCTGCATCTTTTAAATAAAGGGATGCCTAGCAGGGGTTGACACCACCCGTTTTCATCCTGAATGGTGGTGCCAACCCTTGTCAGACATCCCTTTGCAGGGATCATCACCCTTGCACCCCAGGGTGTGAGGGTGATGATCCCTCATCCCTTATGTAAAAGGATGCCTGACAAGGGGACAGCGCCACATGTTTTCAACCTTAATAGTTGGGTCGGCTCCTCTCGAGGCAGTTTTTACCTAAGAGATACAATGATAACCCTCGGGTGATCGCTGCATCTCTTAGTTAAAGGAATGGCTGGGAAGGGGTAGATCCAACCATTAAAGATGAAAAGGTCAGGCTTAAAGGGATGCCTGTGCCGGTGCCACCATCATGGATAAAAGGCCCTTTTTTCTAAACGCCTGAAGCTCTCACACATGAGCGAGTTTTAGGCTTTTTTTTAAAAAAAAGCCTTGATCGCTGGCAGCTTTATCAGCGGGAGCTGCCAGAAGATATTAGGGAGCCCTGGCAGTGCCCCGTTTCAGAGCCATTTTTAAAGCCCTGACCGTATCTATTTAACTAAAGTAATGGGCATTATAGACCTAATCTGAGGGCCATACCGGGAATTAAGGGTCCTGAAGACTAAGTTAAAGTCCCAAATTCAGCATAGGCATTTAGCAAGGTTCATGGGCTAACAACTCAAGGTACAGCCAGAGGGTGTGGTCTATAATGCGATCATAACCCTTTGGGCTGAAAGAGTGGTTTGAATAGAAAAATGTAATCTGCCTGGAGTGGTTGCTGGGAAATAGTTGGTTCCCAGCCACCACGTACAGCGAAATAAGGTAGGAACGACAGAGGTAGGATTGCGGCTGGATCACATCTGTTTGGTGCAGCCTTGTGTGGCGAGTGAGTGGTGGTAAGCAGCAGGGATGTAAAAGCCGGGATGCGTCTGCCAGTTGTAGCCTGGCGTATATTCTGTTAGGGGGCAAAGCTATCTGCCTCCCACCTTCATAAAGTAAGGAGGAGGTTGATGGGGGCCGGGAATTCACTGTATCAGGGCTGCATCTGTCAGGTGCGGACCGGACAGACTTAATGGCGTAAGCAGGGGCTCTCAGCACGGCTCTCCCGTAATTAAAGGGTGCGCCACGCTGAGAGCTCTGAAAGGGGTTGGGCTGTGAGCGCCGTGATCCCTTTTCACAGGAGCAACACTGACAGCCCTGCTGACGCCAGTGACTGGGAGAGTCACGTGGCTCCCCCTCTCATTGGGCAATTTCTGGGCATTTTATTGATTTTGGTAGCCATACCGACTTGTATGGCCCATAAATGAGCCAATCGGGGAATGCCACAGCACTCCCCGATGTCATATTATGTATTAAGGAACCAACCAATCTGTGTCAGCAATGGGGGCAGAGGTTGATGAAGTACATGGGTGTCATTTGTTTATTATAGGCAGGCATGTCTTCATCTTTCACTATTGTGCCACTGTTTTTCCAATTATAAGTGCCAGATGAATTAACTCATTCCAGTTCCTGCCCTACATTTGTACACATAAGGCCAGTGTGCCCTGTGGATTTGGTGGCCCTTTGCTTGTACCATCTGTTTGCCCTAGAATTCCTCAATGAAAATGGGTATTGTTCTGTACCCAACATCCTATACATAGCCATATTACACCTAAACATGGCAGAGGTTCTAATCATGCAAATCCCAGCACAGCCATATAAAAGCAGCCACCCAAGAAGCATAAGGCATTACATGATCTGTTGGGTGACTTCCTTTAAATTTCATTTCTATCATGGCCTATTTGCTGTGAAACACTATGATGAAACCCGAGAGTATTGGTGCAGCAAAGATAGACTATCTAAAGAAATCAAAATATAATTGTTCCAGATCTCAGTAAAGATGTTTGCATCACATTTGTACTGGTAGATAGCACATTCTAAGGTGGACGTAGTGAATAGTTTATGAAGGCAATGTTCCACATCAGGTGTTTTGGATGACTTCCAAAAGAACCATATTCTTGTTTATTTAGCCAGGCCGTTAAGTTTCTAGTCCTGCCCAAGAAATGTCAGAAGTGGGACATCATACTCAACAAGAAGAATACTCAGGAAGAAGAATTATTCCCTCTGAGGTTCACTTTTAGTACTTCTACATCTGGCAGCAACATCACATTAGATCACCGAATATGGTCTGGCTGCTGTTTGGAAATCGCTGGCAGGCATTTAGTCCAGATATTCTGCTCGAAACCGTTTGTGCTAGCAAAACAAGCATGTAATCTGAGATTCTGCCACATGCCTGTGAACCGGTGTCAATTTGGCATTCTGAAAACACGTTCCAGAAGGGTATTACCCAAACTGACCTTTTGCAATTGACCTTTTGTCCTAATTGACCTAATTATAGTGGTCCTAATTGACCTTTTGCACAATTCACCTTTATATTATTTTAGTTATTATATTTATCTATTGGGTTATTTTTGGATTATAAATCATATAAGGGGATTGGGTGGTGGGTTGCGGGGGGTTTCCCCCAGCATATCTGTCCTCGTTGACATTTAAATTATTTTCAACAGTTTGTACCTGATGGTGGCTATAAGTACATAATCAGGAGGTTGTTCCATGAGGCCATTCTTCGTTGCGAGGCAGCGGAAGGGGAGTTCCTTGCTGACTCCTTTCAAGGGCTCCTCTATTGATCAGACTTGGTGTGTGCACAGCCATGTCATCCACCAATGAGGTACAGCTATCGAAATGGAATTCACTTCCCCTTCATCAGCAGGACTGAGAGATATCTGATATATCACAGGATTCAAATAGGGCAGAACGTATTTGTCCAGATATATTGATCAAATGGTTCAGCCAAATGGAAGTTTCAGGACAGAAGAATGGATCCAAATCAAGACCTTCTATGTCACTGACATCCATCACTCTTGTAGGGTTAAGGGTTGTATCTTGGTAGTGTCTCCAGCAGTATCGCCCTTCAACATTCATTTCTTTTTTCTATGGGTTCTGCTGATAAAGGAAATGTCTTGGAAGAAAGAAAGAGGATACAGGGAGCGATAAACCACATTCAACTGCAGGTAGGGAGAACTCCTACTCAACTGAATGCATGAAACGCCTCTGCTTCGCTACTCTTCTTATGGTCATTTTGATCTTTAATGAGGCTTAAAGGCAGTGTAAATATTCACTATGCCACTGCTTCACAAACTCCTCTCTCTCCTACTGCCCATTCATTTTTGTCTCACTTTTTCTCATTCAACGCTTAGGCCTAGTAAAAGATGCTATGCAAGAAACCTGCATAACACGGCATATCTTAAAAAATATTGCATTAATACATGCCCTAATGTTTGTGTACACAGTCATGACTCTCAACCTTAAGCACTGCTGCTTCTGTAAACAAATCAAACTCTAATATTTTTCATGTAAAAAATGAAAGCATTTGGTGGCATGGACTGTTAAACCACAAACATAATATGTGTGCTATGTCACTTCAACATGACAGGTGTGAAAGAACTTCTGTGAATAAATGAAGGGCACTGCAAAGCGAGCTAGATTTTCAAAAAATATGCCAACTATTTTCACTGCACGCTTCAAGTGTTCATTACCGACATCGATATATAGTTGGAAACGTTATATAGATGATATTTGTTTCTATGCTATAATGCACGTATGAATTTGACTTGTTAGTTGTCTGCATTATTGGATTAGACCACATCCTCAAACACCCTCAAATTTACTTTTGCAGTAGACTCTGAAATAATTGCATCTGTAGACGTCTTCATTCAATTTGTTGAAGCCAGATGCAACTGTACATTGATCACATCCAAGAACTGGAGGAGTGTAGATCCTGGGAGGCCCAAAACAGGAAACTTGGCAGCAAACAGACAGAGCTGTGGGGACATTGCCACAGAAAATGAGCATTCTTTGTGAAGCTCGGACCAGATAGGTTCCACTGGAAAATGAAATGCTGAAGGAATCCCTGGCGTGAGGAAAGCATGGAGAAGTGTGCAAGAGTCTAGATGAATTGGTGGGTGTAGCAAGAGAGACCCTCCAAGGGAAGGGGACCAATTTGGTTAGTAAAACAAAGGGTTCAATGTGGGAAACAATTGAAATAGGGAAGCGGAAGAAGGGTACCAATTTGGGGAGGGAAGCATGTGTTCCTCCTTGGAACGTAGAGAAGAATGTGGAACAGAAAAGAACCTTGAACAAGCAGGAGAAAGGTAGAAAGCTTACTTGGGAGTAGAGTGAGAAGCACACCAATTTGGCACTGGAAACAAGGGGTCTCATCTGTGGAGAGAGTGAGAGAGTCAGAGAACAGAGTATTACGAAGAACAAAAACACCTAAGAAGAACAGAAGAACTTACTTGGAAGCAGAGTGAGAAAGATACTAGCTTGAAGGAAGACTTAAGAGATCCCATCCAGGACGTTTAATGCAAGCTGAAAGCCAGAGATTTTCAGAAAGAATGGAAGAGACAGCTTTGAGGAGAGAAGGGAAGGTGCAGCCTGGGAAGGAAGGGAGATGGGTATCTCCTTTTAGAAGAAGTGAGGGGAAAACATTGGGAATAGGGAGAAGGAAATAAGAAAGAAACTAAGATCACAACGGAAGAGGGAGTAGAGGAAAGACTGCAGAGGGAGACGGGTAATATACGGAAGATCGGAAGTGAGTGAAAGAAGTGGAATTTCATGAGAGAAGGACAGAATTATACCATTGAGAGACAGGAGGTGGAGAGAGAGCGAGACAAGGGCAGGGAGGTCCATGAAGACAAGGACAGTCCAGGGAAAAAACCTTGTAGTGGGAGGAGGCTTCAGCCAGTCACTCTACGCCGAGTGACAAGAAGGAGATAATAGGACAAAGATAGGGAAGAGGGGCAGCCCTGGGAAATGACATAGGAGGAAAAAGGAGCGAGTAGAATCAGGGCCCCACTTCTCCATCAAACCCCACTATGGGTAGTGAGACATCCTGACTAGCCAGATTCTGGCTGATGGTAGACCAAGAGCCCTAGAAGACCAAGGTTGGTCAGATCTGACTAGCACCTCTCTGCCATAGACGTATGCAACCAAAGTATAGGAATATTTGTTAGACAAGAAGAGAGGATGAGGGGAAAGTCACCCAATCTATGAGTGCAGCAGAAGGAGAGCGGAGATCCTCTTTTATAGAATTGATCTGATATACGTTGCTTTGAACACTGAGAATACTTTTGAACTTTAGACATTTTGTTGACACAGATTTTGGATTTGCTATGAACTTTGGGAACCTGAACATTTGTACTGAGAAGCCCATTGGTATAAATCAAGGAAGTAGTGTGCCTTTGGTTGTTATGAATGAAAAAACCCTTGACCCGAAGCTTCCCTTTAGAGATGGGCTTGTGAAGCACTAGTTTTCCTGACCATCTTACTAATTAGTTTGGCCATCGTTATCTGGACATGTGTAATATTTGAGTTGAGCAGTCTTCTGACCCTTTAGGGTTTGGTTAAGCAAATTTATAAATAAAGCACTTAGACGTATTTTTGGTGGTCAGGATCTGTTTCTGGTTGCACAAGTGAAGAAGTAGTGAGTTCACAGTGCACACCGTGGGTCCTCACTGTAGAACACAATTGAATTGTTTCACTGAACCCGCACAGAATCAATCATGCACCCAGAATTGCCACTTCTTCAGCTGTTCCCCCCTCTGCCCACTCACTGTGCACCTTTCCCGCTACCATGTTTGCACCTGAGTGGGCACTCTGCCTGCAGTCAAGGGCGATAAAAGTATTGGAGGTGTTTGTTGATTCAGTTGGTATGATGGTTCGCCTGTCCACGAAATGTACACTGCCCACAGAATGAAGCACACATATCAAATGAGTGCCATAAAAATCACATTCAGTTGACCTTTGTATCCCAGGTCAGCACAAACTGCTATTTGAAAAGAAAGTTACAATCCAGATCTTGAAAGAAGGCACCACTCCTCATTGCAACATTGGGTACTTTGCAGGATGTTAATATGTAACTCAGTATCACCTGGGCTCCACAGTCAGTGTTAATATAGCAATGTGTATCACTCGCTTGTTCCCTCTCTTGCCCTATGGGTGCTTTGAAACAAAATGTACTTGCTGTATAAGCCTAAGAAGAAAACAAAAAATGCATTAAAAAAAAAAAGAAATATCTGTGAAATAGGCATCGGAGCAGGGAGACCAATCTCTGTGACAGCACAGATGGTGGAGTCGCTGTGTGTTTAGAGGACAGCACCTTTGGTTAGTTGTAGGCCATTATAAACATTAAGTGGTCACACCTGCTCCTGCCTTTTATCTGCTTTTACCGCCTCCTTGTAATGAACTCCTTATTTTATAGCTCGTTTTTAATTATTTTTTTTGGTTTGTTTTAGAATAGCGCAGGTTTCGATCACTTAGTTCCTTGACCATATTTTTATTCTCAGCATGTGGGATGTTTAGTCATACATAAAGGACAAGCTAGAGATAAAGTTGTCCCCAAATCGTAGGTGTGGTAATGTTTGCAGGTGGAAAAAAATAAAAATTTAAAATACATTTGTATTGGTTGTCTAGGGGTTCTGAACAGCGAGAAGATGTATTTGTTACAGTCTGGGCCACGTGAAGTTTCCTAACAGAGTGAGATAGATCGTGTGATGGTAATTGCTTGAAAAACATACAGTCCAGTAAATTATTAGTTTGTTGTTGAAGCTGTAGGTCATTGAAGCCATTAAAGACACATAAGCCATTGCAGGCAAGATTCAAACTAAGCTCCTTCCCGGCTTTGGTTTCCGGTCTGAGCACAGCACACATATCACTACACTACCAATGCCATGACCATAAAGATCAGACAAGCCTTCTTAACTTAAGTACAGCACTCTGCATCATCCACGGCAGTGGTCTCCAACCAGTAGCTCGTGAGCTACTGGTAGCTCGCCTGAGGCTTCCCAGTAGCTCTTTGATCAGACATCAAAATGAGCCCTGTGTGTTTATTTTGGTGTCTGACGTCCCTGGGACTTTCCCCCGCCCCTCCCACGCCTCATCCTGTAAAGTAAACAGTCAAAAGCTGTGTGTACAGTGAGAGGAGGGGCTACATCTGGGCTTAAAGGGCTTGGGCAGCGTCCCAACATGGGGTTAACTATCAATAACAAAAGTAAATGGGAAATGTGTGTTGTGGCCATTGTCACCAAGAGGTGCCAACGATGGTGGATTAGAAAGGGCATGAGTGCATAAATCTGCATGCTGTGTAAAACGAAGCTTGGCCTGTGATTGTTTCAGTCTCACTGTGTTTCTTTTGATTTATTTCAGCTAGCATTACTTTGCATGCTGGTAATTGTAGGCTTTCAATCAGAATGGGGGAAATAAAGATAAAGCTGTAATCGCTTTCTCAGCACGCGCGTGTGTGCATAGAAAAATAACAATCTGTGTGAGTCCCAGCTTGCAAGAAAAAAGGAACATCTGGCTTTGCGTGTTTATGGTAAAACTGAATTATTTTTTATATTTTTAGATAGGTTTTAAAGCTCTAGTACCAAAACTGTTTTAAAGCTTAGAATGGAATATGGCGTGATAAGGATGAGCCCACCTCTATGGATGTCCCAAAACAGGAATTCAAGTGATAACTGCAATTTTAAAGTAAACATGGAACACTACTAGATGCACTACATTCTGGTGCTTGTCCACTTACATTTAAAAAACTAAACATGACATGAATGTAAAGTGACATGTCTAGCAACACCAGAACTTAAAAAACATGTGAGATGTTTTACGAAACGATAGTTGGAATAAAGTATCCTTAAATGCTCTTTTACAGGTGGTGCAGTTGTGAGGGGCACAGTGACTCCCATGACTGAGTCTGTTGTAAGCAAGTTTAAAAACTGTCCTGAATGTATGTCTGCCATGCCGGGTGTGCAATCATTATGGCTAAAAAGGTATCTGCACTATCAGCCAATGTGATTGCCCGTCTCTGTGAATCTGACTTTTTCAGATGAACTTCCTGAAATCAAAACCTTGATCCCGTCTGACAGCATCTGAGTGCTGTTGCTGTTTCAAGCTTAACACCAGATTACTGAGCACTGGTGGATAGCATGCAGGTTAAGCCTTCACAATGAATGTCTCGATTAGTTTCCTACTTCTGATATGCTTAACAATTTTTAGGAAACAGCATCTAATAAAATTAACATGTTTTTGAAGTTATTGATATATTAATATCACAGTAAATACATACAGTATTCCTTTTCTATATGAAAAGCAAATAAACTGCCCAAAAACATCTTGGTCGAAATTCTCATACTCATGGATATCACCACCCTAGTAGCTCCCGCCTCTTGGCTATTAACTAAAAGTAGCTCTTGCCAACGAAAAGGTTGGAGACCCCTGATCCACGGTGATCAGATTTTGAAAATAAAAAAACTGGGACAGGCAACTGACGTAGAAGTAGGACTACAGCTTCAGCTCTTAAACTATACCTACTTTCTATGTGGGTGGCCTGTCCCGTGTCATGTTGATCGAGTGAGGAGAGTGCTGGGGTCCCGAGACTAGTTTCAAGTTTTAAAAACGTGTCTGGGATTTGTGGATCGGGTGGATTCCATCCCGTTTTTGGGCCTAACCAATCGAAAAATCATGACATCGTGCCAAAAACCGGAATGATATCGACCCGATCACCAAATCCTGGTCACCCTATCATCATCACATGTCACCATGCGCTCTGCGCCATTTTAAGAGTGGCGTTCAGAAAAAGTGGATAATGCGACAGGTTGGGTATGGTCAAAACTTTGAACATGCACAATGCAGTTTTCCCTCTGCATGGATGAAGTGGTGGTATGTCAATGTCGCCACTCCTCCCGTATGAAGGCGTCCCCTAGTGCTTATACTTTCCATTAGTGCATTGCAATTTTGCACCAACATTTTTTTAAGGGTGAAAATTCCTTCAATGTATATTTTTTCAATAGGACAATTGTTGCCTTGGCTCAAATGTCAGTGCAACATTACACTTCAGCAGTGCATAGAACTTATTACGGGACCAATTGTCAAAAAGTATAATTGGCTGCTAATATTCTTTTATCTATGGTAGACTATACATTAATATCACTCGTACTTTGATACAGGATGTCTTCATGTGTTTTGACAGTGGGGGTCACAGCATTGCAACAGCCTTGCAGAACAATGTGTCTGCTTTTCTGTCTGTGATTCCAACACATTGAGGTCCTGATGAGCACAGTGAGCTCGCCTGAGGTTTCGTGCTCGCTTTTGCTTTAGCTACGGCTGTGACGGCTGGAAACCCGGAATATAAATCAACATTGGGCGTACAGCTCAAATGTGAAGCAAACAAGTCGTCAAAAATCCCACGCGCGCAGCTGCTTCGGAGGTGTGCGGCCAGAGCCTGAAACACCTCCCTCAGAGCTGGGACGGCCTGGCCTGCTCCGAGCCAAGTTTCGGCACAAAACCTCGGCGTTATTAGGAGGAGGTTATAAAGTTATCTTTGTCTTCCTCTCTCGTTCTCGAACACGCCCCACCACCGCTCGAGTTGATGTAGCTGTTGACTGAAAATGGAGTCAGACAGGGAAACAAAATGGAGCGTTTGCCGCAACCGCAGCAGCTCCGTGATATAATTGCACTGATAATTAGCTCTGCGTATCATCCAGCGGAAAACAAAAAAAAAAAAGGCTCAATTCAAATTTTGACTGTTCCGTGGATTTACCTTTCCAAAGATGTTTGTTTCCTCCTTCGCTGCTATTGCGTCTGCATATATCTTGCATTTGTTACATAAAACAGTAGGGGTCCTCGAACAGAGAATATGCTGATGGTATGCATTTGATGAGCAGCTATTTATGCTTTAGGATATGAAAGCAGAAAGCTATTTGTGTCTCTTCCAAATGGATTTTGGAAGTACAGAAACCTCTTTAGCAAACCCTGCGCAAAAGAAAAGTTAATTGTAGTGTCTGTTTCCTTGGTGTTTCTGGGTACATAACATCTCTACGCATCTGGCTGAATGTTGACATATACGTTGTCAACCTAAAAACAATTTATTTCGCGTGAAATATACAATCTGTTAGGGTATTTTAGCTGGCAGCCATGTTTGTAAATGAGAGAGCAATGCAGCATGTTCAGTGAGGATAGGACAGCACTTCTCGGCTCCATTTTTTTTTTTTACAAATGGCGGTCTTTCATTATTTTCTCTTCTGGAGTGCTAATTGACGTTGATATTTAAAGGAGCTAAGGCCCTTTTTTGATGTGTCATTCTGCAACCTGTCCCATTAAATTGTTCATGTTAATTTTGCTTAATTTCAATGTTTTGTTTTGTTTTGTTTGCTATTACTGTAGATTGAGGATAAAGGCAACAACGGTGCTTTGTAGTAACTAGAGTCTCACCTATTATCTCATTCAATCACTCTGATCCTCAACTTGACAGGCTAAGGAAAAGGAAGATCAGCTCTCTATTATTGGTTTTTAGCATGTGAGTAGAAAGAACCACGAATGATTAGCCCACGATAGCAGTGGAAAATATGGCTCCCTGCCAATCTGCATGCAATACAATGCTGCCAGTCAAATCACAGCCACTAAAAATGCTGCCCATGGCCATGCCCATTATTTTCTTGTTCAACATGGGATTCACACTGACCTCGCTTACCGTGCCCCGACCTTAATCTATTACCCTACCCCTTAGCCATAGTGATGGAAAAAAAAAGTGAAGGCCACTGTTGTCTTTTTCTGCCATTGCAGTCTACTGGTAGCAAAATCATTTATTACAGAAAAATATTAATTAATGGGTATGTCTTAGCAGTTTCTAACTGCTGAAAGCGCATTTTTCAAAATCTGAGCAGAGGCTTATAAGTGGCCTGCGCTGTTGAACCTTCTGTATGCCATGCAATGGTCTTGCTTTTTTATTCAAGATTTGTCTCTCAATCTCTTTGATTGCAGAGTAAAGATTGTGGAACATGGATAAGTGAATTGCAACATGATTGGATTCATCAGCGCTCAATGGAACCATAATCATGTGGAGAGAAGAGGGGCATTCTGAATAGGTTGCAAATATTGGTATCCTCGTGTTTCTGACGGTTTGCTTGGACACTGTGATGTAGAAATTGGAATAATGGAATATGTCTGTGTTGACAAGGTAAGGAATTAAACAAATATTGAATCTTGGTACAGTATTGGTTAGGGTAACAGGTTCATCGGTGTGTATTCAGACCTGATATGCTATATCAAAGACACTTTGCAGCTCAGCAGAAAATTACAAATCCACTGAAAATACTGACCACCCAAAAGGCAATCATGACATATATAGTACCCTGAAAATCACTCAATGAAATACATTACTTTCTTGTGGAGAGAGGTGGTGTTGGGTGGACTAAAATAATGGACACT
Organism: Ambystoma mexicanum; assembly: GCF_040938575.1. Lineage (NCBI taxonomy): Eukaryota > Metazoa > Chordata > Amphibia > Caudata > Ambystomatidae > Ambystoma > Ambystoma mexicanum. The sequence goes on along the minus strand of NC_090933.1, from coordinate 226,904,802 downwards.
GGTGCATTGCTACTATCAGAATAGCTCTGCCAGCATGAGGAAAGTGCCAGTCACACACACTCCATGTGATAATATCTGAGATAGATTTGGTCCCAGAAAAGTACATCTATATGGTCATTTCGACACGGAAAGCATAATTGACATAGTTAAGAACGTTTTCATAAATAGTAGCCATGTAGGACACATCCAAAAGTGGTTTGTACCACAAACAGCACTGACAGACTACAAAAGAGGTAACTTGGGGACACGTAAACCTGCTAACGACATTAATAGAGCACGTGATAAGCCCCAAAAGACGTGAAATGGCCTGTTGTGCAAATCAAAGGAAAGGGGTGTCACAAAAATAAGAGAGCACATGGAAACATGTGTTAGAATTCCCTCATTCCTCACACCACTAATATAGAGCAGCTGCACTCCAGTCAAACCAACAGGAGCAATTGCTCATCTGTGGCAACATCGACATGGAGCTGTACGAAAAAGGGCGCATTAAAACATGCATACATGTGCTCACGGTTGATACAAGATTAGAGTGGAAAGACTGGGTATTCGTGATAGGAATCATTGTATACAAATTGCAATCATTACCTGACAATCCCGACACATGCAATCATCATGCAACAGCTGCAGTTGGCATGCATGTGACAAAAACACACACACACATGGCATAAAGTGCTAATGAGGAAGTAGGCCCCATAAGCAATACGAGTGTGACTGGGTTACAGAGCAGGGACAGAGTTGGAAGATGACAGATTGTCATTCATTTCCCAAAGAGCAATCCAATCAAACATAGGATATGTTGTAGCATTGACAAAGGTGTGTATGTCCACGTGCACAAGTGTGTCTGTGTGTAAGGAAAATACAAATACCAACAAAACACAAAAGGTACCACATAGTCTATAATGGGAATTGATCCTCCTAGCATTGTGGTAAATTGAATTTGCTTAAAAGGCTGCATGTAGGCTAATGGCCGCTTACTACTGAACAGAAGTTGGGGGTGATGCCAGGCATATTCAAAGGGTGATGGCATAGGCTGTTATGATGGAAACATTTAAAATATATGTATGTATGTCGGTAAGCACAGGATTTGTACAGCAAGAACCTAGCTGGGGAGCAATTGAGTGTTGTACAAATGGGATGCGCCCAGGGGTTAGAAGTAGGATACAGGAGTAGCAGAGGAGCTGGAATGGATAGGGGGAAAAGGGGAGTGGGAGACTCCAGAAAGGGAGAAAGGGTTTAGTGGAGTAATCAATAATTGGCAAGATATTATTTTGAAAAGAAGGGCCTTCAAGTTCTTCATGAAGTGCAGCATGGAGACGGCCAGTCTTATCTGCATTGCCAACTTGTTCTAGAGACAGGGCGCTTAGCAGGGAAAGGCCTGTTTTCTTTTGTTTCCCTCCTAAAGTTAATTGTTTCCAGGCTGCCTATCTTGCGGCTTCTGGCAGTGCACTGGCCGTCAGAATTGGTGAGATTCTCTATCAAGAAGGTGTTTTGGTTTTGACTGCTGTGGAGGTAATTCAGACAGTCTTGAACATGATGCTTGCTTGAAGGTGAAGGCAGTGCATCTCCATGAGGATTGGGGTGATGTATTCACATTTTCTTTGTCTATGATGGGGCATGCAATAGTATGTTCCACTGATTTTAAAGGGGGCAAGGTGGCATCTGGGACTCCGGTTAGTAGGGCATTGCCACTGTTCTGTTGGGAAATTACCAGGGCTTGGTCAGCAGAGATGAAAGGCTTCAATTTGAGGGGGAATTGAAGCCGATACATGCTGCTAGGGTCTTCTAGGTGATGTGCATTTTGAATAAAAGGCCACAGTCTATGTTAATTCCAAGACATTTTGCACTGGGTGAGGTATGGATCCATCAAGATTCATGTCAGCCAGCACACTCTGTAAATGAGCATCTGTGGTGGGGTTTCCTAGGAGAATAAGGTCAGCTATCATATGTTTGAGCTTCAGATAGGTACTTCACATCAGGCTTGTATAAAGGGTTGGATGAAAGCCTGCGATGAATGAATGCCAATCTTCTGATGGTAGAAGACCAGGGCTTTGACAACTGTTCCGAAACTCATTGCAAAGATTAAATGCTTGAAGTTGCGGAGGAATGCAAGCTTGTACAATGCCTTTTGGATCTTCTTGGCATTGCAATTTTTAAATGAACGGTCACAGTCCATAGTAAAGCCAAAATATTTTGCACTGGGTGACATTTGAGGATTGAATCCATCAAGCTTCATTCCAATTAGACAATTCTGTACTTGGGTATGCTTGGTGGGGTTTTGTAGGAGAATAAGTTTGGTCTTTTGTAGATTTCAGCATCAGGTAGGTACTTGACATCCAGGCTTGGATGAGGTACAGACAGTGTTTTTGTCGATGATGTCATTGATGCAATTGACCTTTAGGTTAAGAGGTGTGCCTTGTGGATATTTGGGTATTAGATGTTGGTATTTGAAAGGAGTTCCCGTAGAGGTTCCATATAAAGATTAAATATAACAGGGGACAGGGTGGAACCTTGTGGAACTCTGCAGGTTGCTAGGGGACCCTGGGATCCACTGACGCCCATCTAAATGAGTAGGTCTCTGTTGAAGCAGTATGGGTGAAACACTGCAGGATTACTCCATAAAAACCCATATGTGTGGTGTGGATGTTGATGAGGGCATCATAGTGTACAGCATTGAAGGCAGCAGAGAGGTTGAGGAGGAAAAGGCATTTGTGCTTCCCTTTTTCCAGTGTGTGTAAAGCATCATCGATAACTAGGATGGTGACAGTCTCTGTACTTAATCGTAGTTGGAAACTGGATTGGTAGCACTGTAGGAGAGTGATTCTTCCATGCAACTGCATGGTGATGGTCTTCTCAATTACTTTGCAGAGGAAAGGTATATGTGTGATATTTTGGGATGGTTCATGGGTTTATATTACATTCCTGTAAGGGTGTATGTCCACCCCTCTTTCTCCCATCTGAATAGGACCTTCCTCCCTAACTCAGGCATTCCTACACCCCAGGTTAGTATATTGAGCAGATTCCACCCTGCTGACTGGGTTCCTACATTTGCTAGGTATGGAGACCTATAGGCAATTTGCCTTATTTAGCTAAACTCCCCCAGGAAATTCCAAACATTCCATATGCTATCCTGTAGTTACTGTTCTTAAGGGGTTAGTGGGATGTGCCTTAGAGACATTCTGCCTGATTCACGCACATTTACTCCTTCACCTATCGCTTTTCTGCTGGTCTTTCCTCACTACTTTTGTCCAGCTCCACCCATCTTACTCCATCTACTCCATTTTGTCTTCCTTCGATGTCCCTCTGATACCTCTCACTCCTTCCAAGCCACCCCTCCATCCTTTGATGTTACAACTCCCTTCCGCCCACTAAAACATCCTTTTCCACACAACGCCTTCCTCCATAATACAACTCCCTCCTCTGACTACATCTCTATCCTATACAAAACACCCTCCTACACACTAAGACTCTCCTTCACACAATAACTACCACTCCATCCTCCCCCTACTCAGACGCCCTCCTTTCTCTCAGACAATCACATCACATTCATTCTCAATTCTCCTACTCCTAACCATATCTGACATATTTTCACGCACACTCACAAACAGTACCACTTGAACTCTTATATATATATACATGTTTTATTATTGCATTTGTAGAAGCAAGCTAAACCCGAGGGCACCAAGGAGCTGGTTACAGTATGAAAACAGATCGAGGAGTATAAAGTTAGATAAAAAGCCAAGTCTTTAGGTGTCTTCTGAAAGGCCAATGGCAGTTCTGAGCATAAGGACAAGGGCAGTGAGTTCCAGAGGTGGGTAGCAATGACTTGGAATCTGGAGGCTCCTGCTCTTCTGTGTTTGTATCTCAGAATGGAAAGTCAGTGACTGAAGGTGGAACGCGTGCTTCGAGTGGGGGTAGCTTTGTGACCGGTATGAATGCAGAGTTCGAGAGGCAGCAGTGGGTGATTGTAAGAGCTTTGAAGCTGATACATTCCTGGATGGGGAGCCATTGAGCTTTTTCCTGGAGGCTGAAATGTGGCCACGTTTGTAGAGGGCGATTGCGGCACATAGGGCGTTATTCTGCATAATCTGTAGTTTGCTTAGGTTACAGTCAGAGGTTCCCGCAAATAGAGCATCGCAATAATGGAGTCTGGAGTCAATGATGGCACGGCTATGATAAGGTGGTTGTGGGAGGTTTGCATGTTGAGGGTGAAGTCGAGGTAGACTCCTAGGGTTTTGACAGTGGGAGACACTGGAATGGTGAAGGCATCTATCTTGAAGGGATGATAGGCAGGGACAAGCTTGGTTAATAGGAAATGAGAACTAACAATAAGGATTCTGTCTTATCATCATTTAGGCAGAGTTGTTGGGCTGCCATCCAGGCTTAGATGGTGTCGTAGATTGTGTTGAGTGTGGCGGTGTCTTGGAGATAGTTGCCAGAAAATGGAGGAGGGTTTGCGTGTCATCAGCATAATTCATATTAGTGAAACCAAGGGAGTTCAAGTGATCGAAGAGATGTTTTGAATAGTTGTTGTAGAGTGTGGTTGAAATGCATGAGCCTTGCAGGACTGTGCAGGAGATATGTGTGGAGTGGGCAACAGCGTTCCCAGCGAAGACACAGGCAGTTCTGTCTGCGAGAGAAGAAACGAGGCAATCCATTTAGACACTTGAGCGCCAGTAAAATGGTGGAAAAGGGTCTGGTGGTTGACAAGGTCGAAGGCAGCAGGGAGGTCGAGCAGGATGTCATCCAGCTGATTCTTCCGATCTAGCAGAGCAAATTCAGTGCCATAGTCAGGTTGGAAGGCAGATTATCGTGGACTAAGAATGCATGTTGCTCAATATAATTTTGGAACTGGAGATATGGTGCACGGTCCAAGATTTTTAAGAGGAAAGGAACGGTGGTGATGGGGCGGAAGTTGGTGGAAATGAATGGGTCAAGTGAGGGTTTTTGAGGAGGGGAAAAATCCAACTTCCTTGAGACTGGTGTGGATGGAACAGGATGCAAAGAACGAGTTGATGATAGCTGTGATTATATGTATGAGGTCTTCGGCATAGTCATTAATGAGAGGGGCTGGGCAGATGTCTCCTTGGTAGCAAGAGGGTTGGAGGCCATTGATGAGATAGGCTGTTTCTGCTTTGGTGACAGAGCGAAAGCTGAATGGGGGAAGGATGGAGGCGGTGTAAAGGGTAGTAGGGGGATCAGGTTGCTGACATTTTATTTGAATGAGAGCTTGTTTCGTTTGGATGTGTTGTTGTAGTGAGGCGATTTTGCTCATGAGGGGGCTCTGTATTTTCCCACACATGGTATAATCTTTGACAAAGTTGGAAGGTGGAGTGATGGGGGTCTCAAGCTCTCGCAGTATGTTGCAGAGCTCACGTGAATCCGATTTGGCACCAGAGATTCTGTTGCTAAGGCGGTGCTTTGGCGTTGTGGATAGCTTGCTTGTATTCATTGACAATGACAGTGAAGCAAGCTTTATTAGCATCTGAGGAGATTATGCACCATTTAGATTCGATAGAGTGTTTTTTTGAGTGGTTGATTTGTAGGTCCGAGGTGAACTGGAAAGGATGGTTTGGCGTTGTGTTGTTTTAATGCAGCAAGTTTGTTAACATCATGGGCATTGATGTTGTTATATAGATCAATTAGTGTAGCAGGGTTGGCTGAGTATGGAAGGAATGGAGGGCGGCCAGAGACTTGCACAGGGAGGAGGTGGTTTTTGGTGAGATTGTGGATGCAATGGGAAAGCGCTGGGGGTAGGGCGATGTTAATGTTGGGATTAGATGTAGGGATGGCAAAGGTAATGATATGGTTATCAGTCCAAGGGCAAGGTGTGTTAGAGGTGATTCAAGTGTTGCAGTTGAGGTCAGCAAGCCAGTCAAGTGTACGGATAAGTAAGTGGGATGGTGTAAGTATGTGTTGAATGCAACCCAGGGTATCGAAGGCTGTGGGGAGAGAGAGTACATCATTGTCTGTGGAGTTTTTGAGACCTAGGAGGTTAAGTTTGGAAATTGGTTTGAGGATGGCAGTGAGAAGCTGCAGGAGGTCCGCTTCAAATAAATGGTCGATCCTGGAGGCAATAGATAGTATGTAGGGAGATGGTAGTTGTAGGGGATAGGGAGAGTCTGATGGTTAGGAGGCCACAGTTGGGTGGCTGGTTAGTGTCGAAGGATCTGATAGAGAGGGTTTCTTTAAAAATGAGAGCTGTGCCACTGCCTCTGTTGGATAAGCGGTCACTGTGGCGAATGGAAAAACCAGGGGGATGGCAACGGAAAGGCCAGGGCTGGCTGTGTGAAGACATGCTTCTCTGATGGCCAGGAGGTCGAGATCATTAGATGTGATGAGGTCCCGAACATCGGGTGCATGTGCTGTGATGGATCTGGCTTTAATGAGTATGTAGATGAAGGGGGTGGAAAGGTAACTAGGAAGGTGGCTGGAATCGGGGGCAGTGTGTGCCAGTGATGGTGTGGGTGTGGGTGAAGATGAGATGGGAGTTGAGTTAATGGTGGATGTGGTCTCTGCAGTAGGGGTATACTGTGCTCTGGTGCATGAGCGGAGGTGGCCTTTTGTGATGGAATGAGAGGAAGAAATAGAGATGGGGTCAGTGGAGTGTGGGTACAAGTAGAGAGCCTGCTGAGTCTGGTGTAGCCTAGACATGGGGTCAGAGTAGGTTGAGGGCTGCTTTGGGGTGGGGAAGTGATCTCGGCTTGTGTTGTTGTGCAGGCACGCTGAACTGCAAGATTGGTGGGGTCGAGAGGGAGGAGGAAAGGAGTGGGGGGACTAATGAGTGAGCCAGAAGTTGTTTTGGGAGGAATGGAGTGGCAGGTAATTGAAAGGGAGTAATAACCATGTACCTGTAAGACAGGACCCTGTTGTGTGCAGGACCGTCAATGCCCAGACAGACCCCAACAGACAGGGACCTTAGGTGTTGGCCTTCATTGCAGGCTGGCATCACCTCCAGGTGAAGTTTCCCTTCATATTGAAGCTGGAGGGGCAGCCAATCAGCATGGTGGGTGGGACATAAATGGCAATGGGGCTGCTGTGAGAGGCTGTGGCTGCAGTCGGTGGTGCAGGGGCAGTGATTGCTGAAGTGACAGCCATCTTGGAATGGTTTGTGGGCTCCAGTGGCTATACAGAGGGCACAGGGGGGCTGGCCCTGCATGCAGATTGTTGCAGAATTACTGCTGTTTGGTCTTCGGGGCAAGTGACCCAGACAGGTAGGGGCCTTAGGTCTGGGCCTTTATTGGTGGTCTGCTTCGCCTTCTAGGGTAGTTCTGCTTCCTGTTCAAGCTGGAGGGGTGGAAAATCAGTGGTGGCGGGTGGGCCATCTGAGGCCATGGGGCTGCTGAAAGAGGCTGGGTGGCTGGGAGAGGCTGTGGCTGCAGTTGGTCGAGAGTACGACTGACTAAGTGGGATGGTGTAAGTAAGCGTTGAATTCAACCCAGGGTATTTAGGGCTGTTGGGAGCGAGAGTACATCATTGTCTGTGGGGTTTTTGAGACGTAGGTTTAAATCACCCGGCAGAAAAAGTTTGGAACTTACCATGAGTATGGTAGTGAAAAGCTGCAGGAGATCCTCTTCAAATAAATGGGTCGACCCTGGAGGCAATAGACAATATGTAAGGAGATGGTAGTTGTAGGGGATAGGGAGAGTTTGGTGCTAAGCAGGTCACAGTTGGGTGGCTGGTTAGTGTCTAAGGATCTGATAGAGGGGGTTTCTTTATAAACAAGAGCTACGCCACTGTCTCTGTCAGATAAGTGGCCACTGTGGAGAATGGAATGACCAGGGGGGATTAGGACGTGGAGGCCAGGGCTGGCAGTTGCATGAAGCCGTGTTTCTGTGATGAAAAGGATGTTGAGGTCATTGGATGTGATGAGGTGCCGAATATCGTGTGCATGTGCTGTGATGGATCTGGCATTAAGGAGTACGCAAATGAGGTGGTGGAAAGGTTAGTAGGGAGGTGGCTGGAATTGGGAGCAGTGTGTGCTAGTGATAGTGTGGGTGAGGTGAGTTGGGAGTGGAGTTAGTGGTAGATGTGGTCTCTGCAGTGGGGGGACAGGGTTCTCTGGTCCATGAGCGAAGGTGCCCTTTCCTGATGGAGGGAGAGGGAGAGCTAGGGATTGGGGGCAGTGGAGTGTGGGTACAAGTAGAGAGCCTGCTGAGTCTGGTATAGCATGGACATGGGGTCAGGGTAGGTTTAGGGCTGATATAGGGTGGAAAGGTGATGTCAGCATGTTTTGTGGTTGGGGCTGTGAGATTGTTGGAGTGGAGAGGAAGGAGGAAAGGAGTGGGAGGGCAATGATTGTGCAGGTAGGTGTTTTGGTAGGAATGGAGTGGCATGTGGTAGAAAGGGAGTAATAGCCATGTACCTTTAAGACAGGAGCCTGTTATGTGCAGAACCGTCCATGCCCAGGCAGACCCAGACATGCAGGTGCCTTCGGTGTGGGCCTTCAGTCGGGGCTAGTTTCTCCTGCAGGTAAAGTTTCACATCCTATTGAAGCCGGAGTGGCAGCCAATCAGCACGGTGGGTGGAACATCAATTACCATGGGGCTGCTGTGAGAGGCTGCAGTCGGTGGTGCACAGGAGTGCTGTCCCTGCATGCAGCTTGGTGCATAGTTGCTGCTGTTGGGTCTTCAAGGCAAGTGACTCAGACAGGCAGGGGCCTTATGTCTGGGCCTTCAGTGGGGGCCAACTTGGCTTCCCGGAGAAGTTGTGCTTCCTGTCGAAGCTGGAAGGTGTGGCCAATCAGCGGCGGCTGGCAGGATATCAGAGGGCATGCGGCTGCTGAGAGAGGCTGTAATTGCAGTTGGTGGTGCAGGGGCATTGACTGCCGAAGCGGCAGCCATCTTGGAATGGCGCACAGGCTCCAGGGACTTAGAGGGGGCACAGGAGTTCTGGCCCAAAATGGATTGCTCCCTGGCAGCGTCCTATCCAGGAATGAGCGGGGTTCCCATCATAGATGGTGGGTTTGAGGATTGCAAGTGAATTGGTCAGGTCTCCTGGTTTAATTGTCCCAAATTCATTCCATCTTGATATGTTGAGGGCTGGTACAGTTTGTATTTATGCTATCAATGTGTTGCCATATCTTGTCAGTGAAGATGCTGTTGATGATGTGGCATTTTCCATTGGATTGTGTCATTGCAGAGTCTAGCAGCTTGTTGATGCAGTACTTCCGGGTTTGAAAGAACACTCTGCTCTTGCGTATGCTTCAATGATGATTGTTGTATAGTAAGTTACTTTGGCTGTAGTCATGAGAGTCCTGGCGGCCAATCTCATATTCTATTAACATCAGACAGTTGGAATCACCAGCCACAGGTGCCATTTACCCATCTGCCATTAAACCACTTGGGGCACCGATTCAGTAGAACAGCAGACATTGGAGGCACACATTTCATGACACTACTTCATCTGTTTAGAGACAAGCAACTGTTAGCATCATGCCCAGTGCCTGCGCTCAGAGATAATTTCCATTGGGCGCCAAATGATGATAATATTGAGTTGATGAGGGGGTAAAAATAGTAGTAGTAATTGTACACTTATTAAGTGCAAACTTATCACCAGGTAAGCAGTTTCAAGGCACCAATGAACAATAAACAAAACAGACATATCATTACAATACATGCATATAGGAGAACACAAATACATATATAACATTCCCATGAATTTCCCCAGCCATTCTTTCCTTTGATCTTGAAGATTCATGGTATATAAAAAGATGATCAGTGCTGTTCTGGGCAAAGGTTAAACACTTGAAGAGAAACCCTATTTTTAATGTATATTGGGCGATTTTTCCACATACAATAGTCTAGCTTGCAAATCATTTTGTAAACTTAGCAGATGGAAGAATTGTTACCCACAGCAACATTTCTTTCACACTAGATCTCAGCGCTTCAGAAGTGGTGGATAAAGTTAGCAGAAACTGGGGAGTAGAAAGATAGTGAGGGTGTATTGGGTGAGAGACACAGTGGGCCTCATTCAGAGTTAGCCGGTCCGGATTTAACGGCGCCGGTAAAACCGTACCAGCACCGTTTTCCTGAACGGCTAACTATGAGTTCTGCAGGTCGGTGGCGTGACCGGGGCTGTAATGCCCCGGTGATTCCGGTAAGTCCGGAGCAAGTAAGTCCCCACGGGTCTGGCAGCAGTCTGCCGGTTGTACCGGCATGGCTACCGACGGACCTGTAATGAAGCCCAGTGAGTCTGAGCTCTTTTTTTAGTATGTTCCAGTGATACACAAACGCCTTTAACAAGGTAATTACTAGTATTCATACTAGTAGCATTGTGTGGTCCAGAATGCACATGTCAAATCGTCAAAGCCATCGTCCTCCATCTCATCGTCCAAACGTATTCTGTGATATGGTGACATGCTGTACGGTATCACGCATGTCAGTGTGATATGGTAAACCAATGACGTGTGTATTGATACTTAGCCAGATGTGTGCAGTCATCATAAAGAGGATTGAATGCACTTCTCTGTAAAATCTGACACCTTCTGTGTGCCAGTTGTAGCATCTTGCCAAGTCTATCTGAGATACAAGGTTCAGAGTCATTTCCTATTGTCACAGGAGACATCCACTGCCATCTTGTGAGACATGCAAACACATTCAGCTATCAGGCCTCAGGGATTCAGCATATGAGCCACCGTGTGATCACACTATCCTTTCGCCGGCCAACTGTGTGTTCACGTTGTGCTAAACTACACACGTCCCAAGTGGGTCTCTCCATTTTCTCATGAATGTAAGACACATGCTGATAGGGTGAGTTTTGCAGCTGCACTTTGCATACATTTGCCTCAATGCACTATAGCATGTTGGTATTGACCAACAGTAAAACAAGCTGCATTACTTCATAGTTGTAGCAGTATTTGACAGTCCCTGCTATTATCGAACACTGTCAGTGAAATCAAAATGTCTTAAACAAGAGTCATGTTGCAAGTCACACTGTGCCTCTGTGTGTGCCATTTCCCCGAAGTGTTCTTTTGCTATGTGGATGTATTTTGCCCATGAGGGCTCGACAAATATCCCCCGTTCCTGTACGTTTTGACTGTATTTTATGTGCGAAATTATTTCACTTTTTCTAGCATCCATAGAGGGCTACACGTACCACAATGATATGCTGCAGCAGGTGTGCTAGCGCGACTCACCTCTTAAAGGGCCAGCATGTGCACCCGGTTTGCTTTTTGATTAATTAACTTTTGCATCTTTGGATGAATCACTGGTGGAAACAGATGTGTACAGTTTATGATGTTGAATTTGCATTGTTGTCAAAAAAGATGTCATCCTTAGTTCCGGAGACACGCAATGCAGATTAAGTCCCTGGACATTAATGGGCTACGTTGTTCATTGTACACCAATTGTAGGTGTCTGTGTTTGATTGTTTACCATTAATTTGTCTGACACATGTCTTCATTTGTCTATACTTATGGTTGCCTTTCTTTGGAAACAATGACTGAAAGGACAAGGGTTGATCAGTGTAGATGCATATGTCCTCACATCTGTAGGCATTGTGTGAGCTATATATGTTGGCCAGCTGAGCACGGTGTGTGCAATATCATGGATGATCATTTTTCATATATCGTGCATACTAAAGGATAGCCATATGCAACCGACTGGGCACCTGAAATTCTTACCATACCCAGATATTGATTCTTCATAGAGCTGCAGAGGGAATCAGCACTGTTAGGCTTGCCCTGCTCATGTGTTCTGCTGCTTGATTCAGTTGCAGTTCCATGTTCCCTGTACACTACTGACATGCCTGAATGTCCCCACTCCATTCCCACACATGTACCTTTGCGGTGTGGCCCAGTGCCCACCTCCCTTTACTGGCAGCCCATGTTCTACACACTGCACATGGCCCTATGTGCTGAAAGTGTACCAATCTCAGACTCAATGACAACCTTGATGGTGGTCCATTTCATAATGCCCAGAAAGCAACCAGAATTGAATAATGTCCAGACTCAAGCACATAAGAGTCATGGGTTTCTCCAGGCACCATTGTGTTGGCATTAGTGAGCACCACGCCGGAGTCAAATATCAGCTTGACATTAACCCTATGTTGACCTCTCCACAGTGGTTGCCTACAGATGTGTAATGGTTGGTGGACTCTAGGAATGGATGTGGGAGCTATCTATGGCTTTGATGGTGTTGGGCATCTGGACAAGGCGTTAATGCCATTATTAGTGACTTGATGTTGCTCCTTTGTTTATGGCATATATTCATGTACCCACTGGCCTTGTGCTATGACCTTCACAACGTATTAGAATTTCATGATGTTGGTTGTCTGTGAAATGCCAGCATGATATGCTGTTGTACTTTAAAGGGATCTGTACCACAGCATCTTTATGGTGGTAGCCAGTTTCAGTAAGGTGGAGGGGGGGCTAAATCCTTTTTTTTATGGTTGAGTTATTGCATACACTATCTTTCACAATATGTCCATAGTGGTAGATTGTGTGATTAATTTGAGAGTGTACACCGGCTCCCATATCAAACCAAATGTAAGTATCCTCATCCAAGCTATTGTAGATTTGCAATGCCTCTCTGTAAGGCATAGTCATGCATGCAATAGAGCAAACACCCCCTCTCCTGCAGGTGTGTGCCCCAATAGGTCTTTGAGAGTTGCCTCTTTGATAGCGTTTTCTCAGCAGAGGTGGATTGGTGTGTTGATTTACACCTAACACATCTGTTCCAGGCTTGACCATTTCCCTGTGATGTCGGCTACAAGTCCATGCAGATGTTTTGGAGAATTGCACATTTTAATTGAGGGTCTCATGCTTTTTATCTCAGCTTTTAGTGACATCTATGGCAATATTATTCTCTGTAGGCTTCACATCAAATCTCCAGAATGCTAATAATCCTAGTGTCATGTCTAACTGGGCCTTTCTTGTCCATCGCCAACATCGTCCCCATTTCCAGCTCCTGGTTCATCAAATTTTTCTTCTTTAGATTAGATGAGATGTGAGTGACTTACCTATTTTCCTTCCCTGCCTTCAGGATGTTAGTAATACGAGTTGTTTTAAGAGTTTGACAATAGGCATTTCTTCTGTATGTCAGTGTAAGTAACAAGTAGTGTGAGCTGCTTATCAACGTTTAAAGCAAAACTTTGTACGTATTTCCCTCTTCCGGAATATCTATTCTTGTGAATATGAGATTACTAGCGGTACCACCTGGCGTTGCCCGAGTCTGTAGCTGACATGCACGTGGGGGTTTGCTATAGCCTTGTGTATGTTTTATTGTGTCACAGCTTCCTATTTTTGAAAAATCGTGTATTCGTCAATCTCCCAAAATCACCTATACTGATAACACAGGGCCGGACCCTGCTCCACCCCTGAGCAGGGAGAATGGGTGGGGTTGGTCAAATTTCACTATCGCCAATACACCCCAGACTGGTATGCCGACCATGTGTCCTAAATATCTATTTTTAAATAAGTCGCAAAATTGGCAATCTCCCGAAATCACCTATACATATAGCACATGGAAGGGTGGGGCGGGACTCCTCCATGTGCAGGGTATATTGGTGGGTTTGGTCAGATTTCACTATCATCAGTACACCTCAGACTGCTATGCCGATCTCGGTCCAAAACTTCAGCCCACCAACTGTTGTGGGGCTAGAGCCAACAATCGCAAAATTGGCAATCTCCCAAAATCGCCTATACTGATAGAACAGGGCCCCCCTGTACAGGACGAATGGGTGGGGTTGGTCAAATTTCACTATTGCCAGTACACTCCAGACTGGTATGCCGACCTTTGGCCAACATTTCAGCCCACCAACTGTTATTGGGCTGGAGCCAACCCCTAACATTCAAACATTCCCAAACATATATATATATATATATATATATATATATATATATATATATATATATATATATATATATATATATATATATATATATATATATAGATGATATCCCAAATTGAGCTACTCCACCTCGCTTCCATCCTAACCTCTGCCGAATACTTTTCTGACCACCTTATTCTAAGATGTTTGAGATTCCAACTAGTATAGTCTGGCAGACATGTCTCAAAATGTAGTTTGAGGCCAGTTCAAAAAGCACAGAAGAAAATTGGAACACAGCTGCATTAATGCACATGTTAGCATACATTGTTAGTTGTTCTATGCAAAAAAGAAGATAATGTTTTATAAAGCTGAGTCTTTGTTAGTCACAGAGTCTGCAGAGCACCCTGCTTGTTTGTAGAGAGAGGACGGTGAAGATGGAGTTTCTCCTCTCTGTTTGTGAAAGAAGGCGGAGCAATTACCTCAAGGACTAGGTGAGTCTTTGTGTAGCTTAGCACGGTGGCTAGCGCTACAAGTAGGAAACATCAAACTACCTCTCACTGCCACGAGAAATTATCGGGAGGTAAGCTGAATGCATCTCTGTTTACGTTGCTATCAGAACGCAGAAACAGTGCCTTACATGGAGGAATTTTTATCATTACAGTGTGCTATTTGCGACTGCGTAAAGACTGAAGTGAATATTTGCATTTTTTGCAAGATACAATCTAATGCTTAGACTTCCATGGAATTGAAACTACTTCAGCTGACGGCAACGGTTTGTTTTTGAACTGTGTTACAAAGCAGCTGGGAGTCACTGTGAGCTTTTTCTGCCTTTGAGCTCCCAGCAGAAGGACCAACTGAATGCCACACTTTTGCACTTTTGTCGTGCGGCAGAGTGGTTAACTCTATTGCGACTGGTGGCCACAGGGGAGGTGCCAGACGATTTTTGATGGACCCCTCTTTGCCGCGCTGCAGAGCAAATGCTACACTTGTTGCTCTGTTTGCTTTTGGCCTCAGCGCTCTGTGACTGTTGAATAAGTGGTGGTCTGTGGTCATTGAGCCATGCACTACCCTATATGTATAAAAACTAAAGCACCTTGTCTATGGTCCCTGTCCCCCTTAATACAGTGGGAGCAGGGGTGAAGCCATCCTGTGTGACAACTTGATACATTACAAAACAAAATAAAAAGAGGTTTCAGACACACTCAAATTGGCTCACACATACACGCTACGGTTCGGCATGCTGTCCAAAAAGGAAGTGTTGCAACTGATAGAAAAACTCAAAAGAACACCCATTAAACCCCATATGAACAATGAAAACTCTAAAATATCTTTGACACAATCACGTGAATGAGCTGCTTCATTATCAACGGATAGCAGGCTGTTCTACGCCTCTGATCAAATGAAAGACTCAAAGAAGGTGACAAGTAATGTAAACAAAGCCACAGTAGTATCCCCTAGGCAAGTACCTAAATTAGCTACTACGAATATAATTCTAATAGACCTAGATTCTCCAACCGTAAATGACAATCTCAGATATCAAACGTTAGTCACGGCTGGAATGAATGGTGACCTCGAGTCACTCGATGGAGGAAGAGTGTCGGAAGACACTGAAGTGTTGTTTGCAATGGACTGCGAACACCAGATAGACGAGTTGCAACAACAACAGGTAAAGACACCTAGGAGTCCTAGAGGAGTTGTAAGTCAAACAACTGGGGAAGCAATAGAACTTCTAAGGAACAACAAAAAAGAAAGGAACAAAGACAAAAACCCGATGTTTGAAATCTACATAGTACAGCACATGTGTAACAAAGGAAAAGAATAAAGACCCCTCCCCAAATAAATAATGTCATCAGAGAAGTTAGACACTCTAACTTGTCGGAATCACCTTTACTGTATGACAAGACAACCCCTAATTGTTCCTCATTGTCAATTTAATTCTCAAACCGATCTCCTGACAGACTTCTCCAGAAGAAAGACCTTCAAAATGCTACTCAAGCTTTGGTTATACAAGCAAATTTAGTAGAAACGTCTTTGCGTGCAATGAACTTTGCAATCACACCCATGATGAAACTATATGAATCTATTGACCAAAATCTGAATGAACAAAACATTTTGCTTAACAACTGGTAAACGAGCAAACAAGTAAAATGCAGGCAGTGACAGAAGAGAGTTGTAGCTTGAGTAAAATAAGTAACACTAAGGTAGAATTAAACAGCTTAGAGCAACAACAGGACCATCAGACACTAGAAGAAACAGCTTTGCAAGCGCCACTAGACAGTAAACCATCTACTTCTGATATGTCAATAATAGAGATGGATGTAAAAATTTTTACAGAGGATGCTAAGTACAAAATGGAAAAAATTGAATTTACAATTTAAAAAAACAAAGGACAAAAAGAAACATATTCTGATTAAGCAAATGGGGAAAAAAACAAAGAACAAGACATCACTACCAAATCAGCATTCTACATATTCCAGATAATTTCTGAAAGCACTACACCGAAATCTCCTAAAATAAATTCTCTGAAACAAATTACAGAGAAATATAAAAAGAGAGCAATACAAAAAACCTAATAGAAAACAAGAAAATATCCAAATGTGTAGAATAAGAACCATTGGATGACATAATTGAGGAGATTGAGAGGCAGAAAAAGCAACCTGAAGTAGACTCTCCTAAGAAAAGGACACAGCAGAGAAATGAAGGTGTAACAGAGAAAGTTGAGCAAAATAATGCAAAAGAAACATTTGTTACCCTTGAGCAAAGGAGAAACGAGTTGGAGAAATCAGTACTTCAATACATGACAAATGTGCATAATACTCAAACCATCAAAAAGAAAGAGGTCGATCTACAGACAATACAGAGGAAAAAGGTTATGAAACAGAACTATGAGAGTAACCTAAATGAGCAACTCCAACTACAAAACCAGGGGAAAACAGTGAAGAAAGCAATGAAAACACAAATATTGGGTTCAGACCAAGTCACAAAATTATCATACGAAATAGAGGTGGAAGTTTCACAAAATACCAACTGAATAGAGCTTCTATATTGAATATATTTGAAGATGTAGATGAAATGGAAGATCTTGATTCATCCAATATAAACAGTGTTGAATTGCCTCAAGCTCCAGATCTTACTAAAGCTGTTTTGCACATCAAATCTGGTACTGTTTTTAATACAATCTGGTCAGCTAAAACTGCTCTATGGAAATTGGGTTTTGAGATCCTATCAGCATCTTCGCCTTGGCTAATCCAATGTAAAGAGAAGATATCCTCCCCAGTACTGAAGGAACAACGCAAACATCTTATGAAGAAAGTCGATCAGGCGCCAGAGTTTGGATCTCAATTTCCAACCTGGAGAGAAATGGGGCACTGGGAGAAAGAGTTAATGTTCTCGAAATCAAGACCAGACTTTAGAATAACTAACTGCCTGATTCATGGATTTATTTGCACCGAAAAATGGAGATTTGTCCGCCATTCTGCCCACACATCCCTGTTTGACAAATGGGGATTTGCGGGCAGAATGTCGCACAAATTCCCGTTTCTCAGCACAAAAAATCCATTAATCAGGCAGTAAATATCTTGAAGATGGAAATGATGAACAGTAAACACAGCAACAAACTAAGATAGATACAGATTACATTGTGAAAAATGGACTAGAGAAGACTTGATTAGTTTGAACACATGTGGACATAGACACCTAATAACCTCTCTGAATGGCCGGTCTGTTATCTGCCCTAAAAATATCTTCAGGATGCAAAATTGAAGCATGAGTGCAGCCAAATGATTATATCCAACTAGTTAAAATCCAGAAAAAGGAAAGAACCATTGCAGCTTTAAACATCTACTGGAATCACGCATTTACTCAAACTGATATGTTTTTCGGAACTATTGGAAAGATGCTGGAAACTATTTTAACTGATCAGTCAGTCTATACCACTATTATTGAGGGAGACTTGAATATTCAATGTACAAGTAAGAAAAAGAATTTGCAAACACCTGAAACCCATAGATGGATCCAACTGATGAACGAAAGAGGATTTATCATAGCCAATGGAACTGTAGAAACTGACATACCACTGGCGGCAACATGGAAGAGACGCAACCAAAGTAATATTATAGACAACATATATTTAGATAGTAAGATGATAACCGAAGTTGACTCTTTCATGGTCATGGAACAAGATTTTAGTGACCATAACCAACTTGTCTTGAAATGGTCATGGGCGTCTAGTATGCAAGGAAAACCACGAATGAAATACGCTTCGACTTTGTCCGTAACAAAAGGACGAAATCAATTTAAGTGGTCCCAGAATGAAGTGACCAGTTTATACAAAATGATTGGAAAAGAACTCGGGAAAAGAGACTTGGAAACATGTGACTATATAAAAAGTTTGCAATTATTCAAGCAAATAATTAGGCCTCGGTTGAAAACAGATTTCAGGATCAACCATACTTTCGACAGAGAAACTTTTATTTGGAAACAACAACTCCGTAAAGATATACAAATTGCACGTTCTTTGCCCACCCTAAAAAAAGTGGCTTTAGTGACACGACTAAAAACTACTTATAAAAATTGGATTACTGGCAGAAAAAGTATTCTCTACCAAAAAGACAGTGAAATTATGTTACATGTTATTAGAAACAAAAACTCAAAGGAGATCTGGGAGTTGCAAAATTCTGATACCAAACTGGACCAAATGTCAGTACAACTTACTAGTGTATCTGTAAGTTGCTGGAGGAATAATTTCTCTGCTTTATATGCTTCAGTAGAAAAAGATCAATTCGATAACTTGGAAAAAAACAAATGAGAGAAATCATTTCATTTGACCAACAAGATGTTGAAATCTTAATAAAATAATTGAGCAAGTCCCGTGCCCCTGGGTCTGACGGGCTTTCTAATTTTATACTGAAACTAAATGCTGTTCTCTGAGCAAGAGTAATAAACAAAATCTTTAGGAAAATGTTATGTACTCAAACTGTGCCTATTACATGGCAGACCTCTACAATTATTCTGATTTTTAAAAAGGGCAATAGGCAAGATCTGAACAAATATTGGCCTATTGCCATATTGGATGTCCCAGGAAAACTATTTGCAAGTTTAATAATGAGGGACTTCAATAAATGGTTGACTGAATTTAATCGTTGCGACCCATACCAAACTGGTTTTAGGAACGGCTTATGTACTTCAGTTAATCTAATGACAATAGCAGCCATAAGAGCAGAGATGATAGAAACTAAGCAAGTGCTATACATGGCATATATAGACTTCAAAGCTGCCTTCGACTCGGTCTCTCGGAATAAACTATTAAACAAATTAAAACAAGCAGGATGTCTGGAACAACTGTTATATTAGATCCACCAGTTGCATCAGAATACAATGATTAGGGTAAGGCTAACTCAGGAAGGTCATCTAAGAGAACCCATCATGACAAGTTGAGGCTTGAAACAAGGTTGTTTAATCGCAGCTACCCTTTTTAACTTTTTTATTTCTGATATGACAAACGAGTTTGATAACACGAGAGCCGATGCGCCTAGTTTGGGCCTCATCAAAATAAGAGCATTATACCATGCAGATGATTTAATACTACTATCTAAAATGCCAGTCGGATTGCAAAAACTCCTTAACACCTTAGAAGACTACACGAAAAGAAATGATTTAACAGTAAATGTGCAAAAAACTAAAACATTATGTATATACCCGAAAAAGTCATTGAGAAGAAAAAAGAATAACAAATGGTATTTGGGGAAATAAACCACAGGAAGAGGTTGATATATATAGGTAATTGGGTGTCAACATTTGTAAAGAGCAAGCCTATCATGAGGATACTGGAGCTTAAGTTACTCATGCAATATCCCAAACAAAAATTCTGCTTTATAAATATGGAAAGTTTTTGATTAAACCAGCAGTCACCTTTTATCTGCAAAAGCAACTCCCATAATATTATGTGGATCAGAGATGAAGCTAATAAATCAAACACAATGGCTGAAAATAGAAAATAGATATTGGAAATCTGTCCTAAATTTGCTGATCTCTGTGCCGATGGGCCAACTTCGCTATGAATTAGGCTTACCCTCACTATACGGGATGTATAAATGGAGGATATGCTCTATGTACTGGAGATTCATTCAATCAGAGCACTCGCTGAGTAGGTGAAAAAATCAGTTTATCCCTTTCCACATACTTGGAGGAAAATCATAAAGCAGATACTAGAAGAAGCTGAAGTAAATTAAGAAATTCTCAACTATAACCTTTCACATGCTAAAACAATGTTTTTCCAAGCTGACTGGATTTTAACAATGCAAGGGTGAAAAACACACAGGTGTGGACACACCGCCATTTTTATTGACAAAAAGTTGAACGTAATAGAAGACTACTTGCTGAAAGCTCTCAACCCAGATTTTAGACAAACTATCCTCCGTTTTTGACTTAATATACTTTATACCAGAGAGACAAAATTACGATGGAAACAAATTACAGCGGAAGAAAGTGTTTGCAGATATGGCTGTGGATCTACTGCGGTTGAGTCTCTCCAACACTTGATAACTGAATTTCCCAAGACGGAAGACAAGAGAAACCTATATCTCAAACCTTTGTTTAAGTATTGTTTGATATTTACGACTCAAGAACTATGGGATCGAATATTACTAACAAACAATAAGAGGATTCAGATAGCCACTGTAAATTTTATTAAATCTCTTAATTTGATATAATATAAATGATTAAGTTGTAAAAACTTTTTAGGGTTGAGAATTGTAAGTTTTAATGTATGTAAGTGAAATATCATCTTTTTCTCTTTTGTAAAAGTTTAATTTAAACCATAAACAAATGTTAATTTTAAAAAAAAAGATAATGGGCCTCATTACGACTATGGAGGTAGTGGCTACCCCCATATCGGGTACCGGGTCCGGGTTCCCTGAATGGGGAAATACTGGGCCATTCCCACCTTGGAGGGCCCGGTATTTCCCCATTCAGGGAACCTGGACCCGGTACATCCCCATTCCCATTTGAGCCTCCATAGGGCTCAATGGGAATGGGGGGGTGCAAACAACGGGCCCATTAATGACAAGCCCGTTGTTTGCATCCTGGTCTGCTTGCGGGACCCGCTAAGGACTCCTGGTTTTACCAGGCGTCCTTAGCGGGTCGCGCAAGGAGACCACGTGATGAGGCGGTAGGGGGTTAACGGGGCCGGCAGCTCTACTGGCCCCGTCAATCCCCTACCGCCAGGGTCGTAATGGCCCCCAATGTTTTGTTCACCCACGATGGCAGCTGGAGCCAATATCATCAGGCAACAACAGGTAGGCTTTAAAGAAAAAAATGGGTTACATTCTCAGAAACATCATCTTCAAGTTAAGAAGGTGAAATGGATTATCAACCAAGCATGAGTTATGGACAAAGTAATAACAATGAAGAGCCCTTTTAGGCAGAGTCCATGGTAGAAGCATAGGCAGAATACATCAATCTTGAAAATGTACAGATGAAATGATGAATTTTCAAGCACAACAAGGGGTATTTCAAACCCGCTGAAGAGCTTACAAAAGGTAGCCTCAAAATCAGGGGATGATGGGGGTTCTAGAGAGCTGCCAAGGAAGATGGCTGTAAGTTCCGGCAGAGGCAGAGTGCACCTACTGCCTAAATGCCACTAAAAGCTGGTGAGCAGAGGAAGAAGCATGATCATGGCCTCCAACAAAGCCATCAATGGTGGGGAGGAGCAGAATCAGGGCAGTTGATGGAGAGCCAGAGTTACAAACCCCCGCAAGGTTTGGCGGGACTCACTGGATCTGGCTCGGTTCCTGCTTGTCTACAAAGGGAGAGGAAAGTGGCAAAGGTGGACGCAGCCCAGTGGCATGTGTCTGGCCTGGAAGCTGGCAGTGGATGAAGTGCTGATAGAATGGGGATATCCCCCATTGCTGTGGAGCGGTCTGCAGTGCATTGCTGTGGCACGGGAGTCTGGGAAGTAACAGAATCCGGAAGCAGCAGTGCTAGAGTGGGAGACTGGTCCCCTCTTCCTGGATGGGAGGCAGGAGTGGCCTACCTGTTATCCTGACTGCGAGGGGAGTGGGGAGTGGGAGCCACACAGAGAGGCTCATTGGGGGCTGGTTACTAAGTTGCGGATCCAGAAGAGCGGGGCACAAGCCCATAGTAGTAAGGATCCAGGCACTGGGCTGCTTATGGAGTGTGATCAGTTTGGAGGTGTGACATCCGATAGGACAGTGCTAGCCTGGCCACTGAGATATTGCTGGAACCCACTGAACTACAGAGATCTTTGCCACTGCTTGCTAGTTCGGAGGTGGGCTGACCTCACCTATCTTTGAAATCTAGCCAAGCAGAATCCCCCTAGCGTGGAGTGCTGTATGATGAGAGGGGGACTCATTTTCAGGCTGTGCTGGAGATAAGTGTTTGAGGGACTTGACACCTGCTGCTCATCTGTCTAATGGGAGCCTACGAAGACTAGACTACATGCCTAGGGTGGGCCACAGTCTATGGTGAAGGAAAACAAGTGCCAGGGCCAATTGACCTTTGGTAAGAAATCAAGGAGCAGACAAGAGGGCCTGGTGGGTGTGCCCCCGAAGATGAGCAGGGCTCAGTTGGGTGCAGATGTAGCAGTAGTGTCAGCAGCTGCTTTTAGTCATGGACCCTCCAACCGGAGACCATTGAAGGTGGGCTCGGTGGATATGGAGTTGATCTTGGCACAAATGATGTCGGGCTTCAACTCTGTCATCTTCAAGCTTGACATTCTGGTGTGCAAAGTAGATCTTATGTAGCATATGATTGATAAGGAGAATGGCTGTATAACAGAGGCAGAAACAAGGATCAGTAAGTTGGAGGACGGAGGGGGGCATATGAAACAGGACATCAGCAGGCTACAGATGGAGATGAAGGATGTGCAGGCAAGGAGCAAAGACTTAGAGGCACAGCCCATCAGAAATAATGTGGGAGCTGTGCATCTGCTGAAGTCTGTTACATCCACTGACATGGAAACGTTCAGGGAATCCTTTATCAGAGATAGTGTACAATCTCTGGTCCTATCTCCTCAGTTCCTAGTGGAGAGAGCTCACTGGTCTTTATGCCCAGTTCCGAAAGTGGGTCAAAACCCTTGGTCGGTAATTGTACGCCTACTAAACTAATGTGATAGAGATACAATATTGGGCAGGGCGCAATAACTAGGTGATCTGAGATATCAAGAGATGAGAACCTCCTTTTATCCAGATTCATCATTAGCCACTCAGAATACTTGGCAGACTTTTCTCTCCGGCAAGAAAAGACTCAGAGACAAAGGTGTTACTTACACCATTTTGTTCCTTGTGCTGCTCTGGGTGGTGTCGAATAACAAGGCACACTTTTTTCTTGAAGCCTCAAAAGATGCACGGTTTACTGCAATCCCTACCCAAAACCTTGTGGGTGGAGGCTCAGGCAGTGGCACACCCATATGACATGGACTCTGGGTTTGAGGCTTCGCCAACCTGCTTTCAGATCCCTGTCCAGCAGGTATTCTTCTACCACTGAAGCAGGCTAATTGCTTCTCATACCTTTTTAGGAATGTAACGTTTCAGACCACGTTTAAGTATAAGTGTCAGAATTGCTGTGGGTGCATGGGCCTCTTGTCGGGGATGGTGGGTTTGGATTTTTGATACCCCCAGGCAATAGCCAAAATGATTTGGGTGTTTGGGATGGCACTGCTGGTTGGGGAGGCCAGTAGGGGTGGGGGTAGAGAGGGCTTAGGGGATTGTAGTGTGATGCTGTTGTTATGGGTTTGGTTGTGGGTTTTGAATAAAAGAGTCATAGCGCATAGTATAGGGTGGGGCTTGGGGAAAGAATGTGTGAGTCCTTGCAGCCTGGATGTCCGTAGTGAGTCTATTAGTGGTAATCTTGAAACATAGGTGAGAAATACACTATCTTAAACTGGAATGTCCAGGGCCTAAATAATGTCTGAAGGCCAGGAAGATCCAAGCCGATTGTGAGAGGTAGCATGCTAAAATGATCTTATTTCAGGAATCTCAATATGCAGGCTCTGGGGCTATGCTGTTTGCTAAGTAATAGGATCCCTCGTGATACTACACATCATACTCCTCTAATTCCAGAGGAGTGTGGACGTTGGTCCATAAAATCTTTCAGTTTTCTGAAAATCATCCAAAGCGGACCTGGAGGGCTATTATGTCTTATTGAATGAAGCCCTGTTTGGGAGCAGGATCACATTCATTAATATCTATGCCACTAACATTGATGATCCTCAGTTTCTGTCTGTAGCTATGCAGCTAGTTTGTGTGGGTGACTTTAAAACTATCTTAGACACTGACAAAGATAGGTCAAGCACCAAACCTAGATCAATGACAGCCACGGCAGTAGAGATCAGGTCGGTTATGTAATTTTTCAATATCCAAGATGTCTGGTGTATGCTTAACAGCAACAAGTCGGACTTCTCCTTTTATTCCTCACTGCACAACATATCCACATGCACTGATCTAGTGTTAGGGAGCCCAGCACTAAGAAGGAGGACTCTGTCATGCACCATGCTTCCAAGAACTAGGTTGGACCAATCCCCGGTGTGCTTGAAAATGGGGTTTGATACTAAGACACATAGGAGGCCTCTTTGTAGATACAAAGGCCCTTCTTGATGTAGCCTTCAGGGGTGAACTGGAGTCGGCTCTCTCAATATTCTTTCAGGATAATATGGCTCCACACCGCAGATGGCCTCAGTCTGGTAAGCATTTAAAATATATGTGCAGCGGTATGCATGGGCACTAGATGTTTTTTTTTATGAACAGTACGCTGTGGGATGACTAACCTTGAGAAAGAGATAAAGATCCTGAAACTTTGGGTAGCTGATAGACCGGATAGGCTGGGCTTTGTGCTGCTGAAGGAAAAGTTGGACCAATTTAGGCAGGCAGCACTTGCAGAGGCTGTGGGTTGAACTGTCAGATCTATGGGACTATGTACAGGAATACCATCCTGAGAGATTAGCGGGAGAAGACCTGGAGGAGCTTCATTTCACCAATCACAGCTGAAGAAATGATGGCAGCAATTAGAGACCTCTCGTGGCCAAATCACCAGAATCAGACATCCTGAGTGTGGAGTTCTATAAGGAGGTTGCCCCCTGGATCGCACCACACCTGGTGAGGGTCTGGGAGGAGGCATATGCTGAGAGTGTCCTACCTCTGTCAATGAATGAAGACCTGATTACTCTAATCCTGAAACCAGATAAAACCCCAGTCTGGTATGCCTCCTACAGTCACATCCCGCTTCTCAATCTGGACACATAGAGTTTAGGGGTTTTGCTAAAGTATTGGCAAAACAGCTCATCAAGCATACATCTGGACCAGTCAGGGTTTCTCGCGTGTAGATAAACAGCCCTGAACCTGCACAGGTTGTTTGCCGTCATGGCTCAGATCACCCCACAGGTACAAGCATTGCCGCCCAACTCGATGTCAAGAAGGCGTTTGATTCACTATCTTGCCGATATTTGTTCTTGGTTTTGGAGGCAATGGGATTATCAGAGTATTTTCTAAAGTGTGTTCAACTGTTATATGCTAGTCCATAGATGTGTTGTAGCCCCCTTATTGTTTTCTTTATATATAAACAATTGTTTTAATGAATTGGTTGGTTGCAAGACTTAGATGTGTAAGTATTTAGATGGGTATCCCGACGTTGGTTTATGCTGACGATACAGCCCTGATTGCCCATAATCCTAGAGCCCTGAAGTCCTTAATCAACAAATTGACTAGCTTCATGGGCAACCTGGACTTGAAAGATAATCTGGCAAAATCAGCTCCGATGGCCTGCTACTATCCAAGAAGGAAGATAACATTTCCCATTATGTGGTGTGAGTGCAACGTGATCCCAAGTTTCAAATATTTTGACTATCTCCGGATCCACTATTTCATAAGGTTTTACAGCTGACACTCACATTCCTGAACAACTAGCACTGATGAAACCATCTGTGGGGGTGTTTCTTGCTTCATCAGCAGCACAAGCAGAAGCCACTTAACATCATGAAAACCATCTATAAAGAGTCTTTAAACTCTCACTCACCAACTGGGAAACTAAAGGCTACATCATGGATGGTGTTGACTCCCTCTGTGTTAAAGTTGGACGGAATGCAAAAGCTACAATTAGTGTCTTATTGATTTAAAGACCACCCTCCATGACCGAGGACTTCACATCTGGCCTCTCTAGCTTCCTGCTTCCTCTAGTGAAACCCAACACAAGTTTTCTTATGTTGGGTGATATTAACCTATGGTTGAGGCACAAAGAAGATGCTACTGCGCTAGAATTGCAGGCTGCACTAACTGAGATAGGATTTGATCAAGTGATTCGTTCTCTCACTCATTGTATGGGGCATACACTAGATTGGGTGGCCAGCCAAAAGGTAAGGACTAAGGATGTCTCTGTAGTGCCCTGCTCCTGGTCTGATCATTTTTTTGTAGAGTTTACTGTGCTAGCAGAATTCCCCAGGAAATGGAAGGAGAGGATAAAGCTAGGGTTAATGACCAGAAATTTTAAAAATATATTGGTGAAAAGGTTAAAACCTCTTCTTATTCCCTTTGTAAATCTATCGGATGCTGCTTCCCTGGTGGAGCAGTCAAGAGAGATCCTCTTGAACCTAGATATGGTGGCTATTACTCTAGCACCGCAAAAGAGAAAAATGCTTATTGAAGGCATGAAAAACAATCCATGGTTTTCCCCGGAACTGGAGAAATTAAAAACAACAATGCTTGAACTCTTTTATGACTGGAAATTACATCTAACCCAGTCAGCACTGGCAGCATATAAGGCTGCTCCAAAAAATATAGGTCAGCTAGCAATAATTGAGGCCAAGAGAAACTTCTTTAATAAAAGAATTGAGAATGCTCAATTAGATGCCAGGGAACTTTTTAAAATTCTTGAGGAACAAGAATCTGTCAATCATACTGTGCCGGATCTTGTGGTTAAGGATGATGGATGGTGTGAAGGTATCAGGATGCCATGCAGGACAAATTAAGGAATATTAGGGTTGATATTGTCCTTAAGAAAGATAAGTTGCCTGGAGTAGAAGCTGCAGCCCCTGGAGGGGACTTCTGTAGGTGCCCCTCTATCCTGGTATTTAGCTTGTCTTCTATCTCATTGGTAGAATTGGCATCTATCGTTGAACGCTTATAGGCCAAGTGCAAAAATGACCCTGCTGCAGCCATTATTATAAAGACAGGTCTGCCTACTTTACTTACTGCTATTTGCAATTTTGTGAACCTCTCCTTTGCTGAGGGGACTGTGCCCCAGGACCTGAAAAGTTCATGGGTCACACCTATTCTCAAAAAAACAGGCTTATCAGCGGATATTCCAAATAATGTTAGGCCAATCACTAACACTCCCTTTCTACAAACAATTCTGGACTAAGTGGCGTACAGGCAAATCGCAGAGCACCTGAAAAAATTCCTTATCTTGAATGATCACCAATCAGGTTTTCAGGCCGGATTTGTAACTGAGATGGCTCTTCTAGAATTAAAATCTAGGCTTTTAGATTGTATGGATAAAAATGAAGCCTCTCTGCAGATTCTATTTGGTTTGGTTTGGTTTGGTTTATTTATTTGATAATGCGCTACGAGCCCTTGGGCAGCTGGGCGCAAACAATACAAGTAGGTTCGAGGCTTAGTTACAGTGCCTGACATAGGCAATTACATACAGTGGTAATTTACAATAAATGATACAAATGATACCGTACATATAAGATCAAGTTGGGTAAGCGTAGAAGAATGCCGACTTAACAGGTGTGTAACATGATCAGCTAGATAGGGAGAATATCGTTACAAGTCATTGTTGTGCAGCCATTTGAGAGCGTTACATCTAAATCTGGTGTAGGGTTATGGGCGTCTAAGGTCAGGTGGGAGTGAATTCCATGATTGTGCAGCTTTAACAGGGAAGCTAGAGCCACCCGCGGTGGTGAGTTTGAATCTCGGGACTTCTAGTAAGAATGTGTTGGCCGATCTTATCAGTTGGTTTGAGGGTCTCCAGTTGATTCTTTCAGCTAGGTAGGGGGGTGCTTGATTGTTGAGGCATTTAGATGTGAGAGAAATACTTTTAAGGAGGATTCTGTCCTTTATGTTTAGCCAGTGGGCCTCAGTCCGGTATTTGGAAATGTGCTCTCTACGTGGGATATTCAGCGCCACTCTTACAGCATTATTTTGTAGTCTCTGGAGTTTGTCAATGACCAATTTATTTGCGCCTGAGTATAAGGCGTTACAATAGTCAAGTCTGGACATGACAAGGGCATTAGCCAAGGTGAGGCAACTGGCACTGGACAGGAAAGGTCTGGCAGCACGGATGAGTTTACAAGTGTAAGTGGTTGTAGAGGCGAGGGAATTCACTTGCTTTTTAAGAGTGAGGGCTGAGTCGAGGTAAAAACCTAGAGTTTTAACCTCTCGCATAACCTTATAGTATTGTTGTCGATGTTAAATGAGGCGTAGTCCGGGGTGAGTTTAGTTAGGTTATAGTCTGATCCAAGGAGCAGGATTTCGGTTTTATCGTCATTCCGGCAGAGGCCATGGGTGGCCATCCATGCCTGAATGAGGATGTATATTTTGTTCACCAAAGCCAGGTCCACTTCATAGTTGCCCGAAAGGGGTATGAGGATCTGGGTGTCATCTGCATAATTTGTGTAGGTGACGCCCAGTCTGTCCAACTTGTCGAACAATGGCTTGGTGAAAATATTGTACATAGTGGGTGAGACACATGAGCCCTGTGGGACTCCACATGTAATTTGGATGGGATCAGCACAAGTAGAAGTGGAAAAGACTCTCATGGTCCAGTTGGCTAAGAAGGATTGGACCCATGCTATGGCTTCCCCTGTGAAATTGGCAGCGAGCTTGAGATGGTTGCATAAAACTGCATGATCCACCAGATCGAAAGCTGCTGACAAGTCCAATAGGAGTAGCAACGCTGTTTTTCCACTATCCTTGAGTTCCTCAATTTTAGTTTTAAGATCTATCAAGGCAGTTTCAGTGCCATGGAGGGGGCGGAAGCCCGATTGGCCCAAGCCTAGTAGATGGTTAGCTTCTAAGTAATCTTGCATTTGGAGATAGGCTACTCTATCGATGATTTTTAGTAGGAAGGGTACAGTGGTGATAGGCCTATTATTGGTTGGGATGGATGGATCAAGTTTTTGTTTTTTAAGAAGGGGGAGGACCCATGATTCTTTTAGGTTAACTGGCACTGTGTTGGATTTGAATGAGGAGTTAATGAGCTTGGAGATAAACGGGGCTAAGTCTCTAGCTGCGTCCTGTATTATTTGAGCTGGGCAACTGTCACCTTTGCAGTTGGAAGGCTTCAGTGAGAGGGTAACCTTTTCAGTATTGATGATGGAGATAGGTTTGAAGCTAAAAGGGGGCATAGTATTAGGTTCGGTCACTAAAGGTCCTTGTTGATTAGTGGGAGAGAGGGTGTCCTTTTTATTAGTTATTTTAAGTTGGAGGGTGGAAATTTTGTTCGATAGGGCGTTCTGTATATTGGTGCACCATATCTTATCCTTGGGGACCGTGTCAGATGGTTGGATAGGGGATTCCATTTCCCGGAGGATAGCAGAGTTCCTTGGTATTAGATTTGGCATTAGCAATTCTGTTGTTGAATAGATTTTTTTTTTGTATTGATAATTTCTGTCTTGTAATATTTGGTAAATTGGGTTAAGTTAGCCAGATAGTTTGGAGTTTTCGTTTCTGCTTTCTAAGGTCCTTAAGTTGGGGTGTAAACCAGGCATTAAGGTGGGCTTCTTGCTTAGCTTTGCGTAGTTTGGGTGGTGCAATGGTATCTAGTGTATGAGACATAGCTTTATTAAAGGTGTCTACTAGGGTGACTGGGTCAGTGTTATTCTCCAGGCCATTGATTGTAGGCAGAAGGAGGGGGATGAGTTTTTCTGTAGTGATGTCTTTTTTACTTCTGGTGGGGAGTGGTGGTAACATTTTGATAATTTTAGGGCTGAGGAGGTCGAGTGTGGCAGTGAAATTTATTAGATAGTGGTCAGTCCATGGTTGGGGGATAATGTAAGTAATGACAATGTTGCCGTTAAGTTCGGATACCCAGACAAGGGTTCTGCCTTTAATATGAGTAGGGGAAAGGACTTTCTGGGTAAGGCTGCGGTCATTTAGGATAGCTGTTATGGAGAGGGCATTTTTGTTATCTGGGTCATTAAAGCCAATGTTAAAGTTACCCAGCAGCAGCGTCTGCAAGTGATTTTGGGTATTGTTAGCTATGAGGGTGGTGAGGTCATCTTCGAAGGTTCCCAAGGGACCCGGGGGCCTATAGATCAAGTGAATAGTTAGTGTGCGGTTGTTAGAGAGTTGCAGTTTTGTTGAGAGTACTTCGCAGGAAGCACAGGGAGGTGAGGTAGTGAGTCTGATAGGCAGAGTGGTTTTAGCGATGATGCCTAGGCCACCGCCTTTAGCATTAGGTCTATCTACTCTATAGATCTGGTAATTGTCAGGTATGGCTAGCATCAGGGAAGGTCCTGCTGCCTCGTGGAGCCAGGTTTCTGTTACGGCAAGGAGGTCGATACTGCTGTTGTTTAGTATATCAGCAATTTCAGTTGCATGGGCTACCATGGATCTAGCGTTGATAAGGGATCCAGTAAGTGATAAAGTATTCTTAGGAGTAGGATGTCTTACTGGTTTATCTGTGAGCTTGTTCCGACTCTGGTGTTTCTTTTTATGAAAATGAGTGGGATTCGGGGTCGGAGTTGAGGGTTTCGTGGCTTGAGTTTGCTTAGCCCAGTGTGTCAGTGTAGTTGAGGATCTGTCTGTGGGGGGACTAGTGTTGTAAGTGGCAGAGGCCATGATTATAGTTAGGATGGTCAGGGAGGTCAGGTTTCTACACATGGTGGTTATAGAAGTTGAGTAGTTCAGGTTACTTCCCTTAATTCGCTGGGATGTCTATCTAGGTGTTGCAATATGGATTACAGGTGGCTAGTTGTAACTAGGGGTTCACCTAGTGATATAGATCATGATCTTTGCAGATCGCAAATATGAACTCGAGTGCATGGACTGTTAATGATCATAGGGCACAACACAATTAAAGTAGGCTGTTAGCGACCGTGCGGCACAATGCCGTCAAAAGTGGTCTGTTAACGACCATGAGGCACAACACAATCAGAGTGGTCTGTTGGCGACCATAAGGTGCAATGCAAACATATGTGATCTGCTAGCAACCATACGGCACAATACAATCAAATATAGTCTATTAATGGTCTTATGGCACAACACAATCAAAGTGGTCTGTTCGCGACCATAAGGCACAATGCAATCAAAAGGGTCTGTTAGAGACCGTAGGCACAGCACAATCAGGGTGGTCTGTTGGCGACCAGAAAGCACAATGCAATCAACAAGGGGTCTGTAGGCGACCAGAAGGCACAATACAATTAAATGTGGTCTGTTAATGGTCGTAGGGCACAGCACAATCAAAGTGGTCTGTTCGCGACCATAAGGCACAATGCAATCAAAAAGGGTCTGTTAGAGACCGTAGGCACAACACAACCAGGGTGGTCTGTTAGCGACCATAAAGCACAATGTAATCAACAAGGGGACTGTAGGTGATCATAAGGCACAATACAATTAAATGTGGTCTGTTAATGGTCATAGGGCACAGCACAATCAAGGTGGTCTGTTCGCGACCATAAGGCACAATGCAATCAAAAAAGGGTCTGTTAGAGACCGTAGGCACAGCACAATCAGGGTGGTCTGTTAGCGACCATAAAGCACAATGCAATCAACAAGGGGTCTGTAGGCGACCATAAAGCACAATGCAGTCAACAAGGGGTCTGTAGACGACCGTAAGGCACAATACAATTAAATGCGGACTGTTAGTAGTCGTAGGGCCCAGCACAATCAAAGTGGTCTGTTCGCGACCATAAGGCGCAATGCAGTCAAAAAGGGTCTGTTAGAGACCGTAGGCACAACACAGTCAGGGTGGTCTGTTCGCGACCATAAGGCACAATGCAAACAAAAAGGGGTCTATTAAATACCATAAGGCACAATGCAAACAGGTGTGTTCTGCTGGCGTCCTGCAGGCACCATGCAATCAAATGTAGTCTGTTAATGACCATGGGACGCACTAAAGGTGCATACACTAAAGGTGTAAATAGAGGCAATGTCGCACTTCCCCAATGTAAGGTGCTGCTAGTGACGCAGCGGCTGAGTGCAGACAGTGCCCAGATAACAAAGCCATGCGTGCGCTATGCAAGTGGGGTTCATTAAATGGCATGCGTGAGGGCAGCCAGTAGCAGCAATTTGTGCGTTCGTTAGAGGCAAGTGGGTGAGCACGGAAGTGTGTCTGAGCTAGACCTTGGTCATGGGTGGCAGTTGATAGCAGCAGTTTGCTAGCGTTGGCCCTATTAGGCAGTTAGCGGAATTACACGTTGAGCAGGGCAGCACGTCAGGGCAGCACGTACTTTGAGTGCTATGTAGGATATATAGCTTAGCGTAACCATGCGCATACCAGGGGCACAGCAGAGTGGTACAGTTGCTCAATGCTTGAATCATGGAACATGTGGGTGGGGGGAGCGGGCTCTAGCCTTCTCCCTTTCTCTGCAGTCCGGCGGCACGGCACGCACGCACACGATGAAAGGCAGTGTGCCTTTGATGATGTGGGCCTGGCGAGCGCCTTCCGGCGGGGCCCTTCCACGGAAGAGCCGGCGACGCTCCAATGGGCGTCGATGGTGATTGCTAGGCAACCGGAAAACAGGAAATGCGGGCAGCGATTTCGAAGAGCCTAATGTGCAGCTGCCTTTGACCTGGTGGACCATTCCATCTACTCCAACAGGTTGGTGGATGTCACAAATTTCTCACCATTATCAGTCCAATGGATCTTGTCCTTTCTCCGTAACTGGGAAAGTAGAGGTTTTCATAAAGAAGCAGAGGGCAGGCCCATTGATATTTGTTTCTGGGTGCCTCAGGGCTCGTGTACCTCACCCTGCTTATACAATATTTTTACAGTGCCTCTATTTCCCATGCTGGCCAATTAGGGAGTGATGTTTACAAACTACGCTGACGATGCACAAGTTGTCATCCCTCTCTTCGAAAATCATGACCTAGATGAGGCTCATATCAACAGAATTTTTGCCTTGACTGAGATCTGGATGATCCACCATAGACTTGCATTAAACAAGGAAAAAACTGAACTGCTGGTTGTAAGATCGCCCTATATGCTACAGAAACTGGGTTCAGTTTATAAATGATTTTATATAGGTGCTACTAAAATCTGTCCTCTTAAGAAAGTTAAAACATTGGGGGTGACATTTGATCAGCATCTCAGTATGAAATCTCATGTGGGTAGTTTAGTATCGTCGTCTGCATACTATATCAAATTACTAGCCCACCTAAAACCATTCATGTCCCAGGTAAATGTGGAGTCTATTGCTAGAGTGATTGTTAGGGCTAAAATTGATTACTGCTCCAGTGTTCTCGTAGGTATAAATAAATCTAGTCACTCAGAACGGAGCTGTAAGAATGGTTATGGGTCTCACTCGGAGCAACCATGTATCAGCAGCAAGACAAGCTCTTCATTGACTCCCTGTTGAGGCAAGAATCTGCTTTCGACATCCGGTAATAACCCAGAAATGCAGACAGGGAAGAATGACCTTGTACTTACAAGTGCTCTTATCAAATAAAACACATGAAAGCTTGTTAAGATCTAGCCATCAGGACCTGCTGATTATCCCCATGTGTAGGACTGTAAAGGCTACAAAGGGAGCCTTCTGTGACGCTGCTCCAAGGGCATGGAATGATTTCCCCCTGTAGCTATGAGGCATTGAATCAACTGATGTCTTCAAAAGAAAATTGAAGACTCTGTTCTTTGCTTAATGAGATTTGCCTGTGCCTCTTCTTTAATCTGTTCTCATCTGTGAAGCGTTTTGTGTTCTTTGTTGTCCTGTTGAGCCTTTAAGCCTAAGGGTCTATGGTTCACGCAGTATAAATGATACAAAGTAAAATAAAGAGCTCAAAATCTGGGGAGCGTTA
Source organism: Ambystoma mexicanum (assembly GCF_040938575.1). NCBI lineage: Eukaryota > Metazoa > Chordata > Amphibia > Caudata > Ambystomatidae > Ambystoma > Ambystoma mexicanum. Next base: position 226,871,065 of record NC_090933.1, on the reverse strand, counting down.
AATATGGGGCAGCAATTTGGGGGTTTCCTGACCAAGAGCATGTTCAAAGAGAATAAAACACACTTTTGGAAAATCTTCTGGCCCTCCCAAGTTCAGCACCAAATTCCAGTGTTCACAGTGAAATATGTTTAAAATTCATTAAAGATGAGCAGGTGTTGAAGCCTAGCTTTCTGTGGTTCAGGGTTTGGGCTAATCCGAATTCAACGCTCACCAAGCATCTTCTGACATATTTGTTGAGTAAAAGAAAGGTTGAGAATATAGAATAGTTTGCTAATGTGACAAGAACGATGGAGAACACAAATGCAGAAGTTTATTTCAAAGACCCAGTTCTATTGAATGGGAAAACTATATGTTAATTGAAGATGTGACTTTCAATGTGAGTATTATAGGTCAGAGAATGATTGGAGATATCAAAACCTGCCAGTAGGCGGTTTATGTTCTTGGCAAGTGATAGTATAAAAGATTATCTGACATGGCCTAGTAATAAACATCGAAGGGCTCTGCTAACAAGAACGTGATTTGAATGCCTTTTGATTGATGACATTTTAAGCAAAAGATTAGGAAGAAATACCGGGGCAAAATGCCTCTCTGTCAGGCAGATCCTGAAGACCTGGTACACTTCCTGATCTTTTGTCCTGGCTACTCTGTATTGAGGAAAATACTTTTGGTCCCCCCTTTAAAAGGTGGTAATTTCAGGCAATATCGTTCAGCCTTATGCTTTTTATTGAGAGCAGATCCCCCACTTATAGCTTGCTCGGTATCAATGTACATTCGGAGAGCTTGGAGAGTGTGTGAAAAAAGAGGCAATACAGAAACTTAAGACACCACCAATTTGGTGTGCTAATTTCTGGCTATCTGCATGTAATCATGAGTGTCGCCTAAATGTTTATGATTCTGATTGAATTTTAGGATGGTGATTTTCGAATTTTGTGGCAAGGTTGTTATTATGTTTTTTTATACATTGTTCCATTTTGATTTTTTGTATAATGTTATATGAACTAATTGTTGATGCACTTTTTAGGGATAAATGTATCTAAAATAAAGGATGTATGATATATGATATATGACTAGTCCAACTGCTAAAATCTTTGGAATGGGGGCCACCAGCAAGACCTTCATACTGGGAAGGGGTACCAGACAGGGCTGCCCGATGTCAAAATTACATGTTGCTATTACAATGGAGCCCTTGGTGCTTAGAGTGCGGCAGCTTCATGCTGATAGGGGTCTGGCATTGGGTGTGAAGCAGGAGGTTGTCTCCCTCTATGCGGATGATATCTATTTGTATATTAGGAGCCCCAGAAGTAACTTGTAGCTACTGACTGAAGTGGCGATTCAGTTCGGATCGCACTGAGGGCTAACCATAAACTGGTCTAAGTCAATTCTGCTTCTGTTAAATAGAAATACGGTGTGTCTACAGAATATTAGGTACTATAGATGTGAGGAGTCCTCAGTTAGGTATCTGGGTGTACAGATTAGTCGGGACATTTTGAGAGCACTGCAACATAAGGTGGCATACTGGAACTGACTGCCCCTCTAAGTCTGGGGCAAGGTCTCCCTCGTCAAAATACTAATTCTCCCAAAAATGTTATACTTCTTTCAAAATGTCCCGGTGTACCCAGGTAGGGAATTCTTTAAGCAGCTCCGGTCCCTGTTGATTCAGATGTTCTGGCACCCTAAAGCCCCCAGAATCGGCTGGGAGGTCCTCACTAGACTGATCGAACAAGGGGGCCGCTCTGCTCCTCATATGGAATTATATTACCTAGCAGCCAGGCACACTTTGCATCCTATTGAATGCCTGCTAACCCTATGCATCCCCACCTGGGCGCTCAGCGTGCATCGGTATACACTTACACTGCAGTCATTGTTGCATCGGTATACACTTACACTGCAGTCATTGTTGATCTCCCGGGTTAGACAAGATGAGTGTAAGTATGATCCACTAAGCTGTATTCTGGATGCATGGGAGAGAATTCTTCACTGTGTGGGCACTAAGGCTCCATATGCGGAAGTTGGGCTTTGGGGAATCCCGACCCTTAAGCCTACGTGCAATCGATGGATACTGGACACCTGTAGGAGGCTGGACATTGTGTGTATGGGTGACATGTACCCAAAGGAGATGTTTGTTTCACAGCAGCAATTTGCTGACCGAGTTGGAGGGGGGTTGTGACATATTTTTCAGTATAATCGAATGAGAGAGGCTTTCTGTTAATGGGATCTGAGTTTCCCGGCTGAACCCGCAATGTCCCCTTTACTGTAGAATATAGGGTTATTGTCATCGTGTGGACATGTGGTCTCTACAATATACAAATGAGTACAGAGCCACATCCCGAAGTGCTGTGTAAATGATAAACTTAAATGGGAGAGGGATCCGGGTGTCTCTATGGATGACAAGCAGTGGCACCGAATATGCACATACACCTGTAAAGTGACAATAAATGTTAGGTATGAGCTTATACAATATAAGACATTAAATCAGGCCAACAAGACCCCTGAAAAACAGGCTAAGTTTAATCCTTAGTGCGAGAATCGTTGCAAGAAATACATATTGGAGGGTGCTGGATTGTTTCCATTTGTTGTGGTTTTGTCAGCTGATACAGAGCTACTGGGATGGCGTCCTGGAAGTCATGGTGGTGGTGAACACTGTTCCTCTTCAACCTATGGACTGTCTCCTGAGGAAAATAGCGATTTCTCAAAATCCGCCAATAAGCTTCTGGCAATGTGCCTTATAATGGACCAGAGACGTATTATGTTATCTTAAGTGCACCTTCTTCCTCCAATGGTGGATATAGCTGAGGGGAATGGTCTGGACCACCGACATGGAGATCGCTTCCTGGAACCAATCGCCTCCGGAATCGCGACCGTCAGACGTATGTTCAGAATTTAGAAGGTTGCTGGAAACTGTGCTGTACGCTGCCCAGCGTGACAGGCAAATGTCAACTCACAAGATACAAGTGTGTTGGGACAGTGTCTTTAATACAAAATGTGATGTGTATGGGTCTGTACCTTCTGCCTTCGAGAGAGAGGAAGGTATATGTCAATGAGTTGGTGTAACAACTCACCCCTGTCTCATTTGTATCTTTCTATATCATACTTTTTGTTTTTACATGTTTGTGCTATGATTTCAAAAATAAAGATTTCGAGAAAATAATGTTTTACCTAGCAGAAGAAACCTTTGAGCCAAAATTAGTAAATATCCTAAATAAAGTATTATCTTTCATGCCAACTCACATGCTCTGAAATTTACATTTGGAAACTGAAATTAGACAATTTCTTCAAAAAACAGGCTAAAAATGTTGTTTTCAGATACAATAATAAAATTATCCATGACAGTCACTGAGTTTCATCCTAAATCGATTTTTACTCCACTTGATTAAGGTATGCCAAAAGCAATTCTTGCATTTAAGTATATTTTATAAAAAGTTTTAAATAAAATAATAAAATCATGAACCATAAAAAGTCACTGCCGTATAATGTGTCAAAGGAAGAGATGTCAGCAATTAAATGTTTAAAGAAGATCCCACAGTTATAAGTAAGAGTACAGATAAAGGTGGGATAATAGTAATGCAAAATGCTAGTTCATATGACGAGGAATGTCTGAGACAGCTAAGCTCTAAATCCCATTATGTGATACTTAGTAAAGATCCAACTATAGATATTCAAAATGAGATTGATCAGATCAATAATGATGCATATGTAGAAGGTTGAATTTCCTCTGATGAATTAACTGTTTTAAACAATAGAACCCAAGGTCACCAGCCTTTTACACTCTCTCGCAGATTGACAAAATTGTAAAAAGTCCACCAGGCAGACCTAGTGTGTCTAGCTGCGGATCAGTTTTAGAATAAATGTGTACATTTATTGCTTTCTACTGGAAAACATTTTTTAGGAATCAAAGTCTTATTTGAAAGACGCAAGCGATTTAATTGACAAAATAGAAAGTTTTGAATTAATTGATGAAACAGACTATCTAATAACAATGCATATTGAATCCTTGTACACAAATATCCAATAAAAGGAGGTTTTGAAATTCTAGAATACAATTTAAATCAGCGCACAATTATACAAAGTAGGACTGTACAATTTTGGATGGAATTAGCATCATTAGCACTAAATTAGAATTACATGGGGTTAAAGGGGCATTTTGGCCAAAAATAAATGTCACCTTCATGGGCTTATTGTTTTCTCCAAGTTTTGTGACCTTATATGTTGCTTGGTTTGAGGAAAAATCATCCATAATGTGCGATTTTATCGTTGTTATATTGATGATATCCTTATAGCATAGAGAACAGAGTCAAAGCAAGTAGACACAATGTTATCATGGAGTAATAAAATATATGCTAATTTTTGATTCACATCAGAAGTAAGTAGATCCCTAGTTACATTTGTGTATCTAGTGATATTCAATAATAATGGGAATGTTAATGATGTTAATGTAATACTGTATAGAAAATCAACAGAAAGGCATACTATACTTCATTTCAAGAGCCAGCATGCTGTATCTGTAAGAGAACAAATATCTTATGTCCAATATTTAAGAGGCAGAAATAAATCCTCTATGTTCAATTACGTTTACACAGAAGCTCAAATTGTTACTGAGAGGTTGAAAAAAATAGAGAATATATACCAGTCATTTATTACTTGAGTCTAAGAAACAAGCAAGATTTGGGATAGAGAATATATGTTAAATTCAATGCTATACATGAATATTAAAAACATAATTGTTTGTGCCACTACCTTCTGTACACATAGTGACACAATTTGTCATTTAGATTTGAAGAATTGGCATATTTTGGAGTTGTTTGATTCAGAATTATCAAAACCATTCTTTGCTTTTAAAAGGAGAGAGAGTTTAAAACAATCCTTGGTGAGAGCCTTGAGGCTAACAGAGACCACAAAGAAAGCTGAACTGAGAGACCATCAGGAATTGGACAGTGCAAGGGCATAGTTCATATGGAAAATTAACTGTATCCCATTTGTCAGTTAATGCAACAGAATTCACTTACAAAGTAAAAACATGGTCATTGACAATCCATACAAATCACATTAGAAATTATGCCATTTCTGTGATCGGTTGTCCTTCTAAAACATTATATGTAGATAAGACTCAAAGAAGTTCAAATTGTTTATCATAGAACACAGTGCCCAAATCAAACACAAATTCAAGGTGCACCATTGGTTAAGCATTTTACGGAAGAAGGACATAACCATAACACATTCAAAGGTTTTTCATAGAAAAGGTGCAGAAAGATCCATGTAGTGGAGACCTTGATAGCAAACTGCCAAAAGAGAACATTTCTGGGGGTTCAACTTAGGAACTACTGTGAATGGGTTAAAAGATCAAGATGAATGGTGGTCATTTATGACATAAAAGCACACAATTTAGAAATGCGTTTAGCATATTAGATGAGTGAGCTAGAAAATAAGGCAATCCAACATGTCTACCAGTGTATGCTAAAGTACCAAAAGTGCTTGTCTATTCATGCAGTCCTCCTAAGGGTAATTGATGAATTTGGACTATGTTCCCTTTTTATATTTTCAAAAAAAGCATGCTTGCATACAAACAAGCTCATCATTAGAAGAACCGACAGGTCAGACGTAGTTTGTATATGATGTGTGGCTGTAAACAAGAGATAATTTTAAAATATGCACAATAAGTGATCCATGTTCCTTTTGCCAATAAACTAAGATGGGAGTATGATGAATAGCAGATGGTTCATTTAAAACCTTTATCTATTAACAAAAGAGAGTAAAGATCAGGCTCCACCAATGCATTACAAATAATGTTGGGATCTTGAAGTAAACCGTAAGGTATGTTTTTATTTCATTCTTGGCACCAATTACTTGAATACTTAAAATCTGAGGAATTAACGATTGATTGCACTCATGCTGTTGTTTTTTTTATAGACCCAGACTATTGAAATCAATTTCGCACTTTAGGCTACACTTTGCTGTTTGTTGTATGTTAAGAATATCCACACGATATGAGAAATGTTACAGATGAGATGCAGTTAAAATAATTTACATAAACGAACAAAAGGGAGAGGTAGCAAACTAATATATGTTAAATATGTTTTTACAGTTCATTCGTACACCCTGATGAAGACAAGATCTCGAGAAAATTAGGAACAAGATTATTCATCCAAAATAGTTGAGACTAGTTGGTGACAAGATAAGTTACATCACTATTGTTAAGTATGTCAGGCAACAAGATAAGGGGCATCACTATAGTTAAAGATGCTACAGAAGTGCAAGAAATATTGGCAAATAATTAAGGGCAGAAACAACTGACACTGGGGGCTCTAGGAATACATACTAAACAGCAAGCTTACAATCCAAATAATGAAAGGAAACAAGACAAATTATCCTGATGTCAAGGCATTCAAACTGAGGTAATGGAGAAAGGAGGCAAAGTCATTTTGACCTAGTCCAATCCAGTATAGTGGGGACAAGATATGTGCATGAAACACTTTATGCTGGGACAGTAAATCCCCAAAAATTGAAGAAAAGGTTGATTGGACTGGTCTCGCCTGATTTCAAAGACATTTTGTTGATAAACAGGACTGAGAAGTGGGGGGAGCACAAAGTACATCGACCAAAACAAACATCACGCAAGTGAGCTGTGAGGGCAGATGCTAGTGGGTGAGAAAGTGGTTACTAAAGATCTGAATTAAAGTGAAAAAGAGAGACAGTCTCCCTGGAGTCAAGGGAGTAATGGTAAGGATCAATGTTTTAGAATCCAAAGCACCATGACACAAAAATATCAAATAAACATTTAAAAATTGTGAGTGTGGAATGAGGCTGGCCAGAGCTGAGTCTTTAGAAATATCAAGGAGAAAACAGTGGTGCTCACAAATGGGACCTGCTCTGAAAGAATGTTCCAGAAAGAAAACTCCACTGAATTGTTATTTGATTAGTCTGCTATCAAGAGGGGAAGAAAATAATATAAACCCAGAGTGGACTGAACATTTGTTCATTGATTAATTATGTTTTCTTTTTTTTGCATTTGACAGAACAATTCATGCTGGTAAAGAAAGTATCTTTGTCCCATAAAAGGCAATGTTGCACCCTGGGAATGAAAGTCTAAAGGAAAACAAATGAACTACTCTGTCCAACCACATTCTGTGATGTCAGAGAATGTTCCCTAACCTAGAACTGAGATATCGTCTCACAATCCAGAGTTGTCCGGGAGCACATTTTTTTAACATATCATCAAAGGAAGAGTTACATTAGTCTACAATGAAACATTAAAATATATAAAATATATATATATATATATATATATATATATATATATATATATATATATATATATATATATATATATATATATATGTGTGTATATAATTACTACAATGTATACAATCAAGAGACTCCAATAAGTGGAAAAAAATGAAAATGTCACATTGTTAATCACTTTGATACACACAGGTGGTTATGGGTAACATTCTCTCAATCTGCTGTGAGAGCTCTTGTGATATTCAAGGATTAGATTTTATTAAAATATAAGTGAGATCCAAATTTGCAAGAGACAGAAAAGCCAAAGTGTCAATATAGATAGGCTTCCTTAGATTCTAATTACCAACATGTCGTATAATCTAATGATCAATAAAAATCACATGCTTACCTCCCAGTTCACGAGCAATTAAGGCAAAAGAAATTCCAAGATCTAAAAATTAATCCACAAAAACATACTTCAATAGATGTATGATATTATTGAAAGTCAAAAGAAAGTGTGACATCCAGCGTAAATTAGAGCTCCCTAAGGGAAATAAAGATCCCTGTAAAGGATGAAGTGCTGCACAATTAGGAGACACTGGCATGCCATATTTTGGAAAAAAGAAGATGGCTGCTATTTAACAACGTTCGCTGATGACAGTGCGCTAAATGTGATTGCATAATAAAAAGCATCACAGCGCCATTTTGAAATAAGTATGATAGCAAGTGACATCTGAGATCAGGATACAGAAAAATGATAACAAACCACCAACGTGCAAAAAATGTGAGTAATCCTTGCTCTCAGCCTGGATCTATCCTTTCAAGGATATAATGATTAAATGGTTGCAAATATCAGGAATACAATTACAAATTATACAATTGAAATAAATATAAATAGCCAAATGGGGCACACTACTGTCAATGGTCGCCTTAGGGATCAAATCCCTACACCTTACATTGAACTTTATGGTCATACAAAAATAACAAATAGCCATGTGCATCTTATATTAATGAACATACTCAAGAATAGTCAGGTGTATAGTTAAGACCAAAAAGAATAGTGACAATCAGAGTTCAATAATGTCAGTGATATTTTTGGGATGTAATCCCTACACTTCACATAAACATCTTAGTAATGCAAAATATGATAACCCTCATACCAACTAGTGTATACCTAGATTGAATGGTGATATAATCTATTAAGATAATCAGGTGCAAGACCATGGAGACATTTAAAGACGATAGAATCTCGAGACATGGTTCGAATGGTAAAACAGAGGCAGAAAGTATTGAAGAAGAGATTGATGCACGAGGGGAAAAGCAGAAGAGAAGTTGAATAGAAGAGGTATACATAGAGCGAAGGGGAGTGAGTTGGTATGTGGGAAGACAAATGAAGAGAGCTCAAGAGTTATCAGGCCTGACGAAGATTAAGGCAGAAATAAGCAGTTTGGAAGCATGCAAGGAGGGAAAGGAACAAGCTTGGCAGAGACTGAAGAGAAGGAAAAGACAGTTGCAGGTTAGTACATTTTAAAAATGTACCTTTGCACTTTAAAGTTGAAAAATGGATCCTGCAGTGAAGCCCATTATTGATATTTTGTAACAATGTTTGCCTTTCCAAGTTGTAAAATGTCTCTTGCAGGGATCAGTCCAGTCTATTATTAGTACTTTCTAACAGTGGTCCTGGCCTTAACCGAGGTAGGCAAAGATGGCTGCCTCAAGGAGCCAAAGAAAGGGCTATGATTTACACATTTTTACACATCCGTTGAAGTTCTCTAAGATTGCACCTCTAATTACTTTAATAATTTGAAATCAAATAAATCATGACAGTGCCCCTATAACGTAAATGCCTGCTTGCTGTGAAAAAGGCTCTCAAAATTAATAATCATCTATATGTTTTAGCACGTTTTACTATATTGTAGTATCTCATTACATTACTTTATTTTGTTTTTTTAGCTATAAATTGGACAAGCACAGTCCAGTGGAGGGGTCAAAGAAAGGAGAGGATGACTGAGAAGTCCACTGATAAGATATTGGAATGACCCATGAAATAGTGAGGCAGACTAGAGGCTGGAAGTAACAAAAGAACCAGGGCCTATCATAAAGCCGTAGAGCAAGCAAACTGTGTGCACAGATAGAGAAGTAGGACGTCAGAAAATCAAAGGTTTGGCAATGATTAACAAACTGACCTCCCCTCTTCAATCACCTATAACTGACAGTGGGCAAGATTCCTGCTGGTAGAGCCCATGACCTGTCCAATAAAATGGGGACTAGAGTGACCAAAAATGATCCTTGTTAAACTGAATGAAGAATGATTCAGGGGTTTTTCACAGTTGGCTGAGCAGCCCAAGATTCCCTGATATCTATCAAACTACTCAAACCAAAAAAGATGTCTGATCTCTGTCTTTACATGTGTTACAATCACTTTATCGCCCCCTCCACTACTCCTGATAATGTCAAGACCGGATGCCATAACCAGGAACAGGGAGGAAGCATAAAATGGTGAAGGTTAGTTCTTCTAATATTAGTTGTCTCTGAGAAAATAGAATAGGTGTTTGGAATCTGTGAATATGCTGCGATCTGTAATTATGTATTTTCACATCAATATAGTGGTTAGCATGTCAGGCTTATAATCCTGCTGACATATTTGTAGACACATCAAAGACGCTAATTTGATTGTCCAATATCAACACCCTTGTAACCTCCAAGAGCCAACCAAAATAGCATTTCTTCATACCCACTCATTCATGACTATATGGTTTTCAGATTTCTTTTCTGAGTTGGTGGTGATGTTTGCATTCATTAATGTTTACCCAGTATGTGGCAATTATTGGAAAAACAGCAAACATCCATGTGTAAAAAGAAATATTAATCATAATATGAAGGTCCAAATAATGTTTTTTTTGTTATTGAGTCATTGTTTCTGATTTTGCAATTTATATCTTATGTCTTCCCTTGTCATGTAGTAAGAAATTCTGAGTTTAATCACCAACGCACTAAAGCACCTGTCAAGAATTTAGTTGTGCCAAGGTCACCTCCAGGTGGTTACAGAGGGCAGTCCAGAGCACCAGCAACATGCAGGAGGACCAGGCGGAGGTATAGGGTGGATCTTACAGGCTTTCCAGTCCACCCCTAAACTTGTATGTTCCCCCAACCGTACTTACTCTAACAGCCTTTTGGCAAATGTGACAAAATAGCCCTTGAATATGTATATATATATATATATATATATACATATATATATATATATATATATATATATATATATATATATATATATATATATATATATATATTTTAATTCAAATGTTTGGTTTATTACAAACCTTTCACAGTTATATTTCAAAAAATTCTATCGTCCAAAAAAAAAAAAGACATCTTAAAATCGTCAAATCCTCTTACTTCATCCCCTCCTCAATTCCCCTTAAAATCAATCCCCATGTGACATCATCCTTTACATTACAAATGTAATATTTCCTCCAGAAATGTATTTGCTTCTAGAATCATTGCATTATTTTCCCCAATAATGAGCATTTCCCACCACTCATCCACAGTTAACGTCTTGCATCGTGAGACCACCTCACTCATATTTTTGTTTCTCGTACTAGTCAATTCCTCACATTCTGTTTATAGGTGTTTTGTCATCTGCACCCTGTCATATCTCCTACAAAATCTATAAGAGGGGGTAGCGCCCTCAAGCTGCTTCCTAGCACCAATGACTTCTCTTGTTGGGAGGATGCCAAGTCTCCTCCTCATGAAGTTGTTTCTATATTTATGGCTCGGGAATTTCACTTAGTATCCAGGGACCTGATTTATCACCCTTGGTTTCAGGAGTCAAGCTAGCGTTAACTTATACATGCTTCTTTTTGCAATGGCATTAATCCAATCCGCATGTCGTATTTGGGTCTTGGCCTTATCGGGATTATCTAAAAGTACTTCTTCAATTAGATCCAGAGATACCAGCCATTCTCTACAATTCATTTTCCAGGAATCTAAAATTCTGTCCTCTCTCGCTTCGTTGCTGTTTTTATTAGATTTTAGTATGTCAAAGGGTAGGGGATTGCTATGTTCCGTTTATTTTCGGTATAAGCTCAAGGATATCCATCACATAATTGAGTGAACACAAGAACTGCAGGCCAAGTTCAAACCTCACCAGACAGATTAGTAGAGAGATTTTGGAAGGCTCAAGACCCACTTCCAAAAGAGACCCTCCAACACCTCCCAAAACCCTGGTGGCATGTTCAGGGGCGTTTCAACTCCATACAGAAAGATTGCGGTAACATTTTGCTTATAAAAGGTCATTATTGGGGCCAGCATACATTTACCAAACCTGCTCTGTAGCACCCTAGTCTGTGCAGCCAGCCTTACACACTTCAGTCTAAGTCCATTCATCCCCAATTTCTCACTCAGGTTGCAATTTATTGAGACTCCCAAGTATGTTATCGAGTCTACAATAGCTATCTTGTCAGAGCCGATTACCCAAGTGAATTTTGGCTTTCGTTTCCCACAAGTGTCAGAAAGCACCAGAATTTTTGTTTTTTTTCATTCATTCTGAGTTCGTTTGACTGGAAATAGCTATCTAGCTGAGTCAATCGCCTTTGTAGGCCAATCAGTGTTAGGCCGATAAACACCAAATCACCGGCATACATCATTCACGGGATCAGATGGTTATACAATTTAGGGGGAAATGATTTTACCCCTTCTTGGCAAGATGCCATATCAGACAAGTTCAGATTGAAAATAGCAGGCGTCAAAGGATAGCCTTGCTTTAGTCCTCTGAAGGTGTTGATTGGTTTGGTTAGAAGTCCCTTGGCTGACATTCTTATTTGAATTGAGGTGTCAGAGTAGAGTACCCTTATAGCCCCCAGGAGCTCTGGAGGGCATGACCAATCCGTCCATTTTTGCCAGAGTTTCCCCTCTGCTGATACTGTCGAAGGCTTGCTCCAGGTCTATAAAAGCTAAATATACCTTCTGCTTGGTCTTGATCGCCCTCATCTTTAGTATATTTAATAAGAACATATTTAGACATGTCCCACCCCTGAAACAAACCCTGCTTGCCTTGTATCAGAGTGCCATGAGACACATACCCATTTGCTTAGATGTTTCAAAAGGATTGAGGCAAAGATCTTCCCCAGAGTGACAAGAAGGACAATGAATCTGTATTTTTTGTGATCATCCTTATCGCCCTTTTTATATATAGGGACAATCAATGCCTTCCTCCATGAGGTTTTTCTGGCCATTAGAATCTGATTGAAGAGAATCCAGAAACATTCTGCCCAATCATCTGGATTCCCTTTTAGAGTATTGTTATTCAGGCTATCAGGGTCCGCAGCTCTTGATGGATTCAGCTATTTTATTAGGACCTGTATGTCTTCCCTATCAAATTCTACAGACCAGTGGTCAGAACAATTTCCTAGGTTAAGTGTGGATCCATAATCTGAGCCATTAAAAAGATCCGTGAAATATTTGATCCAGACCTCTCCCGGTACAAAACGGCCCATTGTGGCCATTTGGAACATGGCATTGTTATTAAAGAGCTTCCATAAATCTCTCGTATTTTTATTTGATAAGATCTTCATTAAAACTTCCTTGTCTTCTTGGAAGCGCTGGGCTCTAGTAGCTAGTAGCCAATTTCTGTATTGCTGTCTCCTTTTTCTTTTAATAGCCTGTTTGTCCCCTTTAGTTGTGCAGTCTATGCACCATAGGTCCACTCTTAAGATTTTCTTCATCTCTCTCACTACCTGGCTCAGATAATGCAGTTTCTTATATTATTTTCGTGCCCCGAGGTGAGGTTTCACTATCAAAACCCGTAGGCACACTCGAGTAGTCTACCCCCCTATTGTTTTCCTTCAGGCTTATTTTGTATTTAGTGGTTGAACCTTTTACATCCCTTGGTGCTATTCTAAGGCAGTTCCCACCCTGGTTGACATTATTTGCGTCTATCATTGAGTATGGGCCCGCAATATCGTGTCCCTTGAGGGCCAGGGTCAGTAGATGGTGATCACTGTCTGTCATCAGGGTAATTTCTAGAGTGCTCAGCCATTCAGTTAGCCCCCCCTGATACAAAATAATAATCCAGATGTGTGTGACCACGTCACTTTCCAGGGATATCCCCTCTTAGTCGACCATTCACCATACCCACATCACGTTTCTTGAGTTCTGAAACCCAAAGATCTGACTTTGAACTCAGTAGCCTCATTGGCAACTTTGATCCTGCTTCATCCATGCATTATATGTTAAGATCATCACATAACACTGTATAAGTGTCATTCATTGTTACTTACAAATCATCTATGACATTGGTGACTACCCCCACAAAATCTTGCTCACCATCCCAGCAGGGTTCTAGTATAGATTGATTATGATTAATATCAGAAGATCTTGGCCCCCACCCTCTTCCAAGACAGGGGGGTCATTACAAGGTTGCCGGTCCAGAAACAACGGTGCCGGTAAGATTGCTGGTACCATTGTTTCCGGACCGGCAAACTACGAGTTCTGCAAGTGGTGCCTTTCCGCCCGCCAGCTATTACCTGGCGGGCGGAAAGGCACCCGCTCGCAGACCTTGACCTATGCACCGGCACCATTCATGAATGGTGCCTGTGCATCCGTCCTCCCCATTCCCATTGAGTCCAATGGGACTTGAATGGGAATGGGGAGTCATATTTTCTGGCGCCCAGAAATGGGCAATTACGGGGGCCGCCGGGGCCGTAATGTCCAAGTAAGTCCCCATTGCCAGGCGCCAAAAAAAATGACTCTGGCGGTTTTTACCGGCACAGCTACCGCCGGACTCATAATGAGGCCCCTAAGGTCACTACTTGAACAAAGGCGTAAGGATTCCTGGACTCCAGAACGGAACATGGACTACCTCTCTCTACCAAAATCAGGAGTCCTGCTGAGGGTCTTCCCACCTTTCTCTGAACAGCAGGATTAAAGCAAATGTCAAAGCCTTCACACATGGGTTTGGTCAACAGCCATGTCTCCTGTAAGGAGCTTATGTCATAAGATGCCATATCTGCCATATCCAGCCCCTCTTTCTTTAAGAAATGCATACAGCCTTGTGTGTTCCATGAGGTTAGGTGTAAGATGGCTCCCTGGGTAGTAGGCAGTTATAGATCTGTGGCTTGTGCTAAAGTCGCTGCCAAGCAACCCCAATCTGTTGAGGGTCTTTGTGAGGACTTGGTTTCCACGCACATCTTGACATTTCTTTCTTCTCCAACTAAACCTCCGAAAGTCACTTTCAACCGAGACCCTACTCCACCCCCTGATGACGTTGGCCGTGGGGGATCTACTCCCTCATACATGGGGGTTTGATACCATCTAGATGTTAGTTTCCAGTCATAATTTGGGGTCCTACCTCTTTCCCGGCTATTGTTCATCCCTGGTGAGGCCTCGTCTACAGTTTTCATAGTAGCTAGTCGGCCTCCCTTCAATATCTCGAATCACAGATGGAGGATGTTGGGGCCCGCTTCCACCAAGCATTTTCGGACTAGCATCGAACAGAGATGTAAAGTCACCCAGTCAAGTAGGGTTTCCTTCACAAATTCCACAATCTTAATGGCAGCTGGGTTGATCAATCGGAGCTTAGGCGAACAGTGGAATAATTTTAGAACGTTTTTCCGGTTCATAACCAGGCAGTCTCTTTCTGTGATCAAGCGTTCTATCGTGACTTGGATGTTCTCGGCTTCTTGGGTTGTGAGGGCAGAGCTCGGCCCTCTGTTATACTTGATTTATCTTTTAACCAAAGCCCTTTCAGGGTAGAAAGGCCTGTGATCTTTATTTTATTCTAGCAATAAGGCTCTTCGTTGTTCCATTGTGCAAAAGGGCATAGGATTGTGCAGCCCTAAATTCAGACCACTTGAGAGGCATTAAGGAGTGACATAGTTTCCCAGGGCTCCTCTTTCTCAGCCAGATCATAAATTGTATTGGGCTGTGCTTCGTCCTCCATAGTTATTTCATCATAGTAGGTTGATAAATTCATAAGGAGGTGAGTATTCTCATCCAGCATCTCTTGTTGAACTGCTGACTCTCTGTCAATACACTTTGGTAAATCTAGATTAACATGTGACCCATTCTGGTTCTTCAGAGAGGCCTGAGGACGTGGGAATGTAACATTCCGTAGAAAGGCTCTTGATTCATTTGCGTGACCTTTTTTGAGGTTTGCTGTTTTTTTGACTTTTTTTGTTGTTGCAAGGCTGTCTTTTTCCCCCTAATTCATGATGACAGTTTTTTCCAAAAACAGAAGTTTATTGGGCCTCATTATAACTGTGCCGGTCCGGTAACAATGGTTCTGGTAAGCCTACCAATACCATTGTTATCGGACCTGCACAGTATGAGTTTGCCTGCTGGAGCCTCTGTGCCCGACAGGGCAGACCCTGCCGGACACAGCGGCCATGTTAAGCATGCTGTAACGGAAGCACCAGCACCGTTATTAAAGGTGTCAGTGCTTCCGTGTTCCCCATTCTCATTGACATGATATGATATGATATGGCATTTATTGCGCGCCTAAACACAAGTGGGGAATGGGGAATTACAATTTACTGGTGCCTGACTTTCTGGAATGCCAGGGTTGTAATCCCCTGGTGTTAAGGGCAGGCCAAGTGCCGGTAAATTTTACAAGTCTGGCGACAACCCGCCAGTAGCACCGGCAGTGTTACTGCCGGACATGTAATGAGGCCCATTATCTTTGTCTGAGATGATCGTAGTTTGACTTTTTGTTACGGGAACTTCCATAATATCAGGTTCATGTGTATCCCTCATGTTTTCTATATGGAGAGCCAAATACTGAGCCTTTCCTGATGTCAGGACAGTCTTTTCCCTTCCTAAGCTCTTTCTTTGGTCGTTTCGATTTTCTTTGTTCGTTATACCGGAACTGCGTTCTTGGTGCAGTGGAATCAAGGATCTAGCAGTATGAGTCTCTGGTGCCAAAGCTTTTCCTGTGGAGCAAGGGAGGGTGGAATAAGGGGGGGTCTCACCATGGAACCCAATCTCCATCAGCCTAGAAATAGTTGCTCCGTTCTGATGTCTCAGCCATTTCATTTATTCTAAGATTGAGGCCATCAGTGTTGTTTTCTCTGCTGCTTCACCTCTCGCTAAATCAAATAGCCTGGCTTGCCATTGCGCAGTTGTCTCTGCTTTTTTATCAAGCCTAGACAGCACTGATACAGCAAAAGATTCCAGGAATATCAACTTTGTGTTTGACATTGCCAGCAGTGTTGCTTGATCTTTGATTGTGTCATTTTAATTCTCATACAGCTTCAAGAATGGGTTCACTGCCACTGTTAAAGCTGCCATTACAGGTTCTGTAACTGAATGTGGTCCACCCCTCCAGTCGTCTGTGCTTCGCGCATCCCATCTTGCCCCATGCCCCTCGAGGATTAGTTCAGGTGTAAATCGATAGAGGCTGATGAAATTGACATTCAGTCTTGTGTGTAGATTTAATAGAAGTGTGTGCTTCTTGTAATAAAGAAGCAATCCCCATAGGTTCTTGTTCTCTTTCTGCTGTTCCAGGACTACCCACCAACACTCTGGTTTTACCCTTGTTGCCAAGCGTGGGGGCAACAGGATTCTACTAGAGTCAGGGAAGCTTCAGCCCTTTATACCAGGAATCGCAGGTGTCACGGTGTTAATCCTTGTGTAGTTGCTTAACCTGCGCTAATAACATCTCATAGAATTTAGTATATCTTGAGGCAGCCGCAACTCAAAAGCAGAGTGTTGACATTCTAGGAGTGTGCCAGGTGAGAAGGGAGGAGGTGGGTGGCCAAATTCCACCTCTTCTCAGATGTAGACAAAAATGCATATTACTGCGAGTTGGGCTGATTAAAGACTGCTTCAAGATAAGAGTGGTCATCCTTGAATACCCCAGTCATCCCCAGAATGGAGTTGCTTGGTGGTCATGTTGGTTCCTCCAGCTTTTTTAGCCTTGAGAACCCTGACAGATGTTTTTTTTTTCCTAGGATATAATAATATCCATAGTGTTCTCATTTAACACCCTCGCACGGGGGCTCACATCTTCATTGCAGGTGGAGGGCTATCTGATCCCACCGGAGAAAGCATAGGTGAGTTGGGATGGAGGGTAGATTTGAGGGGAGATTGGAGGGACGAAGTTTGAGCCTTTGTCAATGGAAGAGCCTTGGTTGGGGAATAAAACGAAGGTATTTGTTTTTCTGGTTCTCGCTCCGCTTCATGCTGTTTAGTTCCCCCCCTGCCTGGTCTCACGAGGGCACCGTTCTGGGCTTTGCTGTTCCATGTTCAAATTTTGTAATTCAAGAGAAGGCCACGGTGGCAGGGAATCATGTCCTTTCGCACCTAAAGCCATTTCCTCTCTGCCGTTCGTCTGCTGTCTTGTTCAGGTCCTGTTAGAGCCATATTAGAGGCAGCAGGCCTCGTTGTTAAGTCAATTAACGGTCAGTTGCGGGCCAATTCTGCCATGCTGTGGTTAATTGGCCCACTGGTACTAGAGTTCGAAGTACCCACTGTCAGGGAAGTACTTTCTTGTGCTCTTACCGGGCAGCTGGGACTCTTAATGTGACTGAAGAATATCGACCCGCTCCAGTGATTCACCCAGTAACATAATAGTTAATCAGTAATTGAGCAGTAAGTCACTCTGCAGGGGTCTTACCTCATGCTGGGTTAATCCACAAATCTGATTAGGTCCTTCAGCGGCCTCCTCAAGCTCCTGCTGCCCAGCCTGCACAAACTGCTGAGACTGCACCACTTTGCACACGCTCCACAAGGAAAATGCTGCTTTGTACAGCGCTTCGCTTCCAATGGAAAAGACAGGGTAGACAGACTCGATGGGCTCATTGCTGAGACTGCACCACTCGGCACACACTAGGCGGCTCGCTCTGCGAGAAAAATGCTGTTTTGTACAGCGATCCACCTCCAATGGAAAAGACAGGGTAGACAGACTCTCTGGGCTCAATTCTGAAACTGCACCACTGCGTACACACTCTGCAAGGAAAATGGTGTTTTGTACTGCACTCCGACTCCAATGGAAAAGACAGGGTAGACAGACGATCTGGGCTCACTGCTGAGACTGCACCAGTCTGCACAAAAAACATTGTCAAATCTCTGTTGCTTCATGGACCCACACCCATAGATTTCCACAGAGCTTGTAAAAATGACAGGTAGCGGTGTATTGAGATATGCAAGTATGCAGATTACTTGGATGTTTCCTTGCAGGCTACACAGTTTTACAGATGCAGAGCCTTGTGCAGATCAGGCAGCCAACCATTTACCAGTTTTGGAGAAAGGAAAGAGTATGGACCCAGCAGAAATTGGCTGCAGCTCACAATACAGTCCACAATTGCAGCCACAGAGGAACAATCTTTGGTTAGTGGAGTTGTGACATGCACTGTAAACCATTAAAGTGTACATGTAAAATCTGTAGTTCCCATTGCCTGAGGCCCATTCAGGCTTCAGCCGGCCCCTGTTTCAAAGGTCTACTTTCTAAGGTCCCTGTCAGCTTCTCTGTCTGCTTCACAGTCTGCATCATGAGATTCTGCAACAGCCAAACCCTCATTGTCACTGAGGCTGCTTCCCTGGAATATTGGACTGCCATGGCTCTCTTACCATATTCCGTTTGGGTTAGTTCCCTACTTGATTTACCTGTACTCCCTTCTCAGAGGGTACTCAACTCTTCCTGTCATGTGAAGCTTATCTATACTCACCTCTACCATCTGACTACCTCTCTAAATTCCTTAACTACTGGTCTCCCATTAAACTTTTAAGTCCAACTTGGGGAGTGTTCTTGCATTTACTTGAAAGACAAACTTGGGTGTATTTTTGCATTTATTTGAAAGTTCAACTTCAGTGTATTTTTGCATTTACTTGAAAGTCAAACTTGGGTGTATTCTTGCATTTACTTGAAAGTCAAACTTGGGTGTATTCTTGCATTTACTTGAAAGTCAAACTTGGGTGTATTTTTGCAATTACTTGAAAGTTCAACTTCAGTGCATTTCTGCATTTAACTTTTGGCCATTGATTGTAACCTGCTAGCCCAGTGACTGTTCAATACTTCTTTACTTGCTTACTCCTCCCTCTGACTCTTCCCATTTCCACTCATGGCGCTTTCTGTTTCACCCATCTATTCCAACTGCTTCTCTATCAACTACCCTTCCGTTCTCACTAAGTCTGGAAAAAAGAAATTTAAAAAGGATATCTTGGCCTCCAACCCTGGACTACCCATCGCTGATACCTATACCAGCGCCTCTTCCAGACAGACCCTCACCGACATCCTCTTTGTTGTTCCTTCGCCGGATCTATGGACCCCCCATATGATCTCTGTGCTTTGTCCTGTCTCCTCCTCTCCCATTAATGGTGGCACTCGCTGGGATGTCCTCATGGCTTCTTTCGACTCCTCCAGAGTCATCCTTAATGTCTACCTAAATGGCACTGTCATGGTCCAAGGTCCTCAGGCCAATCTCCTCCTCTTCAATAGGCGTTTCCCTCAGCTCATCAACTTCCTCTCATCTCCAGCTGTCCCCTCCTCTCACTCCCTGGCTACCTTACCCACTTTTTCCTCCTCCTCTGCCAATCTTCAGGCTACCTCCACAACTCCGCAGGGCCTACCTCTGATTTGTACCCATCCCTGGAAGGTCTTTAAGGCCGCCAACCTTCTTCATCTTGCCACTCTCAACTCTCGCTCTGCTGTCAAACACGCCTCTGACATCTGCCACCTCCTTGAAGAACTGGACCTTGATGTCCCCGGTCTTACGAAGACATGGTTCACGGCTAGCTCTGTCACAAGCTTTGACACTCTACTCCCTGAGGGCTCCAAGATCCTCTCCGGACCCAGATCCACTCAACCAGGAGGGGGCGTAGCCCTGATCTTTCCTGAGTGGATTCCTGCCACTATCATTCCCATTCATATTTACTCCTCTTTTGAATGCCTTGTCTGCAGGCTCTCACTCTCTCCTAGCCACTCTATTACTGTTGCTACTCTCTACCGGCCCCCCGGGCAAATCATCTCTTTTCTCTCTGAGTGGGCCAACCTCTCCTCTTCCCTCCTGGCCTCAACCACTCAACTCCTCCTCCTTGGTGACCTCAACATTCACCTCGATTCTCACTGTCCCTCATCACTGCTCTTTCGCAACCTTTGCAATACCCTCTCCCTCTCTATCCTCCCCTCTGGTCCGACACACTCTGCAGGACACACACTTGATGTCTTTATCTCCCTTGGCCTCCCCCTCTCTATTCCTCTGACCACTCCTCTCTCCTGGAGTGACCACTGCCTCCTCTCCTCCCATCTCTCACTCTCTTCTCCCCAAGCCAACCACACCCCAACACTTCCACTTACCTTCTTGGACATCCGACCTATGTAGCGTGTGTCAGCTAAGGCTTTCGCTGCCACCTTCTCTCCCCCTCCTCCTTCCCTGGCTGACTCACACCCCGACACAACCCTGTCCCTTCTCTACTCTTCCATCTCTGATACTCTTGATGCTCTTGCCCCTGTCATGAGGATCCGCTTGAAGTCCAAAGCCAAGTGCAATTCCTGGTATGACTCCGACCTAGCTACACTTAAACATAAGTGTAGGGTGGCTGAGAGGAAATGGAGGTGTTCTTGCTCATCCTCTGACAAACTGGCCTGTTGCCTGCTCCAAAGGCAATACCGACTCTCTGTCCGCACTAAGAAGAGAGCCCACATTCAAGCCCGTGTCTCTGCGGCATCCAACAACTCGGCCGAACTCTTTAAAATCTGCAAGGAGCTTGCCAACCCTGCAGCAGTCTCCTCCCCTACTCTTGCCTCCCAGGCTCTCTGCAATGCCCTTGCCTCACACTTTATATCAAAAACCCAGGACACCCTGTCCAAACTCGCTCTCCCTCACCCTCCTATTCCCTCTCAGTCTGTGCTTGGAGACCCCCCTTTAACCACCCCCCTAAAATCCTTCTATTCCTTTCCTATTTTCTCCCCTGACGAGGTCGCTAGACAAGTCCGATCTATGAAAGCCTCATCACAACAGGTTCATCCCTGTTCCTCCAAAACCATCAAGGACCACATTGACACCCTCTCTCCTGCCCGTTCTGATTTTTGCAACCACTCGTTTGCCTCAGGATCCTTCTCCTTCCCTCTGAAGCACTCCCTTGTGCATCCTCTTCTCAAGAAACCCAGAGCTGATCCTTCCTGTCCAGCAAACTATCGCCCAATTTCCATTACCCCCTTTCTGGGCAAACTCCTGGAAAAGCTGGCCATCTCTCAGCTTAACCTTCATTCAGGTTCTGTTGGTTGTCTCCATGACCACCAGTCTAGCTTCAGAGCGGCCAGAAGCACGGAAACTGCTTTCCTCAATATCCATGAGGATCTGCTCTCCAACCTTGATTCTAACATTCCCTCTGTCCTCATCCTTCTTGATCTCTCTTCTGCCTTCGACACGGTCAACCACACCATCCTGCTCAACCGTCTCAGTGATAATCTAGGAATCACTGATCAGGCTCTGGCCTGGCTGACCGCTTTCCTCTCTGATCGACCCTCCCAGGTCCAACTGGGGTCTTTCCTATCATCTATCTTCCTCTCCACCTGTGGGGTTCCCCAGGGGTATAACCTCTCACCCTGGCTTTTCAACCAATACCTGACAACTCTCGTTCACTGCATTGCCATTTTCTGCTCAAATTTCCAGTGCTACGTTGATGACACTCAACTCATTTTCTGGCTGCCCTTGGCCACCTCCTCTCCCTCTCTCATCTCTGACTGCCTAACTGCCATTCAAAATTGGTGTGCTGCCAATGATCTTTGTCTGAATGCCAGCAAGACGGAGATCCTCCTCATCGGCACTCCATCTCCATCCTTTTCCCTCACTCTCTGGCCGGCCTCCCTTCACCCTCCTCCTACCCCTACCTGCGAGGCTAAGAACCTTGGCTTCATCTTTGACTCCACACTTTCCTTCTCGGCCCATATCTCTGATGTCTCTAAAAAGTCAAACTTCCGACTGCACCTCCTCAGAGGTATTCTGCCTTTCCTCTCCTTCCCCCAGAAGCTCATGGTACCCCAAGCTCTGGTTCTCTCTAGCTTGGACTATTGTAACAGCCTCTTTCTAAATCTACCTGCCTCTACTCTCCGCCCTCTACAACTTATCCAGAATAGGACTGTGAGACTTGTCCTTGGCCTCAAGCCCTGGGATCATATCTCTCCAGCTTTGAAATCTCTCCATTGGTTCCCAGTGGATGCAAGGATTAAATTCAAAACCCTCTGCATTGTCCAGAAGGCTTTCTGGGGCCTGGGTCCAAAATACCTTCAGCTATCCCTCCGCAAATACTTCCCTTCTCGAGCTCTTCGCTCCTCTACCTCTAACTCCCTCAGGGTCAGTCGTTTTTCAAAGAAACGAGCTGGGGGTAGATCTCTGTCTTCAGCTGGGGCCTCCCTCTGGAACAGCCTCCCTGCCAATCTAAAACTTGAGGAGAACCATCTCCGGTTCCGGAAGCACCTCAAAACCTTCCTCTTTGCTTCTGCCTTCGCTCCCCTTCTCCCCTGCTGATCTGCTCTCTTGGCACTGTGCACCTGGCCACCCTCTGTCCCCTGGGCCCAGGTACCTACTCACCCTGCCACCGTCCTGCACTGCCTCCTGGCCACCCCTTCCACTGGGGACTGTATCTGTACCCATACATACCCCCCCATGTTTCTTCTTTTGCTGAACTTATTCAGACTTACCCATTCTGCTGCCTTAAACACAGTACTTGCCACTTGCTGGCTGCACTACCACAGTTTGCCTCAATTTTCGATTTATTTTATTTATCTGCGCTCCTCGGCTTCTGCACTTTCCACTCTCCCCCTTCCATGCACTTTTTCCCTTTTCCCTTTCCCATGCACTTGTGCGTTCTCAATGTCACTGGGCCTAGTAAGATCGTTTTTATGTTGTGCTGTGTTCTCCCTTGTTCCCCTCCCTTGCCTAGTCGCGCTCTGAAACACTTGTGTACGAGCGCGATACAAATAGAATATCAAATCCTATCATATCATGAAACCCACACATGTTATACAGTTAGAAGGCCCAGGCCCTATCCTGTATAGGCATTAAAAAGGATAGGGGTCACTGGAAGTTGTGGGAGTCAAGAGTATGGAGCATGATGTGGAATGTAAGGTGTGCAGTGACATGAAGAGGAAATATGTAGAAAGCCTGCAGCCTAACTGGAGGAGGGAGGAAGTAGTGTGAAGGAGGTGTTGCAGAGTGAGTTAAGAGTGGAGGTGAAGGAGTCAAAAAGATGTATAAATTGGTTGGTGGAGTGATAGTTAACAGTGGAGGGGAAGGAAAGAAAAAGAACTATGACGTATGAGGTTGAGAGAGAGTAAAGTTCATCAATAAAGTTGTAGGTGCGAGATAGGAGTATATATTAGAAGACAGAATAATAGAACTAGAGAAGGGGGAGTAAGGATGAAAAGGTGGCGGTACATAGAGAAATAAGAGTGGCAGTGAACGAGGGAGAACGAACTGTGAATGTGGAGGTGGAGAGGTGAGAATGGAGGTGTAGGAGGAAGACATATATAAAAGGGAAAAGGCGGAGATATAGTTAGGAAAGGAGGGAGAGGAGGAAGAAATAAGTTGAAAGTTGAAGGTAAAGAGAGTGTTAAGTCTGGAGCAGAAGTCAAGATCAAGAGACAGAGGGAAGACAAGAGGAAAGAAGAAGAAGGAGCAGCTCAAACTGAATCAGAATATTGAGGAGATTGATCAAGGAGGGAAGGAAAGAGTAGAACCCCGAAAAATAAAAAGTGGGACATGACCAGAAGGAGGAGGAGGTTTTCAAGCAGAAATATAATATTAAAAGTGGCTGGTTAAGATCAAAGGGCCTGCATGCAAATGTTTCAGCCAGTAAATTAAGAATGATATTGAACTGACTTGTGCACTTCTCCTGAAGATGGCTTTACAATATATTCTATTTTATTTTAGTTTTAGATGTCGTTTTATTGTTATGCATCATAGATGGTGCGCTCAGGCGCTGAGCTATTTATTGTCTTGTAAACGTTTGTATGTCAGCGCCCTTAAGCCTCAGGGTCAGTGGAGCGCGGTATAAATAAATTCAATTCAAATGAATTCAATAGAGATACTCTTGAGTTGCTGCAAGAATCAAACCTAGGAGAAGCCCAGAAAGGCCACACAAGCTGTAAAGCATGAGCAGCACACAGACCAAGGCGTTTCTAATAATCTGAAGCCTGAACCACGGTCAGATGACCCAGTGGTAGTGGTGCAGGTATTCTAGAGGCCAAGGAGAAGAAGGTCGGCATCCTTGTAAATCCCAGGAAGAACTGTTTAATTGTAACTTACAACCATAAAAGAGGTTTGGGACATTTTCTGCCACTAACGCAGATTTAAAGGGAAAGAGGGAAATAACAAAGACCACAACTTGAAGAGAACCCTGACCAATCCTGATTTCTGTTTTGGTTATCCCATCCCGTAGCCAAAGTTATTCCTAATCCCTCCCTTTCTGTTGTTTACAATGAAAAAATAACCTTGCATCTTGGCTATTAGTTGTCCCTTTGTCCGTTGGCTATGACACTTCCTTGTTCTCAACGGAAATGTAGCCTTCCATGTGACATGCTTCGTTCTGGATTCTTTCGGAAGAAATCAGCAGTTTATGGCACTGTTCCTTCTCATTTCAATGCCTCATTAGAATGAGCATTGCAGAATGGGCAGGGCTGCCTGCATATACAGCCAATCACTGCAACGGTCATTGGTGTTCAGCATTGTGAGGACCACATTTTGATTAGGACTTGCCACTCCCAGATCTTTCAGTGGGCAGGAAGTGACAATTGTCGTTGGATCATGCTGTTTGTGAGGAGCAGACTCATAATGCATGCTTCGGTTTAGATGTGGGCACTGCTGAGTGAGACTGTTTTGGTTGATGCTGGGTCCATTTTTGCAATTTTTAGGGTGAAGGTAACAGTAGGTCTGGTTCACTAAAGACGAGTACCCCAAACCTGCCATTTACGCACAGGGAAGGAAACATTCACAATGAGTTTCTCTTAAGGAATGTGATCTTTCCTCTTGGGCAGTGTTTGGAGATCATGGGAGATTGTTTTAATTTCAGGCATTTCAGGACTGCTGTAGAATTACAAACTCAAGAAACATCGATTTGTGGTTGCTTTCCCCTTCTATTGATTATGCACTATGCTATTTGACACACATCAATTAATCACCAATCGGCTTTACAGTGTGTGTCCAGAGATATCATCAAAGTAGGGCAATGCATTACAAAACTGATCTTTCAGAAATGTCAATATGGAAACAGAATGGAAAGAATGTGTTTGGCCTCACTGGAGAAGCCATTTATTTAAAAGTCACTATGGATGGTAGTTTAGTGCCGGAAATGTAAAAAATAAGAAAAATCCACCTCCAATTTGGTTTTGATGGTGGAGATGATTATTTTGCCTGATTCGCCACATTTGTCCAAATGTTACCTTTGGGCAGTGTCGCTCAGAATTTCAGTCAATTAGGGGGCCAAAATATTGTTCTATCCTGTAATTGGCCTACATTTCAAGCATAGAAAGCCCACAAATGACATATATTTTTTTTTTATTAGAAACTGTTTTGGTTGATATATCAACCTTTTCAATATGATTCATCACAAAATTATTCTAGCATTCATTGACATTCATTCTTAATGTACCTTTATGCATAATATTGTAGTTCTTAGTTTGCCTCCGTTTACATTATTCAGTTCACTAAAGCAATATTCATAGAATGTCTATAATAACTTAAAGCAAATGATCATATTTAAAAAAAAATAATAATAATTCCACTCGAATGATAACATACCACTTCACAACTTAGATTGGCATTTGTGTAATTTCTACATTGTTAATTATCCTTCCTTGCGTGGCCTTTTCTCGTTCAACATTTAGCAGGCATTTTGAATTCTACTCTTTTGTGGCCTATAATCAATCAATCTGCTTTAGTAGTCAAGCTAACATCAGTTTCTAGTTTAAGGTTCTCAATAAATTGCACTATGTCAATGATTAATGATACTTTGGTCGCATTAAAAATCTCATTCCACAACTCTTCCTTTGTAAGAAACCCTTGATTTAAGAAATGATTATGCAGATATCTAGTTCTCATTTCAGTTGTCATTAGGCACTCAGTAGTCACATGCTGCATTGTTTCCTTGTGCTTACTACCATTACAGAATCTACAGGTTAGATCCGTATTAGGATTCTTACTGTATTTAGCAGTGATTACTTTGGTCTGGATCAAATTCATACGGAATCTTAAAAAGTTAGTGCCACATGTTCGTTCAGGGAATTTAGTTAGCTGGGGACTGTATTCATAATTTTGTCCGGAAAGGCGCCGACCTTAAAAGCTTTGTAGGAATTGCATTTGTCTCTTGTTGTGATCCAATCCCAATGCCATAATTACATGTTTGCTTTGTCAGGGTTTTCTACTTGAAGGGTTTAATTGATGTCAGCTTTTGCTATTGTATTTATGCAGATTTCTTTCCACTGCACTAACGGTCCTGGTCCAGCAGTTTCAATAAGATTTTTCAAAATTGGACAGAGATTTTGTGAATCAGATGTTGAAAGAAGAGCCTTTCTGTATACCGATAGCATGGGCCATAATATTGTTGCATATGGTGAGGTTAGACCTAGACCTAGACATTATTGCTATTGGTATACTTTGAGGTACGGGGAGTATATATTTCCAATAGATCCCTTTCACTCTGTCCCAGTTGAGTGTATCAGGGGTGGCTTTTGTGTGACTACCATAATTTATTATGGGGATGATGTTTCGTAGGTAGAAGATACTAGCTGGTAATATTGTAAATCTCCCAAATTTCTTTTGTAGGGTATTCCCTTAAATTGCATGGAGTCTCATTCTTGCATTGATTTCTATTTTGTATGGTTGATCTGAGTAATGGGAGTTAGTAGTAACTCCCAAGTATTTGTATTGGCGGATTTGTAATAATGAAGTTTTTGAGAGCTGGCAATTGAAATCAAAGTCTGCTTTTATGACATGATGTTGGAAAATAAGTATATTTTATTTTTGGATATTTATAGTAAGATTATTCTCTGCCGCATACGTGCTCAAGGCGCTCAATTTCCTCTGCAGGCCGATAGGCGTTCTGTCCATTATAATCAGATCATCTGCGTATAATAGATAGGAGAGTTCTACAGTTCCTAATTTTGGTGGAAAGATCTGACTGATTTAAAAGCAAGCTGTATGTCATTGATAAAAAAATTAAAAAGAATGGACGCAAAAGGGCAGCCCTGCTTCAATCCAGTATTTGTTAGGACTGCATTTGATAACAAGCCTGTTGTAGTCAATTTCACTTATGTATGTAAGCAAGGCATCTATTTTTCAAGAGTTTGTCCCATAGAATTATACGCGGGATTTAATCAAATGCTTGTTTAAAGTCAATCATGGCCATATATATGAGTTGTTTCTGCTGGAAGGCTTTTTTTTCAATGCTGATAAAATTATTAAGTTTAGTGCCGTTCCAATACCCGCTACAAATCCTGATTGATTAACATCTAAAAGTTTTTCTTGGGCAAGCCATTTTAAAAAGTCTCGAAGTACCAGTTTTGCTAATATTTTCCCCGGAACATCAAGGAGAGCGATTGGTCTATAATTTTTTGTTAAAGTTCTGATGCCCTTCTTGAGAATCGGTATGATAATAGCTTCTTTCCAGGAGTCGGGAATTTTACCAGTTAAAATCACTTTTTAAAAGCTTAGTTCTAGTGCTACTGCCCATGCTTCCGGGTTTTGTTTTAGTATATAGTTTGATACATTATCAGGCCCTGGCTCTCTCGACATGCTTAATTGTTATATTATTATTAGAATGTCTACTAGAGAATCAAAGCCAAATTTGGATAAATCCGGAATTACAGAATATAGCAGAATTGGCTCTGGTCTGGTACTCACTAAGAGCCTTTCAAAGTGCAATATCCACTCTTTTTCAGGTATTGAGTTGAGGAGGATAGATTTATTCACATTAACGTGCAATGTATTAATCATACTCCAGATTGCACCAGTTGATTTCAACATAAGGGCTTGAAGCATTTTCTCCCCTTCTTGTTGCTTCTTTAGTGCTCGTATAATAGTGTTTTTGAAGCGTGTTCTCAGATTAATCCATTCCGTTTTTTTGTGTGATTGGTGATAGGTGCTTCACTGCTCGGTGATAGGAAGTTTTTAGTTCTTAAATTTGCCAATCGTTGGCATATTTGTGCTTAAATACGGGCAGAGAGAAATTCGTCCATTTCTCCCACAATTGTTATTGACAAACATGGTTGCCTGTGGTCTCCTGATGGTCAGCAATGGATAATCATGTTATGTTCAGGATATTCACCATGGAATTCCTAAGTCAGGGATAACAGAGGATGGAAGTTTCAAACAATTCTGCATTAAAGAGCGTTCACCAACTCATGCTCTGCCACCAAAGGGATATGTGAAGACTAATTATAATACATATCAATGACAAACCAGCCAACAAGTTGTTACAGACTTGTGGAGAGACAGTCATTAGTAGGAACATTTTTGTACACTTTAAGGGTTTTCTGCCCACTTTTAGAATGCACAATCTAGGTGTGATTTAATAGTCTTGACCCCAAAACAATTCTACAATTGAAAACAGGTTTACATGAAGTTTAGTAAAGGAAAGGTAAATCAAGTAACCAATCTGACTTCCTCTGGTTACGATGGCTGAGTGCTAGCCTGTATTGATCTTGAGGAGGCATCAAGGAAATTGAATTTAAATTTAGCTTGAAAATAACAATTTTGAAAAATCCTTCAGTTTTCGTTGTTAGGACTATATTTTTAATCAAGTTCCTGAATCAGCAGTTTAACAAAGTAATTCTATGTCAAAACATATTGCTATTATATATTTTATAACGCCTCCTCAACATCATACTTTTACGATAAGGTTTACCTTTCATTTCCTGTTGTCTTTCACTGGGAGGTACCCGCTACACTGCTATATCCACCCTCTATTCGCCACCTTACACAGAATTTCTTTAGTGCCCTGACCCTTTTTCCATCTCTCCCTCCACGATGTCATCCTTTTCTAAGTACATTGAAAGAAGGCACTGTTGCAGAATTATTTTTTCAAAAGGTGTTGTAACATGTCCCTGGAAAGCCTGGTTTAATGTGCCAATGCATCAGATTAGCAAAGCTGGCAACGCACACCGAATTGCAAGCAGGAAACTGTTGCTAGAAATACAGATAGAATGGTTCAAAGACTTTATTATGAGAAATCACTTCAGTCCTTTTTCCAAAGTGTTTCTGTGTTTTGAAAGGAGCTACAGGGTTGGAGTCAGGAGAGTTGTGGAATTGTTGGAGAGGGAATTGGAATGCCACTGTGTGGAGCCTTCAGCAGCTCCAAATAATACAGAACAGATTTAATGTAGGCATGTTGTTAGGAATCTGCGTTCCTGGAATCTCTGGCACACTTGGAAGATACAATAGAGTTCCTAAAGGACCATCCCTCACCTAAGATTGCTGCCGCCCATGCTCAAACTCATAGATGGGATTCCACAGTCTAGTTCCCTCTCTCACCAGCTGAGGGATTTGCAGCTGTTTAAACGCTGCTCTGAATTGGATCGCTGCATTGCTACTTTCATATCGTGCTCCCTGGAACTTCTTCTACGTTTGTTTCCTAGCCTGCCGCTAGAAGCTTCTTTCCAGACCTACGCTGCTGCCTGTTACATGCACAGCCAACTCCCGATCCTGGTAAATTCTTCCCAGCTTCTCCCCTGTCTGGATCCGGATCCTTTCCGACTACTGGATCTCGCGCAACTTGCGCATTTCCTATCTCTGCTTGTCCCTACTCTAAAGCTGCTCTTTCCTCTTTCCCTTGTCTTTTATCCCACATTCTTTCTTCCTGCAGACCTCTGCAGGTGTAATTCCATGCCCGAGCCTTTGGTCCATTACCCCTTGGACCCTTGGACTGAAGTGCTTTTGCAGCGATGGTTGCCTGTGTCTTCCTCTCTGAACGCTCTTGTTATCAGCCTCTCTAAGACAGCACTATTGGCTCCTGTATATCCTGTCTGTTTGGTGCCTTGCCATACCTTGACTTTATCCCTGTGTTTTTACCATCCCGACTACAATTGGGAACTACAGTTCATTATTCTTTGGGGACCACTCTTCACCATTTATAACCTGGATCCAGACAGCCTGAACATCAGACCTCAACAACACAAAGGTTTTTTTTTTCGCCATTCAGAGATTTTCCCCATTTCTGCAAAACCTTCTGTTTTTCAACCAGAGGTCAGACAGGAATGGGGATTATCCTACTCTCTCCATTGATACAAGTCTGCAACCTCAGGGTAGTGAAATGCCAATCTTGACACATGTATGGCAGTTCTCTGGTATCCTTTGACCTTGAATCCCTTCTAAAGTTGACTGGTCCCAGAACCTACTCAGTCTTGAGGGCTATGGTAATAGGGGCACTGTCCTTGCCCACATATTGCCATCTTTCGGTTTAAAGGGGAAAAGGAATACCTGCAATAGATCCAAGTCTTTGCGTGACAAGGGCAATGTCACAGTGTTGAAATTACAATTTGTGTATTTCCTTGATGGTGTTCACTTTTGTTTATTCACTCTCTCAGAGGTAGGAGCTGTGGATTTTGTCCATATTTTGTCATGCTGTGACATATGTAAAGGAAATTTGGGAGCACAGGCATGGCGAACCCAGGGGGGTTGTGGTCGTTATTTGTCTAGTCTAGAATATTCCATAGATGGGTGCAGCTCGTATTGGTCTTGTCAACAAGATTTTAAGAGACCAATCTTAAGTGTACCTTCTAGACTTTTCCTGAAATGGAATGAGTGTTACATGTAGAGGGCACAACAATAGGCGTTCAGGAAAACACTATCTCGCTGATGAAGATAGGCCTCCACAAACCAATCTAACCGAAATCCCCTAAATCCCCACTGCCAATACTTAAGCATAGGTAGATGGGGGCATGGCCACGGAGTCCAATTTATAGCAATAGCCTTGGTATTTCAGACAGGTGCCCAAACCAGGGAACTGTTGAGTTATTGTTTTGAGCAAGTGTCTGTCTCAAATTCCGATACCACCATGTCAATGGTTAAGAGTAGATTTTATCTCGCTGTGCACGCGGACGTGCACACTCATTCCAGGGTGAAAACGCAAGGTTATGGACATGCCATCCTGAGGATCCTTGTACCACTAGTGGGTTTATAGCTTTCTCAGGTGCATAAGACGCAGAATTCACTTCATTAACTGGGTGGTAAACATTTCACATAAAAATACAATGGGCCTCATTATTACTCTGGCGGTAGCCGTGCCTGTAACACAGGCACGGCTGCCTTCGGAGTTGTTTTTTTCTGGTGCCCCGGAATGGCCAATTAGCGGGGTATTTCAACCCCAGTGTACCCGGTAATTGCCCATTCAAGGGCGCCGGAAAAAATGTGTTCCCTATTCCCATTGAAGCGCCATAGGGCTCTATGGGAATGGGGAAGCCGGATGCACCGGCACCATCCGTAAATGGTGCCGGTGCATCCGACGTGTTGTGCTTGTGGGTGCACACATGCACCTCCGAACACAACTCGTAGTCTGCCGGTCCAGGAACTAAGGTACCGGAAAGCGTACGGGTACCGTAGTTCCCGGACAGGCAGACTCGTAATGAGGCCCAATATCATGTAGCAGGTACACAATACATCTTTTACATTGTAAACAGTGTGCAGGGAGAATGAGCCATGGCTGTTTGTGGATTTATTTTATCTGGTCCAAAAGAAAGCCGACTGATATTCATATTACGAATTCGATCCTCCATGGGATCGAGAAATGCTTGAAGTTTGGTTTATGTATTATTGAAACGTACAAATAAATACAACTTTTTAAAAAATATATCAGAGAAATACAGTACAAGAAGGAGAAAAAATAAAAAATCTACAAACTAGAATGCTCTATTGGGCTGGGGTACAGAGTACATGGAAATTTGGTGATTTATCACACACAAGATAAAGGGATTCGTCAAGGAAACTGAGGAAGTGGTCTGTTTGCTTCCTAATTTGAAGTAGCTTGCATAGGCTTTTTTGGGCTCCAGCATTCACATTGCTATTCCGTTGTTTGCCTATGACCAGCTGCATAACTATCCCTCGTTCCATTTCAGAGAAAGCCAAGAATTCGGCTGCAAATGGCGACTGAAGGGAAGATACACATGCAAGGCCCGACTGTGCAGTGGAATCTAGACTGGATAAATCATGCCATGCAAAGTGAACCTGACATATGATGTTGTCCTCCCTCTGTTTTTCCTTTAATCTACTGGAGTTAAGATGGGGAAACGACAGAATGCATTAGCTCAGCCTAGCTCACAGCTCGGCAGTCAGTCTTAATTTGGACTCGAAATTACAATCTCTATGCCAGATGGACACAGGTACCGGGGAGGATGCTCGGATAAGTCTGCTGTGGGAAGCATCCACGTGACCCGCCCTTCTGCATCTGCAACGCGAGCGTGAAGAAGAACGGATATCTAATTGTAATAATGG
Source organism: Ambystoma mexicanum (assembly GCF_040938575.1). Taxonomy (NCBI): domain Eukaryota; kingdom Metazoa; phylum Chordata; class Amphibia; order Caudata; family Ambystomatidae; genus Ambystoma; species Ambystoma mexicanum. The sequence continues at coordinate 226,838,429 of NC_090933.1, read as the reverse complement.
CGCACACGTAAAGAGATAAATGCACATGTGTCAATGCACGTTCCATTAAAGAGAGCTCGGATCAGTGACCTTATTGAGACCTGAAGTGCTATCCTCGTCGGAGAGAGTGGCATTTCTTGTTGCTTTTCAGAAATGGAGAACCTTTCTGAAAAGTATAGAGTTTAATTAGGTAATACCGATCTTTCCCGCCATTTCATAAATCACACGGGCAACGGACGTTCCATCACAATTTATTTGACTCACTTACTCGTCCCTTATTTTAACATGAGGCAGATATTGCATCACACAACCTTTGACCCCCAAGGAATCACAGCAAGCGAATATAGTTCTTTCTGCTTATGTTGCATTAGCGCTACCATGATAGGGACAATTCTATGTCGAGAACAGAGGCTTCTTAATATGAATTAACTTCTTTACTACCAGCTACAAAGAACGCACACTTGTCAATGTTTAAAACTATTTTTTTCTCATTTTGAAAAAAACATAAAATTAACATTGAGCCTCATTACAACTGTGGCGGCCACAATATGAACGGTGCCGGTAAGGGACCGGCACCGTTCATACCGGGCCGCCACATTAACGAGTTCTGCAGCGGGTCCCGCTCTGAACCCCTGGCCAGACCAGACGTGCAGAACGGGACCCGATAGCAGATCAGGATGCTAACAATGGGCCCGTCATTAACGGGCCCGTTGTTAGCATCCTCCCCATTCCCATTGAGCCCTCTGGGGGCTCAAATGGGAATGGGGACATACCGGGTCCGGCGAAAGTGAATTACTGGGCCCTCCAAGGTCGGAATGGCCCGGTAAGTTCCGTTTTGTGGGACCCAGACCCGGACCCGAGTTTGGGTTAGCCATGCCTCTAAAAATGGCATGGCTACCTCCAAACTCGTAATGAGGCCCATTGTGTTCCAATGGCTGACCCCAACGCAAAATGGACAAATGTCATGCCCTGACATCCTCCAATAGGTTAATACTGCAGACTATAGAAGTCCTTTCTTCTGTTATAGCACCATCTTCTTTGCTGCTGAAACCAGAAGTTAAGTATTCTCCTGCGTTAGTTGTTTTGCAATTACTTGTTTTATACAAATAATCTATGCTTGTATATGAGGCTGTAGAGCATGTATGTGATTTCACGTCAGGGTGCTTATTTCCTAGCAGGTAAGACACTTTGGGTGGTGTAGAAACGTAAGACTGGCACCGTACCATGTAACAGGGCTCACTCAGTGGGAGGTTGCCAGTGTGTCATACTTGGCTCCTAGAGGCACACTATGACCGGTGCGGTCTTATCGGCCACAAAGCAGGGAAATAAGGATTTTTTTCAGCCTCCCCCACCCCACTTACCACAGCTCCTCTCCCCGCTCTGTGATGTTCAGGCAGAGGGCGAAAAAAGATTTTTCATCACCCCTGCATACTGTGGCTGGGCTCCTGGTCAGGGGCTCAGTGAGAGCCACGGCTCCGGCACTTGCTCGACGCATTTTTCAGCCGGTCCTCCGGCAGAGTACCTGCTTGGTAAGGGATGTGTCCGGTCTGACGGAACATCAGTAATGCAGTTTCAAGTTAATGGAGTATTTCCTTAAAGGAGCACTGCTATATAGGCTGAATGGTGGCCTCTGCAGGGACATTCCAATAATCTCCAGAATTAAATAATGTTATCCATGGAAAAAATGCAAATAAAGGGGCTCTGGCCAATGTAAGTGTTGTAGTTGAGGGTATTCCTCAGAGACAGGATTTAGGCGACACTTCCTATCCATCCCCGGTTCCAGTCAAGAGAGTGATTCAAGACACAATGGACACCACTTTCTATGAGCTTAATAACACCTTAGCCTCTGGTTTTGACAGTTTAATAGATCAGAATTCCATTCCGATTTTGAACCAAATGCAAGTCCTACATCCTTGCCCACTGCCTAAATCCCTATTTCCTCTAGTCATCACAAGAGAACTTGCAAAACTAAACACATGAATGAGGATTCAGAGGAGGATTCCAATCCCCCTTTGCATACAATTTCCCCTAATAAGCCTTTAAGAAGGAAAAAAGAGGAAAAGGGGCTGCTCTCTCCGGATTCCACCGCTTCCAAGATGTCCCAGGAAGATGATACCCCTCATATGTTTTCAATCTCTAATTTCTCTCCTGAGAATTCAGTGGACTCCAACCGCCTAAATATTGGAAAAGGTGTGTTGCACCTTCTGAACCTGTCACTTTAAAAGAAGTTTCCATCCTAGATGGTGGGTCGCAGAGTGGCATCATTCAGAGGCAGTATCCTCCTTTTTACGCCATCGGGTTAAAAAGCTGTTATGTAAGGGCAAAATAAATAAACTCCATTCGGAGAGCCCCACGCCCATTGTGCCTAATAAAGCATCACAGACATCAGAGATAGATCAACAAATGGTGTCTATCCTGGTGTATAAGGGCAAGGACCAAAATAATGAAGTGGATAAAGCTCTGAGGATGTGTCAGGATAACATGTTGGATATTTTGGAACCCCTCACAAAAATATTCAAAATGTCAGAAGATTGTGATCTGCATGACACACCTTCAGCTGTCCAAGACCTGAAGGGGTCAGTTCAAGGGGCTGTTTACCTGCACGGCAATACTAATGCTGCCATATCCAAGGAGAGGCATAACGCCTTGCTTATGGGAATTGAGGCAAAGTTGGCTGATATGACACAAGGGGAGGCATCCCCAAGGTACAGGGAAAACTATTTGAGGATCGATTTATTAAGGATTAGTCTTCTTATGTTCATACATTCACTGCCCCGGACAAGGCAAAAACAAATGTACGCAAGCTGTTCCTCCTAAGGTTTTCAACAGGGCCAAAAGCGGTAGTGCCTGCTGATCTGGCTGGTTTTCCCAGTGTTCTTCCCGTCCAGTCCAATATGCATCCAGAGTTGCACACAATGCCTCTTCTACAAGAGGAGGTCAAGCAGGATTCTTTTCCCAAAGAGGTAACCAATGGAGAGGACATGCTCACAGAGGATCTAGTAGATCAAGCAACAGGTGAACACACCCCTTTTAAATTGTTCTTTCCTCCAAGATTTGGAAGGGAGATTAGCCCCTTTCCTACCAGAATGGGAGATTCTCACATCAGATACTTGGGGTTTCCAAACAGTGGTGGGATTCCATATAGATCTTTATTTTCCCCGCTGTCAGTTAATATTGCAAATTCAAAAAGTAAAAAAATGGATTTAGAAATCCAAGATCTCATCCAAAAAGGGGATGTGCTACCAGACACATTCAAAGCCTCTCAGTTACTCAGCTTGATATACCTGGTCCCGAAAACAGACGAGGGCTATCATCCGGTCAAAAATGTTAAGACATTAAATTCATTTGTAATTTATCAACATTTCAAGATGGAGGTGCCCTTCTTCTAAGGGGCACTATTTCCTGTGGATTGGATGGTCAAGATAGACCTCAAGGACACATATCCAGTAGTCCTGGTTTTTCCCCATCATCAGGAGTATCACCAATTCCTACGGAAGAGTTTCAGATGGCAACTTTCCTCTCTACCATTCGGCCGCTCCTCAGCCCTTGGGTTTTAGCAACCTTTTGAAACCAGTAATGGCTCATCACCAGTCCAGGGGGTGCCGATTATTGTGTGTCTGGATGACATGCTCCTGCTTCCTCGGCACTTTCCAGAGACATCTAGTAATAATGGTTTCCCTGCTCCAGAGGCTGGGATTTTGTATTAATGTAACAAAAATCTTCCAACCAACACAATACAGGCAATTTCAATAACGATTCAATGCAGTACATCCTGCTGCACCCAGAATAGAGAATGTACAAAATACAAATGGAGATTCGGCTTCTTCTCTTGAAGTAGAGACTTTCCCTCAGACAGCTTGCAATAGTGGTAGGAATACTGTCAGCATCCATTCACGCTTTAGTCCCAGCCCCAATTCATCATAGAGCTTTGCTGTGTCTAAAGGCTAGACACCATCTCAAGAACATCTCTTATTCCCAACTAGTATCTCTCTCTTCAGATTCCAATGACAAGCTTCTTTTGTGGCTAAACAACATGGAAGCTCTAAATGGGAAAGCAGTTTTTGGTCCAGACATTGGGCCTCATTACAAGCCTGGCGGTCTGGAAATAAGGGTGCAGGTAGCAACGTACCGGTACCCCTTCCGGACCGCCAGACTATAAGCATGCATGCAGGGGCTGGTGCTCACAGCAGGTCTGACCTGGGAGCACCGCCCCTTGCCGGCATGGTTTACTGTAAAAGTATATTTTGCATGAATACCACCTGATAGTAAACGATTGGCCTAAGTACATTCTCATTGCACTATAAATTGCATTGAATGGACCTGAAACAGGCTGACTACGCCGCCATTTTGAGTTATCCGCCATTTTGATCACCTGTTACGCTCACCTGGTATCCACAGGGACGCCACCCAGCCGTATGGACACTGGTATCCTTCTCTGCGGTTCCCAGATGTGGCCAGTGGGGGAGGTTCTGCCTGTAATACAGGAGAGCTATGTTCAAGACTGGCCAACTGGGGTAATTAGCCTCCAACCACCCCGTATGCCTTCAGCCCCTCTGGGGCCTCTCCTCACATTATTGTTGGTTCAGGTGTGCTCTCCGTCCTGCCTTATTGGCAGGGGCGTGTTGTCCTTTGTGGGCGGATGCGATCTAGTTACTTCACTGATGCCAGCCCTTTTGAAGTCTTTCATGTAGGTCTTATTGCTGTTGAATATTGTTGTTATTCGTGCATGCTTTTCTTGGTTTAATAATGTCACTTTCTCTTTCTTAGATGTGCAGAGGTCCAGTGTGGTGCATTGGCTGAATTGGGTCTCGCCGGTAAATGATGCCTTTGCTAACCTGTTTTCTTTTCTTTTCCCATAGATCGCGGTGTACACCCAGGGTGTGGAATTCCGAGGCGATGCTGGTCGAGGGGCGACCTGCTAGGTAAGCTTTCCGGTACAGTTCATTATGTTGTAATGTCTCTAATACCTTGTTTCTTTCCTTTTTGCAGATCCGTTGGTCCAGGAGACGCGCTGATCCTAGGAAGCTGTTCGCAGGAGCTGTGGGCAGCTAAAGATGAAAATTACAGGTAAGATGCAGCTGCAAACAATGTTCCTTTTGTCTCTTTACAGGTGCTGTTTCTCCGAGGTACGCGGGTATAGCTGGACACGGTGAACGTCACGTTGCAAGATTGCAATTAACGCGAAGCGTGTAATCCAAGTCGGGTGTGGTTTAAATAGTTTCAAGAAAGTAGTCCAGGTAAAGTAGTCCCTAGGCTACCACACCCAAAACACTATACCGCATAGCTTGGTTCCAAGGAGCCAAGCTATGTGGAAGCCTCCATGTTGGTTGGCAGTTTCAAAATAAAGTAGTTCCCCAAGCACATGTCATCACTGTGTATGAGTCTGGCGCCATAGGCGCCAGGACTGGCTCCAAGAGGGCCTAAGAAGTGGATGCCAAGGCTTATTGGAGACCTGAGCCAAGATCTCTCCTGGCCCATGGACTTGCCAGAGGGGTTTTCGGATGTGGGTCGTGACATCACCTCTTGCTTTCTGTCCCATATTTAGAATTGTGTTGATGTCAACATAGATAAGAATGTTGAAGCTGCTAAAGTGGATTGTTCGTCCTACACTGAAAAACCTTGGAGTTAAACAAAAGCCGTACTGCTCAGAATTTTAGATGCCATCGGTTCCAATAGTGCCTTCTCTGTTCAAACAGCAAAGTAGAATGATGAATAGTTGAACGTGCTCTTCTTGCAGAAATCTTTGTTTTCGCTCCATGAAACTAAGCTGACTTTAAGCTCAAGAACAAACGCTAGACAAATATAAGCAAGTAAAATAAGGACTGTTACCTTTGTGTCCTATATTTGGAAAACATATGAAGTGTTTAAAGGAAAACAACAAACTATTAAAAGATGTTTAAACATGACTTAGTTATGTGGGTAGGCCATGAACCCTAGGTAAATGTATGACACGAAGAGGGGCTGGACGATGTGTCCGGGATTGTGGAAAATCTCTATAAATGTAAGTGTATTTGAAATGTCCAGCACTCTCTCATCTCACGGTGTCTGCTTGTACACATTGCATGGTGTTGAGAGACCAGACGGCTGCCTGTTAATAAATGTATATGGTACCTTTGGACTTGTGACTGGCATAGTCCTATCATGTGGTATTAAGCCGCGATATATTGAATCTTTGAGATGGCATCCGAATAAGCACCCTCAAGATTGATGTCACATCACTAGATGAAGACGAGGCTGCGGGACCTGGATCCAAGAGTGAGAGGGCGCCTTGCAAAGTGAGACGCAATTCCTCCGCAGTACTGCATGCCCGATCCCTGGATGGTGAGCAGTGTTTAGTTGGGCATCACAAGGAGCGTCCCCGTATCAAGGCCTGTTTTGCGAAAATGCCAGCCACGATGATTTGATGGCCGATCTGACCCTTTGATTTGAAATCATGTGAGTCGTACCCCGATTCTTAGAATACTGATATATTTGTTGCAAGTGTTGTCTCTGGAGAAACAAACATAGCCAGGTAAGATCACAATTTAACTATGACTGGGAAATTGTCATCCTGTTGCAGTGTTTCATTCCAGAGGAAAAGACAATCTTTGAAACAATGCCAACCGGCGCCACCCGATGGGTCACCGGCTTATTTAATGTATTGTAAGTATGGCCTAGAAACCATCGTATTCAATGATATTTGGCACAGATAGACCAGACATGTTTCCGAACTTCAGTGGCCAGTTGATGGTAGTTTTGAAATTGCCAACCTAGAGCATTTAGAATCTGTATTGTTTAGAAAAAAAGGCTAGGCCTCCAGAATTTGATGCAGTTATAGATTGGAGGAGGGAAGCTATGCTATGCAGCAACAAGAAGTAAAGAAAAGCATGCACACAGACATATGACAAATGCACAGAAAGCTTTGTTGCATGATCAACAGAATCAGTCAGAATCCATTAGAAGAATGGATAGGGCTTTCCAACTAGATGTGCAAAGGATATATCCCTTAAGGATTTTCATACTTCAGATGAGTTAATTAATAAATTATTGAATGAATGTAGAACTGTTTCAACTGCACAACCTCCTTATGTGCCTCCCCTGTTGTTGTTCCTCCTCCTCCTCCTGTTGTTGTTCCTCTTCTTCCCGTTGTTGCTCCTCCACCTGCACCTCCACCCGTGCAAACAGTTGCCGTCCCCATAATTCCGTCTGCAACGCCAGCGTTATTGCCTCTGCTACCTATTGTACAATATTTGTATGAACTCTCTTTGCCAGTTGGTTCTGCTCCGCCTGTAGTGGTTGAAGGGGCGGGAGCTGATCCAAGAATAGTGACTCGTGGCATAATATCTAAACACAGAAAGAGAGAATTGCATACAAGGGCTAAAAAGTACATAGGAGAGAATGATGAATCAGCTGTTTTAGGGCCTCATTACACGGATGGCGGTGGACCAAGGTGCTATTAGCACCTTGGTCCATGCCGGTAAAATACTGGCACCGCCTTGGAGGAAAGGGGAATTACCGCCCTATTCCAAGGTTGGTGGGGCAGTAATTCCCCCTTCCCCTATTGCCCTTCCCCATTCCCATTTTTGCCCCATAGGGCATAATGGGAATGGGGAAGGTGCTAATTACGGCACCGCAAATTGCGGTACCGTAATTAGCTCCCTGGTCCCTTTGCGGGTTGGTTTTTAATGCCTGCAAAAAGCAGGCGTTAAAGTCTCCAACCCGCAAAGGGGCCTCATAGTAAGGCGGTAAGGGTTAACGGTCACCGGTACCATTAACGGTGACCGTTAACCCCTACCGCCGTCCGTGTAATGAGGCCCTTAGTTGTGATTTCTGATCAAGAGGGTATTCCTGAATAGAATATTCTGATAGAACGGATGGGAACCTATTTAGTTAATATATGGAGTGATTTGACGGACATGAATGTCCCACAGGGGTTGAGGGATTTGAATGTCCTTGCCTGCTCAAGGGACACTGTGGCAAAAGTATATGAGCATGTAGAGAATGTATTTGAGTTTAAAAGGGAGCTAGTTTGGTTACAGAAAGATGTGATGGATGATAATGGACGGCAGGCTTCATATGTGCAGAAGTGATTTCTTCCTCCATTAAAACTAATGAGTGAAGAAATGCGCATTTGCACAACAGACGCTCTTAGATGAATTTTGGATGTTTTAGTTTCTCCCATTGAAGCGCATGACACATTTAGTCAGTATGCTCCGGCAATGCAAAGGAAAGTGTTACAGGTGATGGAAGAGTATCCACAAGATGAATTTATGAAGAGAAAAAAATGTTGTGCCGCACATTTGATGGTTATTTAGAAAAGAACATTTTTGCCCGAAACTGCATTGGCTTCTTTGTCACTTGATTTGGCCTTGTTGCTTCATAGACGTTGGGATTTGCCTATTTTACAATTGCCGATGAGGGAGGTTCCTCCGACATTTGTTCCGAATGTAGAGATTCCAGCTAATGCTGCGGCAGGAACACCTGCCACTACTATTGAAGCACACTATGTGTCACAGTTTTTCCATGTCCTGTTTTCTAGACAGGAAGTGAATAGCATTAGGCAATCAATTCCAGAGAATAGGAAGAATCCAACAGGATTTTATAAAGAAATTGAATCTGTCTCGCATTTGTCAGTTTTCACGCTGGGTGATATAGATTTGTTTTTTCCTGTGATACTTCCTGCTGATGTGTGGAAGCAGATAAGAACTGTAGGTGATCAGGCATAGAAGGGTGATACATGGGATGCCTTAGTACAAGCAGATGGGGAAAGGAAAGCCATTGAGAAACCGCCACAGGTGATACTGATGTTACCAGATAGAATTGTGACTAAATTGAAAACTCTGGTTCCTGAAAAGAGAATTATATGTGATAAGCTTACGGCTTGCATGCAAGGGAAGTCAGAAGGTGCGACAGAGTATTTTAACAGATGTGAGCAAGTGTTTTTGGATTTTAGTGGTGAAGATTTAAGTACAGAGCCATGAAAGAGGCTATTTGTTGATAAGTTTGTGTGTGGATTGTTGCCTGAAATCCAATCACAGATTATGACTTCTGAAAGTGCTTGGCAAGCAAAATTGCAATCTCAAGTTTTACACATGTCACAGTACTATGAAAATAGGGTTAATACAGAGAAGGAAAAGGTGGAAAAGAACAAGGGAGACCTGAAGACTAGAGTATTATTGCAGCAAATAACTAGAGGAGCCAGAGGTGGGAATACACAGTTCAGAGGCCACTTCACACCACAAGGTGGTGCACAACTGGGTCTCATACACATAAACCAGATATTGTAGACAGGAGGGTCTTTGGTGAGCACAATGCCCGATCCTACAGCAGAGATCAAATAGTATGTATGGTGCCATGGGTAGACGATCCAGAGTCCGTCCTGGGATAGGTGGTCCTGGTAGAAGTCAGTTTGCACAGAACCAACAGACACCACCACAAGATAATCCGCAACAGAGTGTCAGTAGTGGGAATACTTTTGATAATCCTTTGAATGCCAATTTTTCTGAAGATTGTGGATCTGACGATATACTATTCAATTAGGACAGCCCGAACAATGGTCTGGAACCGATACCTATTCCCGTCGATCAGAAAGGGCCCTACATTGAAATTAAGGTGGGGAATAGGGAGCATCTCTTCTTGATTGATACAGGAGCACAGACGTGTTCTATTGATCATTGACAGGTTCCAGATATTCCACTGTAAGGGCAGAACAACATTTCTGTAGGGTTCTCTGGTACGCCAGTGGTTAGTCCGGTCTCTCGGCCGGTATCAATTTCACTGGGTCACTGGGACCATTTACTGATTCTTGTCCCTTTCTATTGACGACAAATTGTGGCGAAAATTTGTTGGGATTAAATTTATGAAAGAAGTTGAATGCAGTGATTTACTGTTATTCAGATGGAGTTTACCTAAAGATTTCGCCCCAACAAACTTCCGTTCCACTAGTTTTGTCTATGCCTTTACCAACTGAATTGAATAAGGTTCCGACATGTTTATGGGCAGCTAATGATAATGATGTTGGAATTTTACCGGTTGAGCCTGTTAATTGTGTTGAAAGCAGGTGTTAAATTGCCGCGTATTCCGCAGTATAAGATTTTGGTCGAAGGTGAACAGACTTTGAAAAGTATTATTTCTGATTTCGTACATCGAGTTGCAATTGAATACATTGCGGGAAATGTGTGCAATAGTACGATTCTACCAGTTTACAAAAAAGGGGATAATGCGATTCCTTTTCATTTTATTATTGATTTGCGCGCCATTAATAAGGTTGTTTCTTCACAGTTTCCGATTGTACCTGATATTACCACAATTCTGACTATGATTTCAGCCACGGCTACACATTTTAGTGTTGTGAATTTGAAAAATGCTTTCCTTAGTATTCATGTGCATGTTGATAGCAGATATTTGTTCGCGTTCACCCTAGGGGGACGCTCGTTCACATTTACTTGTGTGCCGCAAGGTTACATTGAGAGTCCTAGCATCTATAGTAGAGCGTTGAAAGAGCAGCTTGATGTGCTCGAGTTGCCTTCCACCTGCAAGTTGTTGCAATATGTTGATGATCTACTTTTAGCTGCTGATTCTGAAGATGCCTACAAAGAGGGCACCGTGTTGCTGCTAATTCATTTAGCAGAAGATGGGCATAAGGCTTTATTGAAGAAGTTGCAGTATTGTCGACAGGAGGTCGCCTATTTGGGCTATCTCCTGTCGAAGGAGGGAAGAAGACTGGCACCTGAACGGATACAAAGCATCTCTGATATGTCTGTTCCAAATACACAGAAAGAGGTCAGAGCTTTAATAGGCATGGCCTTATATTGTAAACCGTGGATCCCAAATGCTTCGTTATTGATAAAACCTATGTTGGCACTGACAAAGAAGGACATTTCTTTGCCTTTACCGTGGAACATGGATTGCCAGAACGCTTTTGATTTGCATAAGGCTGGGCTGTGTTAAGCACCAGTTTTGGACACACCAAATTACAAAAAAGGCTTTGTTTTGTATGTGCATGAACGTGATGGATGTACTTTGGCTGTTTTGACACAGGAACATGTGGGCAAGAATAGGCTGTGCGGCTATTTTTCCTCAAGTTAGACCCTGTTGCATGTGCTTTTCCGAGATGTTTGAGAGCTGTAGCTGCTGATGCTGCATCCGTGAAACAAAATGAGGGTATGGTTTTAGGTCACTCTTTAACCGGCATGGTACCCCACTCCGTAGATGTTCTTTTAAACAGAACGCAGATGCAACATCTCACATCAGCTCAACTAACAAGGTACAAGCTGATTCTATTTGCTCCGCATATTCAAATTAAGAGATGTTGTTCATTGAATCCGGCTGAACTATTGCCTTCTCCACAAGAGAAGGATTGCAGTCACAAAATGTCACATGATTGCCTCTTTATTACAGAACAAGAAACAAAGGGAAGAATGGATTTCATTGATACACCTTTAAGGAATCGACAAAGGGAGTTATTCTGTGATGGCTTCTATTTTAAATTACCGGATGATACACCTACTGCTGCTTATGCAATCACCACATTAAGCACTGTTGTGGAGAGTAAATGATTTCCGCATAACTCTGCGCAAGCTGCAGAGATTATTGCATTAACCAGAGCTTTTGAAGTTTATGAAGGGCATAGTAAAAATATACACAGATAGCCAATACGCATTTGAGGTGGTTCATAATTTTGGCCGACTATTGGCTGAGAGAGGATTCTTGACCTCACATGGAACAAAAATTCAGCATGGTACTCTGATAGTCCGGTTGCTAGCATCACTTGCGCTTCCTACACAACTAGCAATAATGAAGTGTGCCGCACAACAGAAAGTGACGGAAGATGTAGGAAAAGGAAACGCTTTTGCTGACAGAATAGCCAAACAGACTGCTACTGATTTGCACCAAAAAATGTACATGTTCGATTCAGCAAGATTAGTTACTCATACTTGTATGATGGACAAAGGGATTAGCTGTATAAAAGAAATTCAGGCTGAAGCTACTCCAGAAGAAATCAAACAGTGGGCTGAGGGTTCAGCATGTCTAGACGATGAAGGTTGCTGTGTGGATAATGAGAAGGAAAGATGGATGCTACACAATGCCTCTGTCAGTGCTATGGTCAACATGGATCATGGTCCAACAGACATATGTGCTAAAAAGATTTGTCAACAATTAGATCCTGTCTGGTATAACACTAATATCCAGAAAACTGCTGAACGTTTGGTCCAGAGTTGCATGATATGTTTGCAACATAACATTGGGAAGGGAAAACCGACACTGAAGGGCAGTTTTGGTCCCCCATCCATGCCTTTTTGAGGTGATCCATTTTGATTTCATTGAGATGGAATGTTGCCAAAACTATAAATATGTCTTAGTTGTGATCTGTGCCTTTAGCAAATGGGTTGAGGCTTTCCCACTAAAAGACGCCACAGCAATGTCAACGGAAAAGACCATGCTTAGGGAATATTTCCCTAGGTTTAGCTTGTCAAGAGTAATTTGGTCTGATAATGGCCCACATTTTACCGCTGCTGTCATCCTGCAAGTATGTGCGGGGTTACAGATCGATAAACGGTTTCACTGGGCCAGACATGCTCAGAGTGCCAGCCTTGTGGAACGCCATAACGGTATCTTAAAGAATAAAATCGCTAAAGTCTGTGCACACAGCAATCTGAAATGGCCGGATGCTTTGCCAATAGCCTTACTATCGATGCAGACAACTTCACAGTCAAACACATGGCTCTCCCCCTATGATATTGTCATGGGGAGACCAGCCAATGTAAGGAATGCACCGAGGTACAAACAGTTGAAAGATATTGAGTATCCGCTTTTGTCTGATTATTGTGATCAGTTGACTCAAAACTTGCGTTTGATTCACCAACAGGTATGAGCAGTCCTCTCTGTAAAATATGAGGGTCCAGGTCACCGACTCTGACCTGGTCAATGGGTCTTGGTGAAAAATGTCAAGAGGGGCACCTGCCTTGCACCTCTTTGGAAGGGACCCCATCAGATCCTTTTGGCTACGCAAACTGCAGTACGAGTGACCGAAAAGAAACAGTGGATCCACGCGACACATGTGAAGAGGATTCCTTACCCTCTGCCCTATGACAAAGGGGAGGAGAAGGGAATTGCTGATCCTGACACTCATAACGAGCCTGATTTGAGTGACACCGAGAGTGCCAGGAGAATTCGTCCTGAGCCCGTGAGGCCTGGGTAGATTGTTGCTTCTTACTACGAGCGTCCTTCCTGAGCCCGTGGGGCCTGAGGAGATTGCTTTTTCTTCTTTAATTTCTTCTTCACCGCCGATCGATATTGTTTCTGCTTCTTCATCTTCTTCAGGAAACAAAGACGCTTTGTTAATTGACCATTCTGTACCTGGTGTCTCAAGGTACAATCTGCGACCACGATCAGGATTTAGATTTAGAGCTTGCTGACATTACATTAATGTAAATAGAATAGGAAATTGCAGCTAGGATTCTGTACCCACAAGAAATCAACGTTGAGCCAGTCCCTCATCATACCTCTGCTGCATACGATAAGAGGCAGGGACCGGCAAAGTTACCTTCAGTCAAGATAGGCTACTTGGTCAAGTGCCACCCATGCATGAACTAAAAGAGCCTAACAGTGAGGCTTCTTAACGGACACTGAGAAACTATGCCTGTTTTTGGGGCCACTCGTACTAATAAGGATACTGATCGTTTTTCTGATAATGAGTCCGCCCATCAAGGGCCATGGTCCCCTAGAACCAAATGGATACTGATCACAATAACAGCCTGTATTGTAATTACATTGACACTCATATTTTGATATCTGGATAGTGCATATCTGCTTGATATTGTATTGCCAAATGCAAGTGTCTCCACTATATCTCCACCTTATGTGCATTTTCACACTCTCCGTCCTCGAGACCTCCAGCATGGAGGGGGTTATCACAACACTCTCCCGATTTTTTTTTAAAGTATTTTATTGGCATTTGTATAAGTACATCATAACCATCAAACAGTAACATAACAGACAAACAACAACCAGTTAACTACCACAGTCTTCATAGCGCAATGTACTGTTCTTAGTCGTGATGAGGGGGAGGGGGGGCCGGCAGTCGGTGTTCCGAAGGTCATGGGGGTTGAGTTTCCGGGTTGTACATTCTTGGGGTAAACCCCAGGCAAGTCTCTGGTAGGGGTGTGCACTCAGGGGGGTTTGTGATCCGAAGCGTACTGGATGTCGCGCAACAGGGCCTTCCATGATTCTAGGGTGTCATTGGCGTTATCGTCGCTTGAGTTGGTTCCATCTTGCCAGGCTCTGGTCTCTGCCTCTATCCACTTTTCCAGGTCCTTAAGCCAACGTCCATGCCTCGGGCCCCCTGGTGATTTCCATGCCATTGCTATGGATCTTTTTGCAAGAATGCAGGCTAGGTCCATTAGTTTGACTAGGTGTTCGTATTTGCTCAGTCTGGGATGGGCTCCCAGTAAGCATTCCTTTGGGTTCCATTCATATCTGTGAGTCCCGCGTTGGTGCCGGTGCTTTCTACCATGGACCAGAATCTCTCCATTTTGGTGCAGGTCCAAAACATGTGGATCATGTCCGCATTATCATTTCCACACCAGGGGCAGTTCGGA